>NW_017728910.1:17324401-17378427 GCF_001723895.1 Crocodylus porosus | reverse complement strand
GGCCAGCTCCACCCCTTTAAGAAAAAACAAACAAACAAGAAAAGCCCCAGGACTCACTGCCCCTGCAGCAGCCTCGGGGCTTCAGGGGCTCATGCAGAACTCCCCACATGGCATGGGGCAGTGGAGGGTAGCGAGGATTGCTCCCTGCCAACAGGAGCAGTGAGTCTGGGGCTTTTCTTGTTTGTTTTTTTTCTTAAAGGACAGAGCTGACCGGGGAGGGCACCCATGGAGGGGCTGGGGAGCAAGGGAGAGAGTTGGGGGGGGTTATGGCAGAGCCCCCATGTAGCATGGGGCAGTGGAGGGCAGCAGGGATCATCCCCCACCTGGCAGCACCCACTGAGTCGAGGATTTTTTTTTAAACACTTGCCAG
Organism: Crocodylus porosus; assembly: GCF_001723895.1. NCBI lineage: Eukaryota > Metazoa > Chordata > Crocodylia > Crocodylidae > Crocodylus > Crocodylus porosus. The sequence continues at coordinate 17,378,057 of NW_017728910.1, read as the reverse complement.
GAGCTGGGGTGGGCAGGGCATTGCCAGGCTGGGAGAGGAGGCAGGGGATGGGCCTGGACTGGCTGATTCAGCCCAATCAATTTGGGACAGTGATTCGAATCACCAAATCAAATCACTGTCCCCCAAATCAGCCGAATCTGAAGCAAATACAAGCTGCTTTGCATAGGCCTAATTTACAGGTAGAAAATTTACTCATGATTACAGCAAAGTACTGTGCACTGCACATGTTGATGGTGATATTTCCTGTGCAGTAATTAGCTCTAAGCTCAAGTAAAGCATCTCGTGTAGATACATCCACTGAAAACCAAACATCTGAAGATGGCTCATGAAGCGTCATCATAGATTTATAGGAAATTAGGCTAGGAAGAGACCTCAGGACGCCATACAGTCCAACCTCCTGCTCAAGGCAGGACCATCTCCAACTAGATCTTCCCAACCAAAACTTTGTCTGGCCAGGACTTAAAAACCTCCAGGATGGAGATACCGCCACCTGTCTGGGTAATCTGTTCCAGTGTTTTACTGGATTCATAGATTGCTAGGGGCTGGAAGGGACCTTGTAGATCATCAGGTCCAGTCCCCCTGCACTAGGCAGGAAAAGATAACTGGGGGCAAGTGACCCCAGCGAGGTGACCATCCAGTCTCCTTTTGAAAATTTCCATGGTAGGTGACTGTACCACCACTGGAGGGAGTTTATTCCACAGTCTGGACACCTTGACTGTGAAGGAGTTTTTCCTGGAATTGAGCCGGAAGCAGCCTTTGTATCCATTGCTCCTCATCTTCTCCAGGGTTGCCCTGGTGAATAGCTGTTCACCGAGTTCCTGATGTACTCCCCTGATGTAGTGGTAAGCCACTACCAAGTCCCCTCTCAACCTTCTCTTCTGTAGGCAGGAGAGGCCCAAGTCCCTCGGACTCCCTCAGTCAGAGAGAGCTCCTTGATTACAGTTAAATTACATGACCAATCCTACCTAGCTGAGTGTTCCTCCCAATCAGTGTCCAGGTAATCGAAGTCACCCATGACAATCAAGTCCCTTGCACATGCAGCCTCTGTCAGTTTTTGAGAGAACTCCTGATCAAGCTCCTCCCCTTGGTTCATTGGTGTGCAGTAAACGTCCACAACTATGTCTCTCTTACCTCGCCCCACCTGAGGCTTGATCCAAAGGGTTCCAAGCTGCTTTTCTTTGTACCCAATGTCAGCTTCCAGAGAGGAGTAGTGCTGTCTCACATAGAGAGCTACTCCTCCCCACTTTTTCCCTGCTTAGTCTCTTCTGCACAGGGTGTAGCCCTCTATGGCTATGCTCCAATCATGTGAGGAGTCCCAGCAGGTCTCCATGATCCCTACCTGGTCATATTGCTCACTAGAGAGCAGGCTAGCTCCTCCTGCTTGTTCCCCATGCTCCTGGCATTGGTGTACAGGTAGCTGAGGCCTGCAGCTGACACCCTCAATTCCCTGAGATGCCGTGGGAGGACTGTTCCATTAGCTTTTTCAAAATGCTGCCCCCTCTTCAGGTACCTGAAGGCTGCTATTAAATGCCACTTCCATCGTCTCATCTCTAGACTAAATAAGCCCAGTTCCCTCAGTCTTTCCTCATAAGTCATGTCCCCCAACCCCTGAACCATTTTTGTTGCCCTCTGCTAGACTCTCTTCAATTTGTCCACTCTTTTCTGTAGTGGGGGGACCCAAAACTGAACACAGTATTCCAGATGTCACCTCACCATTGCTGAATCTAAGGGAATAATTACTTCCCTTGACCTGCTGACAGCACTCCTACTGATGCAGCCCAGTATGCCATTAACCTTCCTGTCAACAAGGGCACACTGTTGGCTCAAATTCAACTTACTGTCCTCTGTAACCTCCAGGTCCTTTCCTGCATAACTTCTGCCCAGCCAGTCAGCCCACTGTCTGTACTGATGCATGGGATTGTTCTGTCCTAAGTGCAGGACTTTGCACTTGTCCTTGTTGAACCTCATGAGATTCCTTTTGGCCCAATCCTCTAAAAAAACCAAAGAAACAAAAAAACCCCAACTCCTTAGGCTTGGTGAACCCCAGTTTGCCCCAAAGTTAGCAACAAGCCAAAAGGTGGGAGCTCTGGACCTGTGTTTGGGTTTACCAAACCTGTTTTCCCTGGAAGTCATCATTGCTATGAGGTCCTAGGGATCCATCCACAGCCAACATCACTGTGCTGCTTCATCCCTCTGTAAACCCTCAGCTTACACCAACTGAGTACCTGGTCCTTAATTGACTTGCAAAACAAATTCATCTTCAATTTTGAAAATCTACAGACGTAGGTATGTGGCCAGTTTGAGGAAGCGTATGATGTTAGTACCAGGCAAATTTATAATTGTTTTCTCAATCCAATGACAGAACATCAGTAAAATATATGATAGAATATCTTATCAAATGTTTTGTGTATTAACGTGATACATTGAGAATTCATGCATTGCCACTTCGTGCTATATAAAAATCTGTCTTTTTATTTCAATTGTGTTTCCCCTTGCTATTTTATAATAATGCATAATAACAAAATTGTCATTTTACATATAGGATAATAAATTGCTTTGGTATGAAGATTATTACTCCCTCATGGGGTTCTGTCATGTTAAGAGAGCATGACTTGAGCACTTTATGAATGGCAGAGCCCACCTAGTTCTGCTTTCTTTAAGTGGTCTCTCCATTGGAATTTATAATGCTACCTGGTAACAGTTACATATCTTGGGTCCCTATCATCCTCTGTCTTCTTTGTGGATGCATATGGTGTCCTTCCACTTAAGCGAATACAGTTATACATGACATCTTTCACTTAAAAAATATTTGCTTGTTACCAGGGCAAGCCACAAATCAGAGTATGGCATGTCCATGAATACTGATTTTAAGCTTTATTTGCATTCAGAGGAAGGAAGCCAAAAGGATATATTTGATATATCAGACCACTGCAAGGACTTTTCACTGGGTATTGGGCATTCCTTAGTTCCTATGGTTTGATTCTGTTCTCTTACTTTTTGAACTCCATTCTCACTTAACCCTGATGTACTGATGTGACACTTCACTTCTATCCACATAGCTGGAATTCAGATGCTTTAAGGTCTATGTTTTCATCTTTCCCAAGCAAATAGGAGTCATAAAATGAAACTAGAAGGTAATAGGTAATAGGTTTAAAACTAACAAAAGGGAATTCTTTTTCACACAGTGTGTAATTAAAGCGTGGAACTCATAGTGACAAGATGTTGTGGAAGCTGACAGCTGACAGATTAACCAGATTGAAAAAGGCATTGGAAACATTCTTGGAAGAAAGTTGCATCAATAACTGTTGAGTATGGAGTTAGGGGTACAGCATTTCAATCAGAACTTCCAAGATCTTAAATGCTGGTACAGTAAAAGCTTTGTTGTCCAGCACCCATGGGGAATGGGAAGTGCCTGATAACAAAATATGCCGGTTACCTGAAAGGCGTGAACAAGTGTCTTTGCCTGTTTGGACCGCTGCCTCTCCCGCTGTGTTACTGTCCCTCCTGTGGGCCCTGTGCGCCCTGAGGGGCAGAGAGGTGGGCACCATGCAGGCTACTATGCCCTGGGCCATGGGGGCTTGGCAGCACAGGCTGCTTTGCCCCAAACTGTGGGGGCTCGGTGAAACTGGCAGTGACACGGTGGCACTTTGGGTTTCACTTTGACCTTACAAGCTGGCATGCCATTTAATAGAGCATGCGGGCTTGTAAGGTGCTGGATAACGCAGCTTTTACTGTACTTGGAAATGGGAGAAGAACAGTGGAAAAAGCCCTAGTCATACCCTGTCCACTTTCCCTTTCAGCATCTACTGTCTGACAGTGTGCAACTATAACAAAGGCCTATGCCAGGGGTAACTATACCACCCCCTGGTGGCTACCCAGCCTTTTCTTTCTCTCATATTTCGCAGGCTTGTTCCTCTCCACCTTGCCTACTGTGCCTTGTTGTTCTTAGACCTTTGGAAAGGAAAGCTCCCCCAGGGATACTTGATCCCATGTTGATGTTCCAGTGTCTCTACTTAGTGCCTTAAGGGCTTATAAAGCGATGCCAACCACCCCTCACACCACACCCATGCCTTACAGATGTCACGATTCACTATCTAGCTGTCTCCCTCTGCTCATACATGGGCACTTTGCCCATCTTGGCTACTTCTGGCTGCCTCCCTGGGCCCCTGACACTGATCCCACCTCTCCTGAGGCACTGGGCTGATTCCACCCTTCTCTGGGCTGGGGGAACCTGTTGGTCTCTGGCTGTGTCCTTCCTGGCCTTCAGTCCCTCTCCCTGGCCCCCAGCCCCTCTCCTAGACCAGTTGAGATCTCTGGGCTCCCTGGCTCTGGCAGTCTCCAGCTGTGGCCTGTCCTTGACCTTTGGCCCCTCCTGGGCTCTGGCCCCACTGTTAGGCCAGTTGAGACCTTCGAGTTCCCTGGCTCTGCTTGCCCTTCATAGATTTCATAGACATTAAGGCTGGAATGGACCTTGTGAGATCATCAGGTCCAGCCCCCTGCCCAAGGGGCAGAAGGTCAGTTGGGGTCAGATAACGCCAGCAAGATAAGCATCCAAGTATTTCTTAAAGGTATCCAGAGTATGTGCTTGCAACACTTTGCGTGGAGTCTATTCCAGGCTCTGGAGACTCAGACAATAAAGACATTTTTCCTTATGTCCAGTCTAAAATGGTCTTCCAGCAGTTTGTGACCGTTAGACCTTGTCTTCCTTTGGGGTGCCCTGGTAAACAGACATTATCCCCATTCCTGATATACACCCCTTATACACTTATAGGCTGCTACCAAGTCACACCTGAGCCTTCGGTTCTCCTATGCCTCTCAGCCTCTTCCCATAAGGCCTGTTCTCTTGGCCTCTAATCATGCGCATAGTTCTCCTCTGGACTCTCTCAAGCTTCTCCATGTCCTTCCTAAAGTGTGGAGCCCAGAATTGGATGCAGTACTCCAGCTGTGGCCTCACCAAGGCCAAGTAAAGTGGGAGGATGACTTCCTGGGTCTTGCTTGCAATGCATCAGTAGATGCAAGCCAGAGTTTTATTTGCTTTGCTGGCTGTGGCATCACATTGGTGGCTCATGTTCATCTTTTTGTCAGTCATGACCCCCGGTCATGGTGCTAGACAGTGTAGCACTGCCGAGCCTAAAAGTATGATGCGGGTAGTCCTCCCAAGGTGGAGCACCTTGTATTTCTCAGTGCTGAATATCATCAGGTTTTGATCCGCCCATCTTGCAAGCCTGTCCAGGTCAGCCTAAATTGCCAGCCTATCCTCTAGCATGACTGCACTTCTCCATAATTTGGTGTCATCTGCAAACTTAGCCAGTCCACTTCTAACATCTGAATCTAGATCTTTTACAAATATATTAAAGAGTACTGGTTCAAGTACTGAGCCTTGGGGGATGCCACTGGTTACCATGTGCCATGTTGACTTGGTTCCATCGCCTATCACGCTCTGGGTCTGACCACGAAGCCAGCTCCCCAGCTATCAGACAGCAAGGTTGTCAAAGCCACAGTTCCTCAATTTTATCATGAGGACATCATGGGAAACCAAGTCAAAGACTTTTTTGAAATCTAAATATATGACATCAACAACTTCTTCTTTATCCAAGTGATGCGTCACCCAGTCATAGAAGGAAATGGGGTTGGTCAGGCAAGACCTACCTGCAACAAAGCCATATTGGCTATCATTCAGAATATTGCCTGCTGTTAGTCTGTTGTTGATGGTTTCTTTGATGATATTTTCCAAGATCTTTCAGGAAATAAGGTCAAACTGATTGGAGAGAGAAGCTCTTCTTGATCAGAATGGCTGACCTGCTTGACAGGGCTTTAAACTAAGGTCACTGAGGGATGGGCAGACAATCACAGGTCCAAGCCCTGGAAGTGACAACCACAAAATCAGCAGGTCAGATAACACAAGGGAACTCACTCCTACCCCAGCCCCAGGAGGGACTCTTCTGAGAGGACAGGGATTCTGTTGGCAGGTTTAGCTGAAGGAACTGGCCCTTCTGCTAAGCAAAAATGAATACGATTTCATAGGGATAATGGAGACCTGGTGGGACTCCACCTATGACTGAACCTCAGGGATTGATGGCTATACCTTGTACAGGAGGGATTGTGTTGTGAGGAAAGATGGAGATGTAGCTCTTTATGTGAAGGAAGGAGCAGTACACTGCCCTACAAGCAGAGATTGGCATCCAAGGAGGGTGACTTGTGATCCTCTGGGTTAGAATACGGGGAGAACATAGTGAATGGGCTATAACTGTAGGAGTCCATTACAGACCTCCTAACCAGGAGGAAGAGCTTGATCATGAATTTGCTAGGGAACTGGCAGAGGCTGCACGCTCTTGGTGCATGGTCGTTATGGGTGACTTAGCCCTCCTGGGCTATGAGCCCCTGACTCTGCCTCTCACCCCTTGCCTCAATCCCCAGATCACCAGCCTGCTTACCCCCACTTAGGTGTTTGCCAGGAACGCAGCTATAGCCATGCTGTTCAGGAGTTCTTCACATCTCAGCTGTCAGACTCAAACTACCACTTCAGCTCATGTTCTGAGCTTATATCCTGTAAGCCCATTCCCCCACCCCCGCTTTGTGTCCTGGTTGCCTCCTACGACACATGCAGACTGCTCTATCTCGGGCTCTGCCTCCTCTTAAAGTAGCAGGAGCACCAAGCCTCCTGCTACAGTGACACCAGATACTGGGCAAGATAGACCTATGGTCTGACCCAGTAAATGGCAGTTCTTGTGTTCTTTATGTTCTTATAAACTCTTGACAATTGGGCTCTTCCATCAATGTAGAATTTCTAAGTCACTTTATCTCTTCCAGTATTGCCATAAAATTTCGCTTTTCCTTCAGTCCAGACCTCATTCACTACTGAACCCTTTCAACTTCCTTTCCAAACTGCCTCAGCAACAACTACATCACTAGTTTTACATTCAACTTTTCTACATAAGAGAACATCTCTGTACACCGTTTTCCTTTTCTACCTGTATGAGAATAATTGACACAATTCTGTGCAGCATTCTGTCTATCATCTTCCTCTCCAAGCAGTGTTCAGAAATACTGAAGGACAGTGTATGAACCTAGCCTGTATTCTATAGTGGAAAAAAATAGTAGATACTTAAGTACTGACAAGTAACATTCTTTTTAAGAGAGAGGGTCAATTTCCAGTACAATAGTTGCTATCAAACCACTGATAGGGATGTTAAAGGATAATAGATGCAGGAGTGCTGTTATTTCTTAAATGTATGCCCTTCTGAGCTGTCATATTAACCATAGACACAGTGGATCAAATTCATCCCGTCAGTACTGACTTCCGTTGAATTACATCAGGGATGAATTTGGCCCACTAGTTCTAAACTTTGTTGAATAGCTAGCTCATGAAACCACACAGTTATCAGGGTCAGGAAACAGCTTTAACATGTTTGCAGCTCAGCTCTAAAGGGAGAATTAGATATTTCAGTAGTGTAAATAAGCGACCTCAATGGACCTGCCCTAATTTACACCGTAGCAGTATGTGGCCCAAAGCGTATGGCGTTGAAAAGCAAAGACTATAAGCAGGCGAAGAGGTACTTTGTTAGAAAAAAGGTCAAAAGACTGCTCAAGGACAAGAGAGATAAAGAAGTCTTTGCTGTGGCATCTGCCTGAACAAAGACTGAGGGTTTTTTTATACTCGGACATCTATTTAAAGATATTTTATTATATTTGGCAAGCCCCTAGGACCACCCATTCTATTTCTTCCTAGCTACGGGGAAGGTGGTGATCCAATTGTTGTCATTAGGTATCAGAGAATTGATTCAGCTGTTTGGACCACTCTCACAGCTACTTTTATATTCACTCCCAATAGGATATTGAGGCTAACTTAACAAGGCAGTGATTTTGTTTTTCAAGGACAAAGGATTGGATGGTATTTCTAGATGTTCCACGAGATACTACTTTACACAAGATTTTTTGTTGTTGTTGAAAACCCTCTCTCCACCCAAATAAAACAAATCAATGCTGAGTTGAACTGCTATTGCTGGTTTACATTGAACAATGGAATTTAAAAGTCAGATCCTGAGCTGATGTAGACTGACAGAGAACTTTGGGGCAGTGACCATTTCCTTGTTATTTGTTTCGCTAACACTAGTACAATGCAATACAACATCAACCAGCACAGTTAAATAGTCATGACATTTATCATATTTTCTTTCATGCAACAGCCCTTTTCTGCAAAATTCAGCTGCTGGAAATTGGGGTTCACATTATAAGCAAGGAAATACAATAATAATAAGTGAAAGTAATATTGCTCTTGCTGCATTGGGATCAACACAGTAAGCACGTGGGACTCCCTAGATGCTGTGTGTGGACATTTTCTCTTTCCCCCCGAAAAAGGTTCCTGCTGCAGAAGTTACTACTCTGTTACTTACTGCTACTTACCAGTATTTTCAAGGGAAGATCTTTTTTTCTTCATCTTTCAAAGCCAAAGTGTGTATCTTATTTAGGGGTAGGTTATATGCAGGAAGATACAATATAACAAATATATCATGTCAAGAGATATGGCAAATAATTGAATTCTTGGCATACAGTAAAAGCCAAAACAAATAACATTTTCCAGTTGACCCAAAACACTGGTTTTGTTTCTAAGTTACTTTGAAGTCTCTTTAGCCTTTTATTTCATTGTTGCAAATTTATAATGGAAAATAGTCCCACAAAATGGACAATTGAAATGTTATATTGAGAAAATATGAAAAGAAAATATTTTTACTTCTACTCTCCAGTATGATTTTTCCAGCTCAGCCAAAACACTCTGCAAAATGTGATCCAAATTTGGGACCAGTTTGAGTTCTTTCAGGGCTGCAATTTTCAGCCAATAAATGATTAATCAAAAAGAAAACAAAAAAGCAGTTCAGTCTAGCTAGTAATCCTTATTCACCAGGTGAAGCTCTGCTTCTTCATGTATTTTTTGTCCCATCTTGAACAAATTGCTAAGCTAAAATTGCTGAGGACCCAAGTCATTCCTTAGAATTCAGAAGTTTTGTTTTCATTTTTCCCTCCAAGTTCAGAGATGTAAAATTTGTGATTGGGTTTTTTCCATGTGATTTAGGGTTTCCTAGAGAAGGGTCAGCAAATCTACTATAGCATGGACTACCTGGGATATAAGTAGTACAGAAGCAACAAGAGCTATGGCAACCTAAGTGTTTTAGAGGAAGTCTAGGGGACAGAGATCTCAGATTGTGGAGTGTGCACTGAACATATATGGCCTGTTTCAGGGTTTTCTGGAGTGGGGTTTATAGATACTCCTATATAAGGCTTCTTGGTGTAGAAGTAGTGCAGAAGGTTAAAAAAGTCTGGAAGTGGACTGCTCACACATTGATACAGTACTTACCTGTGCCAAAAGTATTTACATGAACCTGGCATGGAGACTATATACACATTAAGGACTTCTCCCTTCTAGTTGTAATCAGGATTATTTTTTATTTGCCTTTTGTGCAATGGCCTGGACTGCCAGTCAATGGATCTACCCACAGATTCAGGATCAGGCCCTTTGTATGTGTATGTGTGTGCATGTGTGTGTGTGCGCATGTGAGTGTGTGCACACATGTGCATGTAGGTAATTATATTGCCAGTTAGATTTATTATATCTTAAGCTCTGTGAAGAACTAGTTTCATGGCTTCATAATTGGTAGGGTTGGAAGGGACCTGAGCATACCATCAAGTCCGACCCCTTGCAATGGGCCAGAAAGAATGCTGGGGTCAAATGACCCATGCTAAGTGATTATCTAGCCTCCTTTTGAAGACCCCCAGGGTAGGGGCAAGCAACACTTCCCTTGGAAGTTGGGTCCAAATCCTAGCCGTCCTGACAGTGAAGTAATGCTTCCTGATATCTAGCCTGAATCTACTCCCAATCAACTTATGGCCATTATTCCTTGTTACTCCCAGTAGTGCTTGGGGGAACAGGGACTCTCCCATGGCCTGCTGGTCCCCCTTGGCCAGTGTGTAGACAGCCATCAGATCTCCTGTCAGCCTTCTCTTGCGAAGGCTGAACAGATTCAGGTCCTGTAGCCTCGCCTCATAGGGCCTACCCTGTTGTCCCCAGATCATGTGAGTGGCCGTCCTCTGGACCCTCTCAATGTTGGCCACAACTCTCCTAAAGTGCAGTGCCCAGAACTGGATGCAGTACTCCAGCTGCGGCCTGACCAGTGTCACATAGAAGGGAGAGTCACCTTCTAGCGTCCAGTGATTTTGTGACTTGATCATAGAAGGCAATCAGGTTGGTCTGACAAGACCTACCCCTAATGAACCCATGCTGGTTGCCCCTGAGCATCGTCCCCGCTGCTGGTCCTTCTCAGATGTGCTCCTGGATAACCTTCTCAAAGAACTTCCCCAGGATCAAGTAAGACTATCAGGCCATAGTTGCCTGGGTCCTCCCTCCTCCCTTTTTTTGAAAATAGGGACCACATTGGTCTTCTTCCAGTTGTCTGGGTCACTAGTCCCAGTTTCGTCTCCGCCTTAGCCTTCCTAACAGCCCTGCTACAATCTCGAGGTATAATCCTCCTTGGTGATGGCCCCTCCCTTCCATTAGGCGTACACCTCTTTTTTAGATTTGAGACATTCCTCGATGCTTTTGGTGAGCCATGGGGGCTATTGAGCACTCTTGCCCCCTTTGAGCCACATCAGGATTGTCATCCTTTGGGCTTGGAGGATAGTCTCCCTAAGAAACGACAACTCTTTCTGGACTCCCAACTCCCCTCCCCTCCGGGACCTCAGTGCCTCCCTGACAAGTTTCCTTACCTCATTGAAATCCGCCTTCCTGAAGTCCAGGGCTGCTGCCTTGCTGCAGGCCTTTGTCACCCTGCACTGGATGATGAATTCCAGTAGGCGATAATCATTATCGCCCAGGTGGTTGAGAACCTGCAGTCCCCTCACCAGGTTGTCACCTGTGGCCAGGACCAAGTCTAAAAAAGGAATTTCCCTTGGGACTGTGCACCTCCTGGGTTAAATGGAGGTCCTGTAACTCGGCTAGGAACCTACGTGGGCGGTCAGACCTGGCTGACTGCTCTTTTCAGCAGAAGTCCATATAGTTTAGGTCATCCATGATGACCACGTCTCTTGACATAACTGCCTCCACAAGCTGACTTGAGAATTCCTAGTCCACCTCTTCGCCCTGGTTGGGTGGTTTGTAGTAGACTCCCACCATTAAGTCCCTCTGCCCCCCAACCCCCTTGTATTCTGACCCAGAGAACTTCAGTCTGCCCCTCCTCTGACCCAGTGCTGTTTGTTGAGGATGCATATTGCTCTTTGAGGTAGAGCACCACACCCTCACCTTTCCTCCCCATTCTATCCGTCCTGTACAGTCTGTAGCACTTGATGTTTACCACCCAGTCATGCATTGGATCCCACCAAGTTTCAGTGAGCCCCACTATGTCTGGGTTTGTGCTATCTAGCAGGAGGGCAAGTTCCTCCTGCTTGTTCCTCATACTATGAGCATTAGTGTAGAGGCATTTAAGGCTTCCTGAAGGTGTATGCACTGCCCCCCTAATCCCAGGACTATCTGGGTCCCTGTCTCTTACCTGGGTATTACTTGTGCTCATTGCCTGTCCTGGCTGGGCTGTTCTTTTGGGTGTCTCTTGATTCGGTGTTCCGTGGCTCCCTCCGTTCTCATTCTCCCGTTCTCCTGATGAGCCTAGTTTAAAGCCCTAGTTTAAAACTATTTCCAACAGAAGTTGGTACCTTCACTTTTACAGTGTGGATGCCTAAGTGAAACACAACTTAAAATTGATCACTAACCAACTTTGTACATTCATCTTGATCTGATTCTCTAAAACAAAGCTAAGGATTGAAAACCGGCACATTGTAGCAGACCCTGATATCTAGGGTATGGTCTTCTGCCTTCTGCAGTCACTCCCTGTGTCCTCATCTATTTGGTGTCCCAAGTGACCAGTCTGTCTCACCTGCTGTGTCTTCACGTTGAATAATGTTTAGAGGGATCAGCTCCTCAGTTCCACTGGAGGGACACCTTAGGCCACCTCACCACCATTCACATTTCTGGCCCAGTCTGTGTTTATCATGGTTTCATAGTTGGTAGGGTTGGAAGGGACCTGAGCAGATCATCAAGTCTGAACCCCTGTCATGGGCAGGAAAGAGTGCTGGGGTCAAACTGTCATCACAGCAGACACTCACTAGCCTTATGGGCTCACCAGTTTACTAAGTTTCATAGGCTTATCAGGTTCCACTTGATTTTGTATTGCTCCCCAGGTCCTAACATCCCCAGTCAGTTCTATGGGCCCTAGCCACCCAAAATCTGTTCCAGAAGCCCAAGCATCCCAATACATTTCCACAGGCTCTAGCATCCCCAAATTCATTTCATGGGGGATTGCTCTCCCAGGGCCCCATAGCCCCTAACAAACCTGTAAATCAATACACAGTAAGCTCTTTCCCGAGTTACTTAAATGGTCTTGTGACTCCCATTATGCCATCTCATGCCTTGTGTGAGGCTCCTGCAGCCAGGAATCCTTGCCAAAAATAAGCAAAACACAAACAACTTAGCTCCCTTTGGGGTGACTTTTCCCTAGGCCTTTCCCTCTATCTTGCTGGCTATACCAGCACCCAGCCTGTCTAGGCTAACTCAATGTGTATATAGTTTACATTTTTCAGTTGGCATTCTGCCATTTGGAGTTGGGCATTTGGAGTTCTCATCAGAGAGTTCCTCTCCCAAGTGTTGTCTGGACTCTGGAGCTGCTTGCAGATGTGAAAAAAACACCCAACCCCAAAATGCCGCTTTACTTGAAACTTGGCATGCTCCCATGCCAAGCCCAGTAGATGCCCAGAAGAGGTATTGTGTTACTTGGCCCTGGCCTTCCCAACACCTATATAAAACAGGCACTTTAGTAGGGCTTTTTGGTGATTTTATCTAATAGCTGAGCTATTAGATAAAAATGCTAAAAAGCCCTGCAGAAGCACCCAAACTATACAGATACTATGAAGCCAGGTTGAAGTAATGCACTACTGCTTCTGGTAAAGCACATTTTCTCCCCACATCTGTCAGTGCCCTGGGTTTATATAGCCCCTGATCCCATCCCTTCTAGCCACTACAGTTCTGACCTGAAAGCAGCCTCTCTCTTTTTCTCCGTACAAATCTTTTATCCTGAAATGGGGCAAGTGTTCCCCATTACACACAAAGTTGAATATCCATTATCCTTTACAAATCGGGCTCATGTATAAAGAGAAAGAGGCCAAAGCAATAAGGACAGACTGGTTCCAATGGGGCTCTCCAGGGTGTTTATCTGTGCATATTTGGCTTCAAGGTGCTGGACTTTGGATATTTATAACAAGTCCTTGACATATAACTGACTTTTGCACTCATGACACAACACAATTCAAAGAAAACTTCTTATACAATTTGTGCCATTGTTTTAAAGTTAAGCTTATCTGAGATGTCAGGATTGCTATTTTTGATATCTATGGTTGAACATGCTGTTTTGAATCCTGTCAACTTTGTATCACGAGTTGCCCTGTTGTGTGTGGCTCAGGAACATCCAGAAGAGAAGTCTCCCACAGGATAAGTGTCAGCGATAGCCTTGTATTAGTCACCTGGCAGTTCCCAAATGTTTTCTTTAAGTGAAATGGAAAGGACAATGAAACATTAATTTCTCTTATTTAGAAGTGAACTGAAGCCAGCATTTGTTAGTGAGCTAAAAGACAATTTCAGGAATTCTAGTTAATTTTTATAATTTAAGGATCTATCTTCCCCTTAATTATTCTGTACCTTTGAGATCTGAATGTTACTATGAAGAGAGACCCCCTCCCACCCCCACCCCCAAAAACAAACCAAAAAACCAAAATTGGATTTGAGGATTCTATTTAAAAAATATTTTGTTCCTCAGAGCTGGTGGGGAAATAGCTCTCAGTACCTCTACTTAACAAAACCACCACGTCACTAATTCCCTGATCATGACGTAAAGGGCTCCACTAAGATTTTAAGTACAGCCCTGAGACTGGGGTAGAATACGTAGCGGGTGGATGGTACCTCAGAGAAACTCCTCTGAAGCATGGGTTTTCCATCTGATTTCCCCTTACCATTCATAATAAGGACAGGGAAATAGTAATTCACTGGTGATTTATATCAGAAATAAACTGTAACTGTTTCCCCTGCTGCTTCATTTGTATTCCCCCGAGTGAGTATAATGTCTATGTTGCAATGTATTCCTACAGACATCATAGTGCTACACTTTGCTCCAAACCCATGAGTTCTTTCTACTGATGTTCTGACCATTATTAAAAAATAAACATGTATCAATTTTATTATTATTTTTAATCTGGTGAAAAGGAGAGCAGTTTGGAAATAAAACACTATAGTGTGGAAATTAAACATTTAGAAATAAACATTCATTTCACAATGAGATTGTTTCATTACACCTTTCAAGTGCTTCACAAGTGCCAGAAAATTCCACCTTTTCATGCAAAAATCTATAAATCATAGACATGGAACTCACATTTTCCTGAGACTGTAAGTAATATTTTTTGCAATGTTAAGACATTTGGATCACGGACAAACCTGGGTTATCTAGATGTCAAATGGTCTGATATTTAGATACCTTGAGCAAGTGTTTCAAAGTTACCTGGTAGTTGTTTTACCTATGTGAGGTACCACACTAAGAACTTTCAGAGCACAGGTGTACTGAATTTTCTGAACATTGAGGGATATTTAAATATTGGAAATTAGACACCTAAGAACAGAGGCTAGCAAATTCATTAAGTGCTTCTCAAAATTCTTACTTTCCAGGCTCTGAAAACCATACATACATACATATCTATATATCTGTAACTACCTAAAGCTCCTGTTATTTGAATGTAGTGGATCTTTCCCCAACAAGCTGGTGGGGAGCTGGAATAATCTGGGTTTACCTGTATGTAAAACTTGTAATTAATCTCTTAAAACCCTTTTGAACCAGCAGTTTGAGAGGCATGTGATATATTTCATTGGCAGAGCTGATGACAAATAAAAGCAAATGAAAAGAATTCCAAATCATTCAGTGCAATATCATTATATGCACATTTTCATATTCCAGTTTAATCTTTCAAAACAATACAATTTGGGGAAAAATGAGGACTAATTCACAAGTACCATGGCTTTCACACAAGGGCTGTTACTGTACTCCAGTTCACAGTGTATTTCTGCATAGACACTGATATATACTGTAAAAATTATAGCTATGGTACAAAACAAGTACAATGTGCTTCTTAATCAAAGTATGTAGAATCTAGTTACATTAATCATCACCATTACCTTTTTATTACACTATGTTATAAAAATACAAATTCATAAAAAGTAAACTATTTTCTGGAAAGAAGCTGTTATCTCTGGACTCTATACCCTTTAATGCTTTATAAAATCAACCTTTCATTGCACATTTCCACATAATATGGTATTTATTGGTTCCCAGGAATCACTGTATCAAATCTATATCCCTGCATGGTCAAAATCCTGGTAATTTAATCTTCTCCTCAACTGACTAGATATCATTTGCAGTGGCTAGTATATATTGTATGTTAAGTCTAGTTTACCATTGGAAAATGTATAAGTAGATGGAATGAAAGAGGCATAAATTCATCATGTTGCTACTACCCTGTGTCAAAACTGAACATAGATAATAAACTGACAGCTGCTTTTTATAGCATACAAAAAGTGAATTAATTGCATACTCCATTTGATCAAATAAACTCCGTATGTGGCTATAGGGCACACTCTCAATAGGAACAGTAGTACTGATGACACAGCACTTGAATTAATCCCAAGGGGATATGACAATGCTATGACTACTGACTAATGACACACATTACAATGCAGTTAGGTAAAAGTATGATTTTAAAATTTTGTACCTTAGGTAAAGCCATAGCACTTCCCATATTTGTGCTAATATTTAACAAACTATCTGGTCGGAATTTCTTTTTTTCTTTTTTCACTGTGTACAAATGGTTAAGATAGTTTCATGCACAGGGTTCCCTGAATTCATTATGCTTTCACTGGATATGGAATTACATTCATTTTCCATTTATCTCAGAATACCAAATCATAATATACAAGATAAGAATATGTTGCCTATTAACATCCGTAAACTGCAAATGGAAAACAAAGAGCTTTTGGTTTAATCTTATCTGCTTTAAACATGAAATATTAAGCATCTCCTTATTTCTCCTCTAAGTGGCTTCATAGACTAGAAGATGTTTTCATTGCTGAGACCATGAAATGAAAGTAGATAGAGAATAAGTGCTCTAGTTTATTAACTGAAAGGCCTCAAACAGTGCACAGTATCAGGTTGTGAAAACAGAGAAAGTTCTGGCAAGCTTTGAAAACACTGGAAAACAGTGATGTCTTGATTTTTTGAGGGTTAGGCTACAAAGCAGCATATATAGCAAGACCCAGTATTAGACTTGAGGGGCCCAGTGCACAAGGAAAAACATTTCTGCAGTCATCCCATGTTGGATGCTGTGTACTGTTCTTCCATACATAGCACCTCATTTATTTCAGTAGGGTCTTCCTGGCCTGGGCATGGGCCGAGGCCATTAACTCAACTGTTTACCCCTTTAACAGACTCAGTATATAGTTCCTCAACTCTACCCTGAACTTTTTCTCAGTATTTTTAGAGCGACATCAAGATACCAGCTGATTAGGACAATTAGGTGATAGCAGGAAGGAAGCATAAGAATACAATGACAATCCAACCCAACAGTAACATGCTATTTATACTAGGGAGCATCACCAAAGCTTGCTATGGGTACAGACACACATATGTTTGGAGCCATTTCAAACGGCGAACACACCAAAGAGGCAGCAGCTGCAACATTGTAATTGTTATGTGTGGATGAGCCTGGAATGATACAAATGTAGCCAAACCAGACTGGATGAAACGGTATTAAAGCTGGAGCAGTTTTGCTACAAGTGTGTTGTTCCTGGCCCCACACTTAACAATTAAAATGTAATAACTGCAGCTCTGTTGAAGTAGCACCAACTGTATGTGTGCCCACCCTATGACATCTCCACTTTACCCATGCACACTCCCAGGAATTCATGGATGACTAGCTACCGTATTAACTTGAATCCAAGATTATTTCAATTTTAAGATGCCCCCCCTTTTAGATTCTAGACATGGGAAATTTATACATTTGTTATCGTTTTCCATATTTAAAATCTAATTATTGGAGGGTGTTCTGAAATTCATCCCCCATATCACTGCTACAGGAAAACAGCGGAAAGGGAGTGAGCAGCAGCAGGGGGTAGATGGCCTGATGTGCCTGTCCCTTGCCCACCTGCACTTTGCCTTCTATCATCTGCATTTCCCCCGGCTCCCCCGGGCCTGTTTCACTCTGGTGCTTGCACCCTGCAGTACCCACCCTCCCTTGCTATTTTCCATGCCACCTGCCTTTCCTTGCCACTTGGCCCCTGCTTGGCACCCCCAGCTGCCTCCCCCACACCCACCACCACTTACTGTAAGTCATAGTTCTGGCTCCAGCCCTGAATCCACTCTAACTTGGAGCACAGAGCACATGCTAGCTCTGGCCTCTGCCTGATCAGGCAGCAGTGGCACCAGCATACTTCCCGTGGTTCCAGGACTAGGTGGGAGGCAGAGTTGGAACTGCGGCTGGGGATGGGACCAGACCTGCCAGTACTGCTTCTGCTGGGCCAGGCAGGAGCCAGAGGTAAGTGGCAGTCCGGGGGGGAGGGGCAGAAGCAGCAGGGGGGGGGAGGTAGTGTGAGGCAGAGATGGGGGGGCAGGTGGCAGGGGAAGAGGCAGTGGCTCCAACCCTGAGCCAGAGCTGGAGCCACAGCAGCCACCTGAACTTGCCACCTCCCTCCCCCCCAACCACCTTGCGCTTGAATCCAAGACAAGGAGCATGTTTCCCTATGCTGACTATGGCGGGGGGGAAGACACCTCATCTTGGATTTCAGTAAATGTGGTATGTCGTTGCTGAAGCTGTATCTGAGGATAAGCTGATTTGCCAGTCCAGTCTGACTTACTCTCAGTACTACTGGTTTATATGGTATGGTCATGTATACATTTTTCACATCCTTTCGTTTAAATGGAAGGACAAGAAAGCTAAATAAGAAACTGAAAAAGTAACATTAAACATCAACTTAGAACTAAACATGAAAAAAATCTATACAATTACTGCAAGGAGGACATGGCAATTTTCTATAGTTTCCAGACAGATTACAGAAAATCAATAGCGGAGGAACAAAAACAACAATAAAAAAAATCATACAAAAAGTTACTTTTTGTCACCAGTGAACTCAATTAATTCTACCAGTGCTCTCAGTGCTAATATTTTCATGGTTGCAAATGTGTTGGTGCTCCTACAGAATCCAGAACCAAAGCTAAATGAATTATGCAAAAATAAACAGATCTTCCTACAGCTCTCTCCAAATGGGACAGATTTATTAGGCCTTTGGAATACTATTACAAGACCATATTCAGCTGTCTTTGTTTAGAGCCTCAGAACATCATCATGTGTACCTATAACGAGTCCATAATAAAGACATAGTAAAGCCAGACACCCAAGCACATTATATCAAATACTCTAAGGAGTCAGTAAAGGATCTCCTTCAAAGAAAGTGACTCCAAACAATCCCATTCTGAGTTCTACCTATCGAATAATACAGGATAATGATCTTATACACCACATTAAAGTGTTCCAAACATGGTGTGACATAACTTAAAAACATTAAAGGCAAAAAGCACTTAAAGGAAATAGAATCTCATTTCGTTTTTAAAGACTTGTTGGAAAATAAATCAAAGAAAAATAGCTTAAACAGAACTCTTTGTTCCCAAACTGAGAGAGTAATAAGCATATACTGTATTTACACATGAAAAAATATTCTGTTCAACATCTGTGCTCTAATTATATTGCTTAAATTATGCCCCTGTTCTGATCCTAATACATGGAGTTCCTAAAATAAAGAATTTACATTAATATATTACAGCATATTCATAAGCATTATGATCATACTAAATTACAGCACATGTATTCATACCAGACATTGATACTTTACCCTGTGGGTTTATGCGGTAGTGACCAAAAGAATTTTGTACCATAAACTGAAGGAGACATGAAATAAAGCAGAATGTAAATTATTACCAAAAAAACCCCAAACCCCTTCTTGAAAAATGTCACCACTTATGACCATGAATGGTCACTCACGTGAAATGCTGCCTAATTTGTTAATAAAAGAGCACTATCTGGATTAGTCTAAAATTAGGCAAAAGGTAGGGCAGAGCCACAAGTTACCTGCATTCATGTGTCAGTAATACTCATCCTCAGATAGCATTTACTGATGCCCACTCACTTTAACATAAAAAATCATTCAGAATTATTTCTTTCCACTAGGTGAAGACTTAACTGAAACACATTTAAATAATCTGTTCTACTGAGGAGATGCCATCTTGTTACCTGACCTGAGGGTAAAGAAAGTCAGTCATCCATAAGAGTTACCATAGGTAGGGCTGGTAGTATCACCTATTATTAAATTTCCCTGGCACATTATGAGACCCTGTTTTCAGTTGCCTGTACTGTTGCCAAGCTGCAGCTGTTTGATCTGCAAAAATCCATGCTGGGCAGTCTTCGTTAGGCTTTTCTTCTTTTTTTTTTTTTTTTTGATTTTCAAGCTTTCAGCCGAAAGTCACTGAAATGAGAGGTGAGGAAAAAGTACTTTATTTGGCCCATTCTAAAAAAAAAAAGTCTGGCAATGTTTTCTTCTGAGAAGATTAACCCTTCCATGCTTAGAAGCAAACATTTAACATTCGGGAGGGAGGTGGCCTTTGTGGCAGGGATGTACTTATGCTTTCTGTGTTGAAGTCCATGATAAGCCTTGGTTAAAAAAAACCCTGTGCTTTGCACTTCCTTGACTTTACCAAGGTCCCTACACATCCTGTCTGAACTTGCTGTGCTACAAGCTGGTGCTGAGCAGGACTGCAGCTGTCAGCCACTAGGCACGCTACCAGGATGCGAGAGCATGGACCCTGCTCGCAATGTCTTTCTGCTGGACCCAAGCAGAATGGAGGAAGAGGGAGCTGCCTGATACAAATGCAAAGGGAATAAGATCCAGACTTAGGGAAAGGAAAAGGAACATAAAGTTGGGACAAGGAGAGGAGTTGGAGGAAGAGGGAAACTAAGACAGGGAAGTAGAGTGAGACAGAAACATGGAGAGGGCTGGGCAATGAAACCGTATCTTGGTGGAGAGCAGAGACCAAGACTAAGGAACAGGGAGGAAGAGACTGAGAGCATTGCACATTGTGTATGAAAGGAAAATGAACTCAGACAGAGAACCAAGGGGAGATGAACATTAAATATTAGTGGAGTGGTAAGTGAAACAAGAGGCAGACTGGACAATCAGACTGAATGTAGAAAAACTGAGCATACATGGGCAAAGCAGAGACTAAGGAAGAGACAGGCACGGGGCATGGCCAAGTTAGAGGGGATGGGGTAGAAGTACCTGTGCTTGCTGCAAACTGTACACATCCATCCAAAGCCTGGAATGGGACCTAAGATTTCCAAAGCCCATGACTCCTCTGCTGTCAACAAACCTTTGAAACTCAGGCAAAGAGTGAATCTAGTCCTTCTCCAGTGCTAGTCCACATAAAGGATGATAACTTAATTATTCATTCATCTCAAGTGGTAGACATCTGCCAAGGCACAAACTCTACTGCAGACACACACAAGCCTATATTACAAGAGTATCATTAAGATTGCTTTTTAAACATTGTAAAGTGAGGAAGTGCCAGAATCGAGGCTGCCCATGAAAGTTAACTTGTTCTTGTAGTGTTTTGAAATATGACTACGTTTTTTTTATGACCATGTATTATTTATTCCAGAAGAACCTACCTCAAATAGTACAGTGCACAGGATGGACCCACTCCGGGGTGAATCAGGGCTTTGTGGTAAAGAAGACCTGTCTTTAGTACCTTTGGTTTTTTTGGTGCAAAAGGGGCAGGAGGTTGCCCATGGTGTCACAGGGAACTTGATTTTGCCCTTGCCAGAGTCCCCATGCAAAACTACAAAAACCATGCCAAGTCTTTGGTGTAAATACCTCTCAAGGCTTGATGCTGAGAGATACCGAGCAACTCAAAGCCCAACTGAGAGAGTTAAAGGAGCTCCCATCCACATCAGATACCTGGGCCCTAAATATTATTAACCTTAATATTAACCTTAACATTCTGTGGAGTTGCATCCTTCTAGCTGTCAAAGGATACAGGGCTCTAAGTACAAGCCATTCAAGATAGTCCCGTCTCTTATGAGTGCTCATATGGGGGAAAAAAAGCAACCTATCTAAACTTAATCCTAACTGCACATAGAACATATAACAGATTTTAAGGGTTAAAAGGACCAATGGGATTATATAGCTTGATCTTTCTAATACAAGCCATAGAATTTCCCGAAACTTGGAAGTTTGGCTGGAAATATACTGTGTAAGATATTCAACTATATGTGTTTGAAAGCGTGCACACACATGCAAATGCACAGGCATTATACCCTTTCTAGCGCACACTGTCTTCTCTATGTGTATCTCTAGACTGAGAATATAAGTGTAATGAACTTCCTTTTGGTTGTAATCAGGGACTGAACAGGCAATGAAAGGAATGAATATATTAGTCCTTACAGTCAGTACTAAAAAAGGGCTAAGCCCATAAGTGGCAAAGCAGGTCTTTCCAACAAATCGAGGCTCTTCATTCCCAGGTATTTAGGTGTATGTGCTCCATAGCTATTTCATGTGTATGTGCTCCAGACCCTTTCATGCAGACTAAGACTCATTTAATTATATTTATAATGATGAGTATCCTTTGTATGTATGCAGTAAACTTAGTTGAAATAGGTAAAAACTAAGGCAACCACAGAGAAATGGGGGGGAAGAGTGGGAGGGAACCCCCCCCAAGGGAAAAAATAACTACCTGAGAAATTGATTCTTTCTCCAAGCATTGCTATAGCAGGTGAGGTCACTAAATGTTCTTCTTATACTTGATCTAAGTAAAATACAAAGAGCTGGGAAAAGGGAGGTGAAGCAATCAGAAGGGCAGGGTACATTTATGCTGCATTTTGTTACATGGCTATCACTTCCACCTCTGTGCAATGTATATGTGTATGCTTCATATATACACACAAATTAGTATCTCTTCAATGCTTTGAAGATGTGTTTAAGGTATGTGTGTTTGAACATAGATACTGTACAGCAAAAAAGACTTGTTTTCCTTGGACAGTAAAAATAATTCACTGCCTGTTGTAAAGTTAGTGTTCAATTTTCAGCTCCTATGTACTTATTATTCATCAAACTTGATTATATTGTAGTTTCTTTATGGACTCACTAAAATATACACTAATAAAATCCTGCTTGCCTTTTATTATTGACTGTCTCCATGCACAAATATTGTAAGATGTAAGGAGTTTCTGGTCATAGTGAGTGTCACACTAGATTATTCACCAATGAATGTATTTGTTATGCTATCTTTGGTAGTTGTTGCTAAAGAAAACGTGACAGATTTTTAGTGTCCTTCCAGCACTTTGCAAACACGCTCTCTTTTTAGAGGCATTACATGTATTTCAACCTCATAAGAGAAATAATTCAGTCTGGGTAAGCTATTACAATTTACAACACTTCTCCCTATCTGATGTTATACAACTGGCTCAGAGAAGATTCTGTATTAGAAATTCACTAGACACTTAGTGCCTTATCTTGCTATTGATCCCTTGAAGTCAACAGGCTTGGATACAAAAATCAATGGCAGAATGTGACCCAGAGTGCTTTTACAAAGCTAAGACAGTGCAAAAATTATCCATAAGCATCCACTTCACACACAAAAGAAAACTTGTATTAAAGGGACAGATTTTTAAAGGCATTTAAAATGCCTTTGTCCCATGTAAATCAGTGGAAGCAAGGCCTCTAGATACTGTCAAAAATATGATCCAAACAGCCCATTACATACAAGTGCAGAGGATTGCTTCTGGACAGATACATACTATCAAGGGGTGTTTATACACGTGCTCCTGTGGGTAGTGAGAGGGGGCACTTTAATTAGAGTGGCTCTGAGAGCCACTCTAATTAAAGTACCCAGAGTGTCTTGCGTATCAGTGTCCCCATGCTTAAAAATGGCTGTGGGGCACTTTATCAAAAGCTTGTTGAACGAGCTTTAAACTGCAGATGGGAATGATCATTTTCACCGGATATGGCCACAGAAAACAGTTTATAGCTGTGACCAAACACAAGTGCATGGCTGCAAACAGCTTCAAAAATGACTGAGTATCGCCTAAGATATCAGGTAAAGATGCAACAAAATGTAGCATCTTTTGTAACTTGTGCCTGTGGGGCTCCCAGCCTGCCGCTGTTCTCAGAATGGGAGGGGGGAAAGGGAGCAGAGGGAATTCAGTCAGTGGGGGGGTGTTCAACTTCCACTGGAGGGTGGGGCAACTGTATTGCAGCATCCCGAGGTGTGTGTTGGGGAGGGGGGGCTCCAATTCACCCACTCTACCATTCTGGAGAGCCCCAAGCATGAGCTCCCTTTGCTGCCTTTCCCCTCTCCCATTCTGAAAACAGCAAGCACGGGCAGAGAGCTTGGCCACTGCTGTAGGAACCTGGGTGCCGCCCAGCTAGATTCCCCTCTCCCCGGGAACCAACAGTGAACTTCTGTTTGGTCTGCGGTAACATTGTAATGCAGCAAAAAGTGTTCTGAGTTACAGCTGGGAGCTGCATTTGTGTCTGCACCCTTAGATAAAGCACCCCGCCACCGTTTTTAACCGCAGGGATGGTGATACGCAAGACACTGGACTTACCACATGCCAGCAGACTCAATTAATTGAGTCTGTTCCAATGCACTGTAATTACAGAGCATCGGAGCAGCCTCACTGCTTGTGTATAGACGCCCATGTTGCTCAGGGCTTGTGTGTAGACACCCATGATGCTCTGTCACTGTTAGGATGAGATTCATCAGCAAGGGGAAAGAAAGGTTGGTCAGAAATGATGCAGTGGTAACATACAGGGAAAAGTCTTCCCACAGGGTTTCAGCAAATACATTACCAGAAATAATACTGAGATTGGATTAAGGGAAGATGTAGGGGATTTTATGTTTCAGACCCAGAAAGCAAATCTTGTCAGGAAAAGTAACAGTTGCCAGTAGGTGTGGCCTCTATTTAAGTCCCTCTAGTGGAGTCTAATTCTTTACCAGCGAAGTGAATATATCATGACTCCATGGAGAGCAGTAAACTGGGAAAGAAATGTTGTTAACCTTACAGTAGGGATACTGATCCTTATTAGGAAATACAATATTAGTCTAGTGCATACAGTAGATTCTTACATACCATAAGAAACACATCATGTACATCTTAAATGGTGTTAGACACTATGCTGATAAACACTATAGAAAACATAAATACACTGTCAGAGAAAATTTTGCCACACCATTTCATTAAGGGTAGGTCTAATAAATCAAATGATTTACTTTCCTTCTAGGATGTATCTTCCCCTATCCTAGAACCATTTGGTGACAGTGGAAGGACGAAAATAAATTCTTTCCTGCATACTAATGTGTGAGGATGACATGCTGAAGAAGCATAGTCACCTGTACTATACACCAGATCCCTGGAACTATTTGAGGTATATTTTTCAAAATCAACATGTAGGAGGAAAATAAAAACTCGGAGCTGTGAAAAACTCCCAGTTTTCCCTTTGTGACTATGCGCTTTGAAAAGTGTTATTGCATTTTCATGACGTTCCACACTTTGGTGGAACCTCCTCATTTTTAACTTTCAGCTCTAATTCCCAACACAAACCACTATTAAAATAGCATTCCAGCCTGCTACCACGTTCATTACTTGAATTCATCATCTATACATTTAGAGCCCTAAACCTGAAAAACTTTGATCCTTTTACACATATGCCAAACCAGTTGCCTCGTGTGTATGTTCATTCACCCCACCATCACAGGGAAGTAAAAACTGTGCCCCATCCTAACATAGATTGCTCTATGCCACGCAATGGTAACAGAACGACTGTCACCCACAAACAACGTTTTTTTGCAATGAAAAATATCTTTAGGGTTCAGCTGAGAGATATGTTTAATCAAGAAAGTCCCTGATGACTCTCTGAAGTGCTTTGGTAGGGAGGCTTTTTTTGCATGGCTAGTAATACTGGAGTTACGGTTCAGATGCCCACAGTTTGGGTCCTGCTGTTGTGTTATTGAACCTTCTAGCTTAATGATTTCTCGAGACCTTTTAGATGTTGATGATTCTGCTTCTCATTTACCCTATGATGCCTTTCTCCCATTCTGGCAATATAACAGGGCCACAAAGTTAATGTGTGCCTTTAAATAGGTGGGCCATAACCAGTGTAGTGCTACATCTAGCTCTGCGAGAGTAGGCACTTAGTTTCACAAACTTACAAACATTCAAAATGTTTCCAATTAACTGCATGGACTGATCTAAATGATCTCAGTTCTTCGAAGTGAAATAATGCAGCCAGTTCCCATTGAAATTAAATTGAACTCCTAGTCAAGTCTCTCTTTCTGGTGCAGAAACAGAGTGATCAAAGGTTACTAACATTTCCAAAACTCAAACAACATTCCTACTATGTGCCTTGTCCACAGGAGTAAGGATTGTCTCAGGTTGTTGAGCTCTGCCCTGCAAGATGTCTTGAGCACCCGCTGCTCAGCATTGTAGGCCTTGAAAGAAATGGAAAGACCCCAAATCCTTTGACCTGCTCTCACCAGGCAGTGGGGGAAGACAAGGAGTGAGGAGTTTGTTGAGGAAGCTAACCAATGAGGACCTTGGAGAACTGAAAGGGGAGCCAATAGAGTTGAACACCTTTGGGTTACAATTTTTCTGAGGTATCAGATGTTTAGAACTCACGTGGATTAAAAATGGTTGGTGCTCCATGCCTCTGGAAAAAGCAGGACCTTCGCGCTTGGCAGGAGGTGCTTGGCATTTTGCAGGTTTGAGCCCTTGGTCATAAAAATATATATTCTATATATAAAAATACAGCAGATTTACTTCTAAAAGTTATGTTTTATGCATTCACAAAGATGTTTGGGATAGATTTTTGAACAGTGCAAAAGACTGTTTTATATTCATAAAAACATACGTTGTAGTACTTTTAAACACCAATTGGAAAAAAGCGGTTGAAAAAGTTTCACCCTCAGAAATTCTGGTCCGAGTCGAACTTTTGCGTAGCAAATTGTAAACAAACTTCTTAGACGGCGAAGACGTCTCATTTCTTTCCAACTAAAGCAGTCTCAAACACATCAAGTCCTGCTTTGAAGTAAACCTGAGCTGAATTGATGCTGTTCAACACCTTTGACAAGGCTGCTTGAAGGGTCTCATTTGACTGATGTAGCTCGCAGTGTGCCAGCGCCTCTAGCAGTACTGAAAATTGGCTCGTCCTTTCATCCAGCCTATAAAGGATGTTTCTAAAAAAGAACAATGGAAAACAGTAAGCCCTTTCCTCAAACAGATAAAAACAATTACCCCATCAAAAGTCATTGCAGATCCCTCAGAGTAAGCGCCACACTTTACAAATGATACACATTAGCTACAGTAAACCTAACCTGCAGCAAACTGAAGAAAGGATGTATTTATTTTTATTTTGTTGGAGCGTGTATGCCAAAATCATTGACAAACTCCATCAAAGACATCTTAGACTCCTCCCTGCCTATTCAGCCATTCAGAGTTGCATCAGAATCACATGCTGGAGAGCAATCTATCTCCTTTGAAGTATTTTGCATTATCAAGAGTACTGCTTTTTTTTTTTTCTTTCTAGAAAAAAGGGTTTTAGGTATTACTGGCAACCTTGCACATGGGAAAAAAAAAAATCCAATCTGCACACCTTATTTCACACCCTAGAGGTGAAAGTCTGGCTTCCTGAAGTCAAAAGGAAAAAAACTCTCATGGACTTCAAAAGAGCTATTATTTTACCCACAGCCCTCTCTGATGTCACAACCGCATTTAATGTGCCACACTTCAAGCAGGACGTAGGCACAAGGAGCAGCTGAAGTTGGATGGAATTGCATGGGTTTTCCTGTAAACATCCTTCGGAGGTTTTTTTTTTAAATGAGAAAATCACAGAAATAGGAGTGGACTTGTTTACTCAACCCTGCAGTTGTTATTGCAGCAACAATTACCACAGGACTCTTGGGAGATTTTGTCTGTGGAGGAACCAGGATTTAAAGCTGTTCAAAGACTTCCGTGAGGTTCTGACAGGACTCTGCAAGCAGGCTATAAATATTATTCAAAACCAGATTTAATTATTATCCTAATTAGAGAAGCACATAAATAGCACACATCTCCACCTGTGAGCTTCTCTGATGGTAAACCAAAGTGTAGGAAGTTTAAAATAAAAAGGTGGCAGGTGATTGGATTACAAGACCTTTACCTAAACACATAGGGAGGAAAAAATTTCACCGAAAGAAAAGAAAACAGTAACAAAGAAACCAGGACAGTCTATATACTTCATTAGTAATCTAATTACATGACAGGCCCAGTGGCAACTCTAAATTAGTAATAAAACTGCCAGGGATATTCACCTAGAAGACAGAAGACCACAAAAGGGTATCTTTAGTAGATTACTATCAGCATTGTCTAATTACCAGTCTACAAGAGAGAGAGGTAATGAAGTGACAGGTTAAATGGTAGCTCAGTACAGACACTTAGGCGTAGTAATGATTTGTGCCTATCAGTTCATAAAAAAATCTGTTTGGGAATAAAAGCAAACATTTTCAAATATTATACAAATATATACATAAATCCCATATCTTTTTAAATGCATTTCTTACTAGCTGAACTCTTTCTCTTCTTTTCCTCCTATAACAAGTATATACATTATATAGTCATAGCACCAAAATAACCATTTGAGGAATAAGCATTGCACCCAACAGGAATACACACAGCACATGCTGAGTGCTACAAATAATCTAACTATGGAAAAACTACACTAGTATTATGCTCATGTCTATGTTCTCTGCTAAATGTTGGTGTCACTTATGAATACAATATTTCCCGGCCTTAAAGACAAATGGATTATACTCCATGCTTTCATTTGGGAATATAGTGAACTGTAACAAGTGGGATCTGAGCATGCTGACAATCATCAGGCTTTTATGCAGGGTTTGGGGAATATCGCCAACTTTGAGATAGGTCCCAGAGCAGTCATACCCTTGGGAACACAAGGAGGAACAAAGACTGTTGCACACATTATCACTAATCTTCTCTTTTTTAAGTTAATGCAAAAAGTTTCCCACTGACTTCAACGGGAATGGTATCTCTAAGAAGACCCATTTAGTATTTAATAAAGTGTATTGCATTACGCATGTCGGGGCACTGAGGTCTGGTCATACCTCCAAGCCAGCAAACCAGGCCATAAACTACCTTAAGCAGCAGGAATTACACGAGTCAGTCACTTTCCCTAGTGCTTTCGAGTCATACGCTCATCTTGACCCCACAAGGTGGGGTGGGAAGAAGTGATTCCTTGTCTTTTTATTCATGCACTAATATTTCATTTGCAAGAAGAATAAAAACTTAAAATTATAACATTACTAAGTAATCAATTGCTAATGAAATGTCAATTGTTAAAATAATTACTTGTTACTATTACCAATATTAATTTTCGATTTAAATTGAATCGTCTTCAACAATTTTAAAAACAAGATTATGACATGCAACGAAATGTAGCTACAAAATTAGGAGCCACATTTTAAACATTGAAAGGGAAATCCTGGTGGTGCCACTGAAGTAAAATGAGAGTTTTCACAATGACCTCAATGAATCCAAGGTTCCCCCTGCACCCAAAAACTTTCTATATGGCGAAAACTACAGAGCACCCAAATATATGCCCAGGCTCTCACCTTGTATAAACTGGCATTGGTCACTTGACATTAAAGGAGAGATGGCAATTTCCTCTAGCCAGGGAACTGGCCCATAGTGAAGAGATAGCAATCATAAGGTGTCAATATTTTGAGGCCTCCGAGAAATGGAGTTTCTAAAAGAAGTGTTTGGAGTAATAGCTTCACCATTTTCAAGTTTACTACAAACGAACCAAAAGGACAAAAATGTTTCTTTTCTTTATGGACCTAACCTGCACAACTCTGAGCATATTTTCTGTCTGCTGTTGTTAGTCCAACGGCAGGTTGGTAACGGGCTATCGTATAAGACAAATACTTCAAGTCCCAGAACATGTGACTAGTAGAAATCAAACTATAAGAAGGGATATTTAGTTGTTTGGTGAATGTAAGTAACAGGCAGATTTTATCCTCATTTAAAAGACAATCTTAACTTTTGCAATAGTAATATAATTTAGGCAAAGTTGATATATTGTATGGCATCATGCAATCTATTTTTTGTGTTGATGTATGACAGTACTTTAAAAGAATAATAAGTAATTTTATAAGGGCCTGCTTTTTTCTTCCCAAATTTTCTGCCACGGATTCTCAACAGGACCATACATTTTCCAAGTAGTTATCTTTGTACTGCAAGTGAAGCCGCCTTTTTGTTGGATAAACTCATTTCTCTCTTGATGCAGCCCCATGAGAGAGTCGATATATGCGATTTCACTTGGTATCTCTGCCTGTATTTCATCATATGAAAGAACTGATATAATATTCCATTTTTGTCTTTCCATATTTGTGTCAGTCGGTTAAAATTACAGTTGAATTGAAAAATAAATTTCAGCCATTTAGCTGGCACACAGTAGTGACATATGATTGCTACATATTTAGCCATATGAAAGATGCCTATGTACGCTTTGTATAATTCAATCACTTAAATATTCTGTAATCAAAATCGTCTTTGTAGCCTGCACATTTTGAAACAACGCTAATTCCACTCTCTTGCCTAACCACTTAAATATCTTCCTTCGTTTTCAACTATTTTGATCTTATAAAAATAATTCACACAGCCAGCCTGACCCACACAAAACACAAAGAGACTCCTGAAAGGAAAGTGTAATATATTATTGATGACACTAATGAAATTACAACACACATCACTCATCTTAATAGCTCTGTTTCAATGACACATCACTGTGACCTGAAAAGTACAGCACCAAACTAGGAAACCTAATTAATAACTCCAGGCAGTACTACTGAAAGAGATAAAGCATCTTTATATAACTGACAAATCAGTCCTAAACTAAAGCAAAGGGACATACAAAAATGCAAGTTAAAAAAATAAAGGCGACCGTTCTTTTTATGAGTAATTTCCATGGCTATGACTATTCCCAGTATTGATAAAAACAATGACTTGTATTTAATTTTTTTTTTTATATAAACGCCTTTACCAATTTAGTATTACTCTGCATTAGACCTCATGACCAGAAATACCTGAATTCTACATCAGACTATTGACTACTATGATGTCTTTTCAAAGTAAACTAAGCTTCACATACAGTACCATATATAAGAGCCTGCTTTATTTCTAACAATTGCCACTAACTATTGTTGGGCTTACACAAAAGAATGTGATTCTATGGTTAAAAGAAGATGACTGTATTATCTTGTCACTGAAAGGGATTATTTTACTTGGGAGGCAATCATTTATGTAAGGAATGACAAACACATGAAGTCAATTATTACACCATTTACAAATATCTTCTGATCAAAGAGCTCAGATTTGGACTTTGCAGACATAAAAATAATTACTAAATCATTGGGATGTGACAGCAAGTAAAAGGTCCCACATGAGATGAGGTGGTCTCAACAGGATCACATAAAAGTCATTTATGGGAAAATGCAATGGGCACCTCTGTCTAGGCTAGTTACAAAAGTGCTGTGACTACAGCCGCCTCAAACACCCTTGCACATTCATTTTGTACGTCTTTAAATGCTTTGCACAAACTCCCTGAATGATTTCGGCAGGTCTGTTTTTCCTCCTCATCATGAACTGTGTCTGTTCTGAATATATTTTTCTTAAGGCACAGGATCCAGTCTCCTTACATGTTTGCCTAATGTCAGGTACATTGCTGGTGAAGTGTAATAAAGTTACAACAAAAATATCCACATGCAGAGATTTACAAATTTACAGGATCTGAGCCGGCTACAGAATGATCGACATAATACCTTAACTGGCACTAAAAATTGCATGAGCTTTTAAAACATTTTTTATATCAGCTGGTACCTATGAAAACTTTATGGGTTGGTGCAGATGAAGGTTTCCCATTTCCTCTTCTATGTCATCTCTACTCCCTCAATCCTTTTCCTTGCCTTTTTTTCCCCTCGCTGTGTTGACACACTACAAATGGGTTATTGCGATGTGTTGTGACTATGGCGTAATTGAATGCTGATACTGTAACACACAAACGGCATTACAAAATTCTACCCTAGGGTACATCATTTTTGTTGCTAGCCAAGTAGAAATACTATTAGCTTTTTATCATTATTGTCATCATTGATGTATAGATTTTACACTGCACTACTAGACTGCCCTGACACATTTGAAAGACCGAATGAGTGTAATCACTCCCCCTTCCTATCCTTTTTTCATTCCTTTACATAGCTCAGTCCTATTGGACAAATGCGTCCAACAGCAAGCTAGTCACAACCTCTGTACTCCAACTTTCTTGCAATCTCCCTCCAGTATTTAAGCATAACTAATCAGGATTGCTACGAGAAGCTGATTACACCCACTTAGTGAATGTATTGCAAGAACATAAAAGAGAGCAGATCTTGTCTTTACAACCAGTTTCTCTATACATGCATACTAATGTAAATCAGGACAAACTGCCATGAAGTCATTGGTGTTTCAAAGGCAGGAAGAGGTACACAGCGAGTGAAGACAGACATAGGGAAAGATTTAGAGGGTAGATGCCACTTTCATCATCTACCACGCATTTGATTTCAGGGGTCCAATGGAGGCACACGGGGCAGCATTCACAGCCCCTGCCATATAACTCATAAGAGTCTTTTCAGCCTTCCCATAGGATTCAAGTCTGGGTTTTGCATGATCCTTCCTCCTCACAACAAGGACAAAGGATCCAAAAATGGGGACTTCTTGGTCAGGGAAGACTACAGGGCTTTTCTGCATACCAGTGGAGGTACAAAGTTACCAGGGTAACTCCAGGTCTCCTTTACTTGTGCGAGCTACACCTTTGGCTTTTTATCTACACTGGGCAACAGTGATGAGTGGGGCGGGGAATGGAATAGTACTACAAATTATTGATTTTAATCTCTATACCCTCTGGTTATGAACATAACTGTGTCTCTGATGCTGTGAGGAAGGCAACGCCCCGCCCCTCCAACACAAATTAAAAAAACCCCCCAGGGCTTTAGCCTTAACAGGAGAATTTTTTTCCCTGATCCCCAAAACAGATAACTGGACTGAACTTCCAGGACCCTAAAAACCATAACTCCTATCTACAGACACAGGGATGAAAGCAAGGCAGTCACAAAGAGCAAGAAACCCCAAATACCCTGGCAAGTGAGAGGCCCGTTAGCAACTATCTCCTGTTGTCTAGTCAACGGGACAGAGATACCCCTTGGGCCTACCCTCCATTTTTCAGTATGTATCTTTAGCCAAAAGCATGCAAAATGTCTAAGGATTTGAAGTTTAGAATTAGATTGTTCTAGGAAACTGAAGCTGGATAGATTTTTCCCCCCTTTACGTTTAATGACCAAACATCAGCATTTTTGTTCGTGCATGTTCATAGAATATAAATAGCCAATCATTTTAAACCAAGTCAGATCATTCCTATCCCTGAAGAAAACTGGCATAATTACTAACAAAGTTAACAGAATGTTAGCCCTGATTTTCTATTAATAGATCACTGCTCTGGAATTGGTTAAAGATTTCAAAGAGAAGACTGTATCCATGACAACTCAAAGTTAACTTTTCCAACTTTCATCACATAAAATAATCATTACTTTATTTTTTTTCCTTTAAAATGTTATATTTTTATGGTTTTAAATAGCAAAAACAGCCTCCGGCATTGCTTGGCAGTTATTCACTGAGTAGGTTGCAGGCCCACAAAGATATACGTCCTCAAACCAGCTAGGCATTCAGTGGCAGGAAGTGTCCTCCCTGCGTGATCTTACTGCTTCAGTGAATTATATTAATGTCAGTGTCGCTAACTTCGTAACCTCCTTCCGCATGGATTTGTTTCATTGGGGTTTTACATACCAGTAGAAGCCTGTCTCAATGGAACACAGCGCTGGATCAGCATCTATGCTTATACAAGTCTGTGTCTCGTAAAGAGATGAACAATTAGTCCCAACTTTTCTTGCTTAATTTACAGATAAATGGTTATCACAGTCACCCTTGGATTGAAGCACAGATTGTTACATACCTAGTACGAAACCCCACCCCCACCCCCACCCCAACCAAATGGTTACTAAAATACTGTCTCCATGATATTAGGGTCCCTTCTCCTCTTATCCAAGGAACTCGTGGGGTACCTCGTCTGATCTCACTAATTACTGAAGTTAACAGACAATTCTGGCACAACGTATGTGAAGTGGCCATTACTATATTTAGTACAAAAATTAGAAGGTGGTTTTAACTATCACAGGACCAAGGTTCCCAAAGTATATGAATGTAGTAGGGGTAAGAAATTTAACTAGCTTTAAAGTACTTGATCAGTTAATAAAATGGATTATATGATGCGATTGTCTTCAGGAACATGACTTGATCTTATGTGCCATGTTCCTTCCTGATTTTTTTACCAGTAAAATGCTATTGTACTCATTGGAATTACTCTCAAGATACTCCAGGGCAAATCAAATCTGAATTGGATTTCTGACCTCTGCAGTGTAGAATAAAGCCAAATAAAGGAGAACTGGAATGCAAAGGAAAATATCAGGTAATATTGATGGTCTTCAGAAATCAGAAGTGCCTATTTATCACTGTAAAAGAACCATCTTCTGTAATTAAGCCTGATTCCTCTGGAGTTCTACAGAAGTCAATGTGAAATTCAATCAAATTTAACAGAGACTTAGAACATTATCACAGAATTTTTAAACACATTTTTGACTAGAGAAAAATATCCACTTTGCAGAAACCTGTAGTTGTATTAAAAAATCCTTTAGATTTTTTCCATAAAGGCTTCAACAACTAACTGGTACCTTCAAGAGGGATTAATCATTTCTAACATGAAAAATAACTTTATTTTAAAATATGCTATATACTGAGAACACATAAGTTAAATGGTGTTAAATGTACTTTCTGTTGTTTGCTGAAATATATTTAAAAAATAAATCTCGCTCCCTCCATATACATCTACTGATGGTAATAAATCTGAACCCATTCCTTTTAGGCAGATTTATGTTATGCTACGACATTTCACGTGAAAGGAACATATGCTAGGCTGAACAATTTGAAACAAATTATTTTAGTTCTGAAGGTGTCTCGGGTTGGAATACTCAAATTCAAAATAGATACACTGCCAGAAAAATGGGACTGGAAGGGACCTCTAGGGGTCATGTAATTCAACGCCCTGCTCAAGATAGGATCATCACAGACTGAGCAATTCTAGACAAGTGTTTGTCTAACCTGCCCTTACAGTCTTCCAAGAATAGAGATCTTAGAACCTCTCTGGGGAGCTTGTTCCAATGCTCACCCTCTGAGAAAGTTCCTAATATCCAAGCAAAATTTCTTTTGCTGTAATTTAAAACTTTTACTTAACCTGTCCCCAGCAACCACAACAAATAACTTATTACCATGCTCTTTTTAACCTCCCCCATCACGTATTTGAGTATTTGGAGACTCATCAAATTTTGCCTCAGTTACTCTCCTCCAGACTAAATAATCCCAGGTTTTCCAATCCTTCCTTAGGCCATGCTTCCTGGTCCTATCGTTTTTGTAACTTTCCATTATACTCTCTCCTATCTTCCTACATATTTTATGAAGTGGTTGAAGGAACTGAGAGAAGTTAATTCATAATATTTCCAAATGGAACATGTGATATTCTGAGGCTGCCTATTTCCATTTGGAAGTCGTGCCAAAAAAAAAAAAAAAAAAAGGCCCCGGTGATTTCCAATGAGAGATGTCAATTCAAAAAGTAGGAGCCAATAATCATTAGAGTACAGTACTTGAAGTCAGATGGCTTGAATACCATTTCCCCTTTCCCACAGATTAGCTGTTTTTTGCACAATACTGAATTGTTACAAAAGTTCAGACCAATGCCATTTTTACAACAGTCTACTGTCAGGGACAGTGGTTAGTCTGAGATGCTTCTAAAATAAATGTTAGTAATCTATGAAGATTAATTGACCAACAACTTGTTGGTCAAAGGAATTTTCTTCCTAGCCTCTAAAGTAAAAAAATTGGATTATATTCAAGCACAAGAGCATAAATCACTTGCATATTTTTACCTGGGCTACATTTTTTTTTTATGATCACCCAAAGATTTCATCCCTTTTACAATACTATTGAGTTCCTTTTTCTGGGCAATGCCTTGTGGCAGTGAGTACCTCATGTTAATTACTCCTTTTTTAGTTTAACTGAATGCCCTTTGCTTCTCAAATACAGCAGATGAATGAGACTCCATGATTAATCTTTTATCAATGCACTAGTCATTCTTAGTTTTTCTAAGACACAAGTCTAATTATGAGGCCATAAGTTTGCTGGACCCCATTAAGTTAAAATATATATATATAAATTACTGAGCTACTACTGACTAAGATAGGATTCTCTTCCATAATCTGATATTACCAGCATTTGAATATATATGCCTGTGGACAGTCATAACAGTTTTTTTGGTATTTGGATGAGTGATGTATGCTTCTGTAGTGATACAAGGTAAACAAGACGATTGCAACTTTAACCTTGTTTCATGCATTCTTTGGATAACTTGTATCTCCAAAACAACACTGAGCTATAATGGTAATAATATAATAGTAGCTGAGGTGGGTTCCCCAGCAACCCCCTGCCCCACATTTTTTAAACACTTAAAATGTATACCGATCCATACATTCTGTTGATTATCTGTACTGTCAATACATTTTTTAAGCTATATATGGGAGCAGATGTTCTTGGCTTCATTTTTTTTTTTAGTCAAGGCCCCTCTAACTTGTTACATTCAGGCCACAATTAATATGTTTTCATCATTTTTATTTTATGAAAGACATTGTGAATAATTATAAAAAGTAAAATATAAATATAAAATATACAAGCATTATGAATAATGTCATAAATAATTCTGTGGCTAGTTGGCAGCACTTATTGTCGGGCTCCTGTTGCTCAGATCCTGGAAGTGGTGCTAATAAGAATGCTTAATTTTGCATAGCATTTTCCTTCTGCAGGTCTCAAAGTACTTCATGACAGAAAATAAATATTATTAGCCTTCTGCACATAGTACAGCAGACACAGAGGTGCCCTGACTAGTAATCTGTTCAAAGCAATAACCTTAGTATATAGGGCTTATAAATGGACATTAAAATGTATTAAAGAGGTTCAAACAGTGGGAGCTGAAAGGAGGACTCACTAATGGCTTCGAAGGCTTTCATCTGTTGAGGACTGGTTTGCATCCAAATCAATCAATCAAACCCAAAATCAACGGGGATAAAAGTCCTTACTATCAAATGGCTCTTCAGTAACCTAGTAGAAGTGCTGCTCTTATGAGTACTCCTTGTACAGGATTGCTGAATATTCTAAGCAAGTCTCTTATGCCTCCAATACTTGCATGTAAAATTCAGGTAATGTTCATGGTCAAGAGATGCTTGAAGCATATAAATAGGCAGCTTGAAGAATCGTGTCTTCTGTCTTAAGGGGCTATTGATCTTCATTATAAACATTATTGAGATTCTTTATTAACACTATACTCACTTTATTAAAAAACATCTACAAGATGAGGTCCAAAGGTGTGGAAACCACAGAGAAAACTGGAAAAGTGTACAAATCAGCCGAATTAAGTAGATGTGAGAACATTCACAAAAAGTACTCGAGAAAGCAACTGAAGGTTAAATTACAGATTCCAATTTAAAAGTGGATAACATAAATGATTTTTTTCCATTTTTTCCTGGAATGTTCAACTGTGTACTAATGATAATCTACATTAATAAAGCAGAAATGATGAGTGTCTACTGTCAATCATTTAACACTGAAAACTCAATTAGTCACAGGTATATACCGGGTGACACAAAAAGTGCACACATAAATAAATAAAATTAGTGGTACACAATTGCTATGACTTAGTTGTTGCTATATTTGTATAACGTTCAACATGCTCCTCCATTTAAATTAATTCCGTCTATATTTAGCTTACCATAGTTACTAAAACAAATCCAGCCCAAAGGTACAGTGCTGATAAGAATAAACAATAAAATCTTTGCTGAATATGCTACTGTGCTGGTAAGCAGCAAGATGGTGAGCATTTACTGGTAAATGCAGAGTATTTTCA
This sequence comes from Crocodylus porosus, assembly GCF_001723895.1. Classification (NCBI taxonomy): domain Eukaryota; kingdom Metazoa; phylum Chordata; order Crocodylia; family Crocodylidae; genus Crocodylus; species Crocodylus porosus. The sequence goes on along the minus strand of NW_017728910.1, from coordinate 17,340,739 downwards.
AGGCTGCCAAGGTTTAAAGGACAGCATTATTCAAGTATTATTTATTTCTAGGATCAGACAGCCACTGAATCAGAGTTTTTGGATCATAATTCTGGAGTTAGACACTTTTAATTCTGGACATGGTCTTTATTCTGTGTTACAGCAAGAGTATAACAGCAACAGCAACTAAGATAACGGAAAGCTGCATTTAGTGACAGCGCTATCAAATGGCAATCTCATGAAACCAGAAGAAGATAATATTGATTTTAAGAGGATTACACACTAGTGAAGCAGTCAGGCCCTACCTTGCACAAATGAAATCAATGGAAGTTTCCACAGACAGCAATGGCTCATATTGTATGGTAGCAGCTAACTGACAATGGAAAGAGTCCTTACAGGAAAATTTGTATCTAGTATGTGTTTCTCTAAAAAAAAATTTCTTCATCCAGTTAAGCTCATCTTCACTTGCTGAAATGTTATCAAGCTTAAAGTCTATATTTGACAGATCTATTCTAAACTTCGGCAATGCCATAAAAGCCAACAGAGTTCACTTTTCTAAAGTAGCACAAACCTCAATTGTGTGTTTGTAGTTACACGTGTAATAGCAATAACCACTTGGAACTAAATCCTTGTAAAATTTCCAGTGCATTTTTTAAACATGCATTAATTAAAGAAAAAAGACTGCAGTGCACAGATCAGAAGGGAAAGACTCTCACAACTCATAATAAGGTACAGTTGTGATTGGCCGTGTTTCCTTTCCCATCTGGTACCACAGGACTATGTCTTAGGAAAAAAAATGGCTTATTCCTAGCTCTGCTACATATCTTCTTTGTGACCTTAGGCAAGTCAGTTAGATTAAAATTTTCAAAAGGTTGTGAATGATTAGGAACCTAAATCCTAGGTGCACAGTTAGTTTTCACTGCTACTTTTCCATATCAGTGCACTAACACGAGGGAGTGTGCTGCTACAACAAAGTATCTGCCAATCATGTGTAGACTCATGTGATCATTACATTGCCATAGTGCATCACCTACAGTGACACAGGGTGATGTGTAGATGCACCCTCTTTTACATAATACTGGAGTATTCACTGAAGCTATGGGACACCAACTTTCAAGTTCCACCTCTCCATGAGGGAATCTGAATATATATTTTTAATGGAAATGAACCAAAACAGCGCAGTCAAACTCACCCCAAGTAGGATCCAAAGCATGGGACTCCTTTTGGGCCAGATCTGTGGAGCCAGCAGCAGTTACAGTGAGTTCTGGTCTGGGAGCAAGTTGGAAATCAAGTGGCAGTGCACACCGGGGAGTGGGTGGAAGTATGGATCCAGGGCAGGCAGCAATGGGACAAGCAAAGGCTGTATTTGCACAGACTTAACTCAACCCTTGCCACCAATGGCCATGTCTGTTGGTGTCCAGAGACCCTGAATGCTTTAGCGGGGTCAACTTCCCAGAATTTCTGGCAGTTTGCTAGATTACCAATAATCCAAATGGAGTAGTTCTATGGGTTGTATGTTTGACACCCTGGGCCTAATCCATGCTATATATTCTGGGGTAGTGAGATTCTATAGACCAACAGTTCCCAAATTCTAACAGATTGTGTACCACCCATTTAAAATGATAAAACCTTAAGTACCACCAGCAACTTTTTCAGTTTAACCTTCAGTACCACCAGCAAATTTTTGTCATGCAAAGTAGGGATGCATTGATACAGATTTTTTGGGCTGATACCAATGGCTGATTTTCAACAAGCCATATTGGCCGATACCAATCCGAATGCCAATATGCTGCCTGGCAGCATGGAATGCAGCATCCGGCTGGTAAGTCTGTCATGGTGGAAGGGGTGGAGAGAGGGGAGGGGTGTGGAGGGGGCACAGATCGAGGCCCCTGCAGTGAGGGAGCTAGTGGGAGTGGAGCTGGGGCAGGGGCAGATGCTGCCCAGTCAGGGTGGGGTGGGGCATAGGATGGAGCCGTGAGTGGCTCATCCGGGGGGCTCAGGGAGGGGGTGGCAGCTCCCACCGGTATGCTCACCCCAGGAGGACATGCGGGGCATGTGCTTCCTGGCTCTGCATACAGGGCCAGGGTGGGCTGCAGCTGTGGGCTGGGGCAGTGCCAACTGCCAGGAAGAGCCTGGTGCCATCCTGAAACTGCAGCCTGCCTTGGCCCTGTGCACAGATCCAAAGGCATGTGCCCGCCACGCCCTCCCGGGGTGTGTAGTGGCAGGAGCCATCCCCCTGTCAAGCCACTTGTGGCTCCATCCTGTGCCCCACCCCAGCTAGACAGCGCCTGCCCCAGGCCCAGACCCACTCCCACTCCCTCACTCACTGCAAGGGCCTTGATCTGCTCCTCCCACTTCTTCCCTCACCACAGACTTACCAGGCAGACCCAGCTGCTCTTCGCACTGCCAGGCTGCACTCCTTGCCACCTGCATGCTGCACTGCAGCTGCATGCATACACGGGGCATTTATCGGTCATATTATTAGCCATATCAACAACAAAAAAGCCGATTGCTGATACTGTCAATTTTCCTTATATTGGTGCCAGTCCAATATGGGACCGATGTATCAGTGCACCTCTAATATAAAGTAATTATAATAAATCTGTTAACATGTGCCACTGACATGTTGTTTGCATGCCACCGGTGGTACATGTACCACAGATTGGGAAATGCTGCTATAGACTGATACTTGGGAAATGCATAGGGGCCCTGCAACCTGGAATCCATATTCAGCTTAATTCAGAGGCAGAATCTGAACTAATGTCACTCAGAAGAGTGCCCTAGTCACTGGGATATTCTGAAGCAAGTCTCAGCCTCTCCTATTGCTGGATACTGAACTATCCCTTACAAGAGAAAGTGAGACTGGCATAGGCCTGGTGCTTAGTACAGTCACCTGGAAAAGAGACACCTGGGTTTCACCCACAGTTCCAATTAATGGTTAGATTTATATACATTCCTGGCCAATTACTGGCTATTTTTAAGCTAATATCTCAAGGATAGATTGTGTTGTTCCCTATCCAGGACAGCCTAGAACATGGGCATTATCCTGAATGAAGGAAGCTGGGATGCATCTCCTCTGAATTAAAGGAAGAAATTCAACCTTGGATGCCTATATACTAGATGAATACAGTAGTCACTGGGATATGGAAGGAAAGGTGTATTGCTACCAAAAACTCCATTCTGTGAATGTATTTAGGTCTGATTCTTCATTTTCATTTCTTAGATTGGCCTTTTTAATTTAAAAAAAAAATCTGTTTTTTTTAATACAGCCTCAATTTTACCCTTCCTTCAACCTAATCTATTTAGGCAGCAAATGCTTCAGGGTGGGGAGTGTCTTGCTCTCTGGTTTTACAGCACATAGCACACTGAGAACCCTGACCCAGCTGGGGCCTAATACATATGCCTATTGTAATGCAAACACAGCATTTTTAAAGATATATTTGAAAGTCCAAACTCATACATTAAATATGACTATTATATTCCTGGGCAATTACCACTCATTAGGCTTATGACAATTTTCCTGTAGGCTGAAACTAAAATATTTGCCATGTCTGAGGGAGGTTAAAACAATTCAAACAGGTAAAGTATCTTAATATTTTCATAGATGTTAGGGTTGGAAGGGACCTCAGTAGGTCATCGAAACCGACTCCCTGCGCTGAGCAAGAGTGCTGGGATCAGATGACCCCAGCTAGGTGCTTGTCCAGTCTCTTCTTGAAGACCCCCAGGGTAGGAGAGAGCATCACCTCCCTTGGAAGCCCATTACAGATTCTGGCAACCCTTACTGTGAAGAAGTTCTTTCTAATGTCCAACCTAATCTGCTCTCCATCAATTTCTGGCCATTGTTCCTAGTTACTCCAGAGGATGCCCTAGTAAATAGAGCATCTCCTATTCTCTGCTGCCGTCCCCTGATGAATTTATAGGGAGCCACAAGATCATCTCTCAGCCTTCTCTTGCAAAGGCTGAAGAGATCTAGGTCCCTCAGTCTCTCCTTGTAGGGCCATACCTTCAGGCCTCTGACCATAAGAGTGGTCTCCTCTGAACTCTCTCGAGATTCTCTGCCTTCCTCTTGAAATGCAGTGCCCAAAACTGGATGCAATACTCTAACTGCAGCCTGGCCAGTGCCTTATAGAGGGGAAGCATCACCTCCCCGGACCTGTTCATCATGTATCTGCTAATGCATGATAAAGTGCAGTTAGCCTTGTTGATCACTTCATCACATTGAAAAATCATGTTCATCTTGAAGTCATCTATGACTCCAAGATCCCTTTCTGTTGTGCTGCTGAGAAGGTCATCCCCCCAACTGTAAGTGTGTTGCTGGGTTTTTTTGCCCAGGTGCAGCCCTTGTCTTTGTTAACTTGCATCCTATTTTGTTCTGCCCATTTTTCCAACCTGCTCAGATCCACCTGGATCCATTCCCTACCCTCTAGTATGTTAACTTTGCCCCATAATTTGGTATCATTTGCAAACTTGGACAAGGTGCTCTCCATGCCCTCTTCCAAGTCACTGATGGAGACATTGAATAGCACCAGTCCAAAACCGAGCCTTGTGGGACTCCACTGCCCACATCTTTCCAGGTCAATATTGACCTGTCCACCACCAGTCTGGGTGCAACTCCTAAGCCAATTTACCACCCACCTGACTGTGTAATCATCTACATCACAGCCTGTCAGTTTATTTACAAGAACAGAATGAGATACTGTATCAAAGGCCTTCTTAAAGTATAGGTAGATGACATCTACCTCTACTCCTGCATCCAAGCATTTTGTGACCTGGCCATAAAAAGAAACAAGTTTAGTCAGGCAGGATCTACCTGCAATGAATCCATGCTGATTTCCTTTTAGCATTATTTTCCCTGCTGAGCTCCCACAAATGTGATCCTTAATGATTTTTCCAGAGTTTTCCCAAGGATACAGGTGAGACTAACTGGCCTATAGTTTCCCAGTTCCTCCCTCCTCCCCTTCTTGAAAATAGGGACCACGCTGGCCCCTTTCCAGTTCTCTGGAACCTGACCGAAGCACCATTTGTGCTCAAACAGCCAAGCCCCTTGGATGAAGTTCATTTGGGCCCGCTGATCTGAACACATCCAGCCCCTCCATGTGTCCCTTTGCTAAGTCTGTGCTAACAGTTGGTGGGCTCATGTCCCTCCTGTGCCTATCTATGATCCAACTGAGAGATTTGTCTTGGTCTGTGTCTAGGAATACAGATGCAAAGAATTCATTGAAGAGCTCAGCTTTGTCCCCTCTCTCTGTCACCAATTGCCCTAGTTTGCCCTGTAGAGGTCCTATGCTACCCTGCGCCTTTCTTTTGCTTCCTATATACCTGAAGAAAGACTTTTTGTTGTCTTTAATTTTTGTTGCCAACCTAAGTTCTAGTCCTGTTTTGGCCTTCCAAACTGATTCCCTGCAAGTGCAAGCCAGGGAGGTATACTGGCTCCCTGTTTCCACAGCCTGTATACCTCTTTCTTTGCCCTGAGGTTTTCCTGGACTTCTCTGCTCAGTGAAGAGGGCTTCTTTGCCCCCTTTTATGTGCAATGGGATTGTCTCCTTTTGTACCCATAGGATCGCTCCTTTGAGGAATGACCGCCTTTCCTGGACCCCCATTTTGCTAATGCCCTTGAACTTTAACAGCTCACTAACTAATCTCCTGAGCACACTGAAGTTAGCCTTTCTGAACTCTAGCACTTCAGCCCTGCTGGTTAGTTTACCCACCCTTCATTTTAAATTTCAGCATTTTTCCAGGCACATCAATTCATGAGCATGATACCTGTCACCAATACAAAATTCATATTTAGTCTACATAAAAACATGTATATTATGGCAGTTTCACTCATCTCTCATGTTAATACTTTGCAAAAGTCCATATATGTGAGGATAAATGAATGACTGAACTCTCCCCCCAACAATACCCATTTGATAATCCCAAATTTCAGTATTTTTTCTACTCTTTACAGCTGAACTGATTTTTAATGCTTCTTGTTCAGCTAAGTTTGAATGTCAACCATAATTAAGTCACTGCAGATCAAATGGTCAACACTGAGATTTCTTATTAAAATGTGAAGAAACTGCAAGATGCAACAAATTCATTCTGCTTCATCATCTGTTTCATTACATAATTGTCATTCTCAAACACAAACTATTTGTGTTATCACATTAGACACACTAAAAATCATTGTTTATACTATGGTAGTTTTCCAGAACTCATACTCTGCACCTACCATGGGCAGCGTGGAGTTAGCCATTAGTGAGAAGTCAAGAAGAAGACAGGATATAAGTGCACCTTGTAGACTAACAGTCAGCACCTCTATCCCTCCTTCTTTCCTGTATTTTTTCTCTTATAAGCCTAAATGGGTAAGATATTTAGAGTATAAGGCTATACTCAACACACTCACTTTAATTAATATTAAGATGGGACGTAATTCAGCAGGATTAGCAATAATGAAAAAAATTACAACCACAGCAGGAATGTGTAAAAGGCTTATCAGATCAATAACTGCATACCCGCTGTAGGCTGAATTTGTTGCTTCAAACACAAGTGAATGTTAAAGGAAAAAAATCTCAATCCCAAAGACTGGAACTGAGTTGTTGCGAGACATCAGTTCTTATCATCTGAAGAGGAACTTGTGAGAAGACTGAGGAGCACAAATTTTCCCAGAGCTCCCCAGCATGCAGGGAATGCAGGTACCTATGCTTTAGGATGTCCCAAACCATTCTGAGAGGGTATCCTGCGTCCTTCTACTCTGCTGTATGTCCTCTGGGGAAAACTGCACCTCCGAAGGCTCACCAAAAGAAACCCTCTCTCCCCTTCACAATGGTTGTTTTAGGGCCTTAGGTTGGGTAGGGAAAGTGTCTTGTACCCTTTGGCAGGACAGCTTGTTTTACCTGGTAGGCTGAATTTGCTTTGTGGATTGGTAGAGAGCTGGGCTATACCCCTGCCTGGCTCTCCTAGTCGCCTTGTATGTATTGTGAACCATCTCAAGGAACTGGACACATTTCTAATTATGCCCATCTCTTAAGCTGGCTGAGCATGATAGGACAAAGCTCCTATGCCCATGACACACAGTACACCTATGAAACAACTGGGTGTGATCTAGAAAAGGACTGCTTTTCAAAAAAGACCTAAACAATTCTGTTCCACCCATAAATCAAACGCCATACTCTACATTCCACAGTGGAAGAGAATCTGACTTAAGCTATGATATGAACTAGATGAACATGGCTAACCCATTAAAAAAAAGGTAGAGATGTTTATGTAAGTGGTATAAGTGCTATTAAAATGCAGTGTTCAGTTTTTGATGGGAAACTGTATAATTATTACTTTGCATGGTGCATAAAATATATATAGTGAGATGTGAGTGTTTGTAACATAGTTAAAATTGCATAATTGTTTCTCATGCCATTAATTGCAACAGTAATGTCTCACTCTGAAAAGATGAATTGGAGATTAAGAATTGCTGTCACACTTTTTTTTTCCAATTAGTTTTAAATGGAAGGGTATTGTACAGAAGATGTCTGTGTACTTAGTTTATGAACAAAATAGTTTTTACTATGCTGCAAACGTGTTGAAAACTGGAGTCATCAGGTACATTAACCTTGCTGGGTTGCCTTAACTTGCTCAAATTACATGAACTGCTCCTCCCCATAGGCATCACCTTACTCCAGTTGTGCTCCAAACACCAGAGGAGAGACAAGTATTTGGCAGTCTGATTTTTAAGGGGGCCTTTGCTCTCCTCTGCTAATGTCTAATCTCTCCAACTTTGATTGACTCTAATTAGGGGCACTGAAGACAGGGAACAGAGTGCAGAAGCCAGGCACTGACAGATTCCTGTGTTTCTGGCTTTTAGCTTGGGCAAATTCCGAACATGTTACAGGGGAGTGCAAGACTAGACAAGAGGCAGACTGGACCTCACACTCTGGCACACAGGAGAGCTTAACAATATAAGAAGTGCCATACTGGGTCAGGTCCATCTACCTCAATATCCTGTATCCCACAGTAGCCTAGAGCTGATGCTACAGCAGTGATTAGCAACTAGAATGCCCTGAAACCCTTTCAGGGTCATGGAGCACCATGCAATGTTAGCACCGTTAGTTGTGCAGATGTAATTCAAAAGTTAAACCCAGGGATTTCAAACAGGAATCCCAGTGTTAAAAGTCTGTTTTGGTCTTTCTGAATTCTTTGTAACAGAAGACGTGCTCTATTATTTCTCTGTAGTAAAAAACAATCAGGTGAAAAGAGCTGACATTTTCCAAGGGGTGCCTTGACTCTGAGGGGTGCCTTGAATCTAAAAGTTTTGAGAACCACTGGGCTAATGGGAGCAGTATATATGGAAGATTTTACCAGACTGAACTAGCTTGCATCCTTCTTCCCTTACACATGCTAGCATTCAGAGGCCTAGGAAATCCTAATGTGAAGGCTGTGGCCCTAACAATTATATTTAATATTAGCAGATGGACATTGTGGTGGGCCAGTAGGGGGTGCTCCAGCACTGAGCCACCCACCTCACTGTGCCTGACCACCTTCCAGGCTCCGAGTGCCTCCCTGGGGGCGCCTCACATCTGGCCGACTCCCTCTTCCTGTAGCACATCTGCCAGCCCAGGGGTAGCACCACCACCACCCAGGGTCTGCAGTGATCCTGGCTCTGTGTCCCCTGGGAAACACAGGCCTAGAGGCCCTTGAGGGTACTTGACCCACTTCAAGAACTTGGGGTGCTTCTCTCAGTTTGAAGCACAAATAGTCAGCTGAACCGAGGGGACCCCAAGGCATAATCTAGACCCACTCCCAATAAGTCTCCCATGCTAGATACAAAGGAGAACTTTATTGGTTACCAGGAATAGGTTTGGAATAGGGTACAGGGTAGAGCAGTATCAGAGAAATCCTGGCATGGCTGGGTAACCTTTGATCACGCATCTGAGTTACTGCAAGCTATATATCTAGTTAGAGTTCAGGTAGCCTACTCACAAGTGTCATCCAGAGGCAGGTGGAGATTCTTCCTTATGACCTTATCTGCCTGGTCCAATGGAGGCCAGCACCTGTTGGCTGCCAGCCAACTAATTTGAAATACATCGCTGGTTGCTGGGTAGGCTGACAGGGTCTCTAGCCCCCTCCCAGCCAGGTTAGCATTGCTTAGAACAATGGGGAGCTTAAGCCCCAACCCAGGTATGTGATGCCAGTCACACGGGCAGAGGAAGCAGGTTTCCCCCCTCCCTCAGGAATGTATCCAGCTCAGGTTACCTAAAGAGATGGGATGTCTGCCCTCTGCAGGGACCATGTTAACCAAATTGTCACAGAGCAGAGTTTTTGGGGAGAGAGAGGTGGCATTCTGCTACAGACATATCAGTATGAACTTGCCCAATCCTCTGCTGATCCTGCTTTTTGGGGAAGCCTAATGGATTTTTTAATGTGGATGGTTATGAGGCTTGGGCAAAAGGATGGATGTGAGTATTCCCTAGATAGCAATATAAATAGGTCTACAGTGTGTTTTCACTCATCTTTAACACGCGAGAAATTTACAAAACCTGGAAAACGATATTTTCCATCATAAAAAGCATATACGCCACAGCCTAATTCTTTCTGGTAACTGCAAGCATAAACCAGGAGCAAATTTTCTTTCAAGCAGGCACATGCCCTGACAAACCTCAGTTTTATAAAATACAGTGTTTTCTATGTTCTGCTGGAATGCGGTGGTTAGTTTTCTGCTATCTCTTGAAAATATGTGTTGCCTTCCCACACTTTCAACAGACTGAATATCCTTGGGTTATTTCCTGTGATTTTTTTTTTCTGATTTAGTAGTTCAAGAAGAGGTAAATCTTAGTGGCATTGTGTGTCACTTTTTCAATCTGTAATATTTGATCTCATCAACTTTGATTTAAACCAACATAAACCATAATTGGATTGCAAAGAAATGGCAGAGGTTTAAGGTAAAGGAGAGTGGGGAGAGATTCCTGGTAAGAAAAGCAAGATAGGAAGGATTTATGAAAGAAATATATTTTAAAGAGGGAACTGATGGACAAAAATTAGATATCCAGTGTATGGGGGCAGAATGAAAAAAGGCAAGGCTAAGAGTGTAAAGGAGAAGTAAAAATTGAGGACTAGAAGACATGTAGGGAAGAAGGAAAGGACATGAAGAATGAACAGGGATGTAGTTGTGGGGAAGACCGCAGAGGCCCTCAAAGGTAACTTAAGTTTATGTAGCAAAGAGATAACCAGGAAATGCCTGAAGGGCAAGGGAGAAAGCAATCACATGAGAGATACTGGGAACACTGCAAAAATATTGTATGCAAAGTGAGCAATGAGTGTGGACCAGAATTTAGCAGAAGACAGATAAGAAAAAATTGGAAGTTTTTTTGTTTTTTGTTTGCAGTTATTCAATCAGACAGACTTAGTTTGGGTATATGAAGAAAAGGAGTTAAATACATCCTTGAAGTTGACAGCTTGAGAAGATACTGAAGCTATCAGTGGTGATACAGTAGGCAACCATTGGTCAAGGATCAGGAAAACAGATAATAAAGTTTTGAGATGGCAGTTGGATCTCCAAGAGTTACTATGAAAGAAAAGTGTATGAAAATGTGGCCAGATACAGAGATAATAGGACTGGAAAATCAGATTTTAAGTCATCAGCATTCAGGAGGAAGAGGAAAGAATGTGCTTATCCTCCCAGAATGTCATAGACTGAGATATGCTTTATAATTCTAAAACTTTAAACAATCCATTGTTTTCCCCATCAGGACAGTACCCAGTGTCACACATTATACAGTATTTTTATAAAACAAGATACTTAACATCCAGTGTTGTTAATTTAACACAGTTTTTGTGGTAACCTTAATTCTAGGGATTGTCAAGAGGGAAAAAGCACGATAAAAATTACCATTATTGTGCATTTGTTTGATTAGGTCAACAATAAAAAAAAAAATCTCATATCCAAGGTGACAGAAATATCAAAGAAAATTAGGGTTGGAAGGGACCTAAGAAGGCCATCTAGTCCAACCCCCTGCTCAAAGCAGGACCACCCCAAACTAGATCATTCCAGCCAAAGCTTTGGAAAAACTGTGTTTTGAAAACTTCCAAGGATGGAGATTCCACCACCTCTCTGGGTAACCTGTTTCGGTGCTTTACTACCCTCCTAATGAGAAAATTCTTCCTAACAATATCTAACCTAAACTTCGCTTGCTGCAACTTGAAACCATTGCCCCTTGTTCTGTCATCTGCCACCACTGAGAACAGTTTATCTCCATCCTCTTTTGAACCCCGCTTCAGGTGCAAGTTTCCCCTGCTTTATGCGGTATATGTGTTTCTGGAAAATTGTGCATAACTTGAATTTGCATAAAGGAAACTCACTTTACAATGTAACAAACAGGCATACATTCCAAGACCTCGACCGCACCCACTGCAGTGAAGGAGGGAGCGGGGCTAGGGCCCCGGCTGTGCTGGGTGGTGGGACAAGTGGAGGCCCAGGGGGCATGTGTCCCCAGATCTGTGCACAGGATGAGGGCGGACTCCACTGGGGCCAGGCGTGGCACCAGGCTCTTCCCAGTGCGGGGCTGGGCTGAATGGCCAAGGCCCCAGCAGTGAGGGAGGGAATGGGGCACGGACAGTAGCAGTGGCCGGGGTCGGTAGCGCCCCGGCTAGGCCGGGTGGTGGGATAAGCAGAGACCGGGGGGGCACATGCCCCCTTGATCTGTGCGTGGGGTGGAGTCAGTTGCTGCTGCGCACTGTGCTTTGCTTCCTGCTGCAGCTGCCCCAGAAGCGGCTCGTGGGGCATCAGGGCTCAAAGTCCATTCAGTGAAGAACCCACACTTTCCCTGATCTTCCTCTTGTTGCTGACATACTTGGAGAAACCCTTCTTTTAATCCTTCATGTCCCTTGCTAGCTGCAACTCCAATTGCACTTCGGCCTTCCTGATTTCATCTCTGCATGCCCCAGCAATAATCTTATGTTCCTCTCTAGCCTTTTGTCCAAGTTTCCATTTCTTGTAAACATCCGTTTTGTGTTTTAGCACACTGAAAATTGCCCTTCTAATCTGGTCTTCTGTCATATTTGCTAGTCTTCCTGAGCATCAGGATGGTTCATTCCTGTACCCTCAGTAAGGTTTTTTTTTAAAGTACAGCCAGCTCTTCTGGACTCCTTTCCCTGTCAGACTGGCCTCCCAGGGGATCCTGCCCATCAGTACCCTGAGTGAATCAAAGCCCGCTTTCCTGAAGTCCAGGGTCTTTACTCAGCTGTTCTCCTTCCTTCCTTTCCTCAGGATCCTGAACTCAATCATGTTGTGGTCGCTGTTGCCCAAGTTGCCATCCACTACTACCTCCGCCACCAAGTGATTCCTGTTTGTGAGAAGCAGGTCAAGAAGAGCATGGTCTCTATTTAGCCTCTCCAACACTTACACCAGGAAGTTGTCCCCAACACTCTCCAAAAACATCCCGGATTGCCTATGCATTGCTGTACTGCCCTCCCAGCAGATCACTCTTGCTGCTCTCCCTTCTGACGCTAACCCAGAGATTTTCAACCGGCCTAGCATCAGTTTCATTCTGGAGCTCTACACAGAGTGAAAGTCCTCCCCTTCTCCCCTACCTGTCCTTCCTGAACACTTTGTACCCATCCATGGCAGTGCTCCAGTCATGCAAGCTCCCACCAAGTCTTTGCTATTCCAGTCACATCATAGTTGCATGACTGTATGAGAACTTCCAATTCTTCCTGTTTGTTTCCCAGGCTCTGTGCATTCGTGTACAGACACCGGATTTAACTAGCCAATTGCCCTACTTTCTCAAGAAGAAAGAGAAGGCCTCCTCCATTGCCCCCTCTTGCTTCTGCTTCCTCCAGGTCACCTGCTTCCTCACTTACCTCAGGGCTTTGGTCTCCATCCCCCAATGAACCTAGGTTAAAGCCCAAGGCTCATGATGAATTCAAAATAGGAAAACAATATGCAGTTTATATGGCTCTAAAGAATTACTCTAAGTCAACAACTCTTTGCTGCCATTGTTTTTAAAAGAATGACATTGCACTACATATTTATCCATGTCACTACAGAAGATTAGCAGGTCTTCTGGGAATACTGGTATCAGTGATACTTGTCCTCTATAAAGTCCAATGAGAAGCTTATTTACACACAGAGGTTTTAAATGGACTTTAATTTTCTTACTAAATATATCTTTTGAAGATGGAGTCATGGGGGTATGTGAATTTTGTCACCTGAAAATCTGCTACAGCTTATCAGCAAACAGAAATAAATCAAGCAGACTCTGTACATAGTACAGAAGTGAATGTAACAGGGAAAGACAAAACTCAATCTGAAAGAAAAATATTTGTTCTAGAGAACAACAAACACCAGAGTGTCATGAGATGAGCAATAATGCAAATTATATTTCCTGGTGGCATTAAAAGCATTTTTGATAGTGTTCTCTTTTCATTATGGTCCTACATCCCTCACTATATCGACCACACTCTTCTCAGCAAAGAATTTTAACATCGATGCAGGCCGCGTGTCTGTCTCTCCAGCTCAGGAAAGAACCACTGCCAAAGCAAAGTGCAGGTTTGACCTTGTCTTGAAGTTGAAAACAGTTTTATTCAGAATCATTTTCGTTCAGTCCATATACCACAAATTCAGAACATCAATCATCTATTCCCAAAATCTCCTGCAGAGCCAACCTGTTTCTCCACCAATTCAGTTACAGTTCCTCTGTCTGCCAGTCCCCCTACTACAATGAGTGCCACAGAAAACAATGGACTTCTGCTCTCAGCTCCAACAACTTTCTGGTTTATATAGTCATCCAGACTTAGAGACTCCCATATACTTTCAATGGGGTATCTAAAGCTAGATCACCCTCTATAATCCCTTGCTTGCTAGGTGATTGTTTCAGTTGGGAGGTACCTGAGCCTTCAGAAGTGAGGCCAATTCCAGCATGGTTTAAAGGACAGCCACTATGGGTGTTTACAGATGTGCTCCGGGGAGGGCGGCACACTTTAATTAATGCAGCTCAAAGAGCCACTCTAATTAAAGCACCTGGAGCAGAAGGGAGAGCATCCCCACACTGAAAAATGATGGCAGGGGTGCATTAACTAAAGTTAAATGGATGAGCTTTAGCTAAAGTACCTCCACTGCCACTTTTCAGCATGGGGATGCTGATCCACGTGATGCTGGACTGTGATAGTTACGACGCTCCAGCAGATTAGATCAATCGAATCTGCTTCGGCGTGCTGTAATTACAGTGTGTCAGAGCAGCCACCCTGCATGTGTATAGGTGCCTTATGTGATAGATAAACTAGTAAAAAACTAATTACATTTCACATGATAGTCTACTTCAATATATGGTGGTCACTGAATAAATATGATCTGAAAATAGGAAGCACAAAGAAACGGGCCTTGTACTGGAATCGTGAATAATACAAAACGGCTAGAAATTCTTCCCGAAAAAATTGTTGACGCCAGCCTTCTCCTGAGCTGCCAGAGACATCACAACAACCTTTGCAACAAACTTCATCCACAAATGGTAACATATACATACAGTCTCAACTGACAGGCTAAACTTGAGAAGCAGGGAAAGATGCACCTCAGCAATGAAAGGTTTTGTACAAAGCTGAATTAGGGAAAACTGGTAGAATCATTATAAAGTAGGTGCCTGTCAGGAGATGCCCGTTTCTGAAGCTGTGACTCAATATAATATGACAAGCTGGAAAAGAAGTGACCTTGTATATCTTTTTTTGCCCTTTGCTTTTGAATAGTGAAGACAATGGTTATGTTTTTAGTATCTTCTTCAGCTTTGGAAAACATAATGAAAGTACCAATTCAAGAAAGCCTGCTCTGTAAGACAGGAACGTGCCACTAAAGGAAGGAGCAAACAAGATGAGTTATGAAGAAAGACCAGAATGGAAGAAGCCAATACCCTAATAGAGAGGAAAGATATTTGTTTGCATTGCATGTGCATGCTTGATATAGCATGGTAGTCTCTCAATTGCACTATTTTCTTTGTAATTTTATTATATTTTATAGTATCCTACATGTACATTGGGGGTGTTAAAGAAAAGACATAAGCAGATCTTTTCTTGAAGATCTTAAAATCTTACCCCTATATTTGATAGCCAACTGAGGGTAAAGATTGCACTCAGAGACTGATGATCAGGGAACCTGGTTTTCTCTGATTTAAAAAACCCCTAATTTTTGGTTAAAAAAAGCAACTCCAAATCTGTATATTTCCATGATTAAAATGAAACACCACTAATATACAGGGGTGTGGGGGTGTCTGTGTGTGTAGTGGTGTTTCATTTTAATGATTAAAATATGATGATTAACATGAAAACACCACTATACATATATACCACTACATATATATAGTGGTGTTTCATTTTAATCATGGAAAATGTGGATTTTGGGGGTTTTTTTATATCCTAAAATTGGGGGGTTTTTTGATCAGAGAAAACCGAGATCCCTGCTGATGATGCAAGAACCAGAATGCAATACATTAAAAAAGGAGGAATGTTTTTACTTAGGCTAGGGATGCCTAAGACTTAATATTGCAACACTTTTAACACATTTTGATGTATATGGCACTATTGATATGGATAATATGTCACAGAGTGTCTTTGAAAGGAATTGAGGATAACAAAAAAAACCCAATGGAAGACGACAAAAATACCTGGGGAGGTAAGCAGACAAAAGATATCAATGGATGTCTGATTAATTAATAAGTATTAGAGCAAGGTGTCAACTAAACATTTTTCAGTGTATTAGGCATGCCGCTTATACTGCAAACAATTAGTTTCAGTTCTATCTACTGCTTTCTATTCCCCCTTCCCAATTTTTCTTTAGTACCTACCTTGTTTATAAATGGGGAATCTTCTTGACATTTCATCTATGCCTACTTTCGTGAATGTTGATGGGAGTAAGTCTTTCTCATTTTTTAGCATGTCTAAAATCAGTGTTTACTACTGCTAATACTGATCATCACATAGAAAGGAAAATGTATAAAGTAATTCTGTAAATATGGGAAATTATATTTTTCTACAGACATAATCAATTAACTGCCAACTTGATGCATGGGTCATAATTCAGTGAAGGCAGTTGGAACGTTCCTAATGACTTAAGATCAGGACACTAGTGCTACACACTTGCACATGTTAAAGGTTACATCTATATGAAGTTGTGCTTATTTTTTGGTTAGGCCATGCATAATGTGGTGCAATGAGACTGAACCAGACAAAAGAACAGAAAGGCTAAGACACAAGTTCTTTGTCAAGGTATTGTTACCTGTCAGCTCCATGTTTTTGGGGAACCCTGAAACAGGACACAGACTGTCTGACTCACAAAGAATAGCACCCCCCTCTTCCTCTACCTAAACAGAAATTGATTAAGATGCAGTGCGAGACACACCTAAA
>NW_017728910.1:17322475-17323941 GCF_001723895.1 Crocodylus porosus | reverse complement strand
GAACACTCCAATAAGTGCCTTAAGTCTGTTAAAAGACTATACTAAGATCTGGAAAAGTCATGCTAAGCTGAGGCTTGTTCACAGCAAGTAAAAATCCAAAAACCCGGATGCTGCAATCTATTGTTTCTGAAGACACCAGGAGATATCCCATCAAGTATATCTGCTCTCCATAGGAATGTCAAGCTGGCTCCTGTAAGGGAGAAGATAAGGCGGCAGGCCCCGAGGAACCCTGCCTTGACGGCCCCGAGAATACCCCATGTGCCCAGGCTCAAAACGCGCAGGGGGAACTTACCTTTACAGGGACACAGCAGGAGGGAGTGCCGGAGAGGCCCGGAGCAGTATAAAAGGGGCACTGGAGCCAGCCCAGAGGGAGGCGGCTCCGCAAGGAGCAGGCGGAGGAGTCGACGCCGGCGGGAGCGCCCTCCGGCGGATTCAAGCCGCTTGGAGGCGCGGCCGGACCTTCTGGGGTAAGCGGGATGCTCCAGTGGGGCTTGGAAACCGGGGTAGCAAGCCCAGCAAGGCCGGAGAAGCCTAGAGGCCACGGGGAGTGGCAAGGACACCGTACGGGCCAGAGACGTAGGAGATGGCAGCGGGGTGTATGCCGGGAGACCAGAGTCGCCGGTATATATATATATTTTTTTTCCCTTTTCCTTCTGGTGATACGGGTGGAGCAGTCCGTTGCAGAGCAAAAAGGGGGATTCCCCACCCTTAGACAGACGGGAGAGCACTGGGGTCGGCGGTTGAGGATTGAAGCCAGCAGCACACCCTAGGTGACCTCGGCTGTAGTTTTCTGTTGGCTTCACCTTGTTTTCCTTTTTGCTGGATCCTGAAACATCCTAAACGAAGGATCGGTCTGGTTGGACGGTTGCACCCGGTGGATCGGGTGAAGGTGTAGGGGTGGAGAAGCCCTCATCAACCATGGACCCAGGAGTGAAGGAGTCTCATTTTTGGACTGTGCGCGTCAGACCAACTGGACAAATCCAAATCATCATCAAAGTCATGGCAGGCGAGACGGACGCGTACAAAAGTCCAACCAGCGGTGAGTCATTCCTTGACACCCAGTGGGCAGTCCTGAGACGGGGAGGCGGTACCGACCGCGGTTAAAGATCAACTCCCTGACAGCTCCCAAGTAGGTGTTTCCTGAGTATCAATTAAGTTCCTGAGATGTTCCACCCAGATAACCCCTTGTCAACAGAGAGGACAGTTTGATTTACAATACTGAGAATGCTTGAAAGAAACTGAACTGGGGGTATAAAAATCTGTAAAAAAAGCAGCAGTGTGTGCTGACACCACTCGCTTTCTTCTGGAGAGGCTGCAGGAGGAAGATCGTCTCCCTTCAAGGATCGTGCTGAGAACTTTGACCTGTCAGCTCTGCAACCTGAGTGCCTTGGACTGGTGAGATCCCAGCTCTCTCTCTCTTTTCTCTTCTCTCTCTCTAAGCATAGATTTCTGAACTTGAACTGTAT
>NW_017728910.1:17294171-17321726 GCF_001723895.1 Crocodylus porosus | reverse complement strand
AACACAAGCAGCACATTAATAGAATTACCAAGACCCTAGCCCTAATAAATGAGCACACCCCAAAGTAGCGGGCAAATCTGGTAACAGTATAATGAACCAGGGACATGAAATCTGTCTCCCCGAGACAAAATGCTAAGTAACATACATTGGAACACCAATGGCTTTTGCAACCCTTGAAATAAAAAAAACCCAAGTCATTTGGCTGAGGATTTTAATTGAATTTCCTCTTTGCTTCCTTGACAAAAAAAGCCCTGTCAATAGAGTAACACCTTCTACCAGAGGTGCAACTGGCTAGTAAGTGGTTGTCTGGCTCCAGCAGTAGGAGGGCAAGAGCAGCAGCAGCAGCAGCACTGAAGTAGCAACCTGAGGTTTTCTGCTGCTGGGGAGACAGCCCCTCTGTTTTTTTGGTACCAACATACAAATCAAGGGAGCAAAAAACCACCAGTGGCTGCTGCTGGTGCACCACGCACCACCAGTTATGTTTCTGTTTCCGAGTCTATCTTTCCAAACCCCAGTGCCGATTTCTCAACGTTTAGAACTGTGTTTCCCAGAAAGCCCTTCCCAAAACCTCACTTGCTTGCCCACTCTCCTGTGCTGCCTCTACTCTACCCTCCCTACTGCATCATCCAGACCCAGACCAAGGAGGGAGGATGGGATTGTGAGGCACACTCCCAGCTCCGCTCCTTAGGCAGTGCCCGGGGTTCATGCCCCACTTACCCATCATTACACTACTGCCTTCTACCTTTGAAAGACTTAAAAGGAATAGATAAGAGATCATTATACCTTTTGGAGGGGGATAGAAAATGTCAGATTAGTTCTCTACATACAGTCATTTTTGTCCATCCTGCCCTTCCTGTCTCAATCTTAATTTCTAAATGTATAGTGCTAGCTGGAAGACAACAGAGGCCTGATGCTGCATCCTTCATAGCATCCACACATCAACTGGGACAAGACAAAGTCTCTGACTCCAGTAAAGGATTAGTAAGTTCTTACCAAGTGCATGGCTATTTGGAGTCAAATGCAGTGACAAGTGTAAAACTTGGGCTTTATAATCACAACATGTTCAACCCTCCAGGAAGCTCCCCTCTGCTATATATGTAAAAAATAGCTAAACAGTGAGGAATAATTATTCATAGGCTGATCATTGCATAGGTTGAGAGGAGGATGAGGTGAAAATAATGAAAAGGAGTGAGAGAGCAGTCTTTTGCTTAAAGTTACTGTAACCCCATGTAATATAACTGCCAATTTTTAGGGAGTTAGAGCACATCTCTGTGATTTCTCTCACTGGCATTCTTGGAAATTATGCCTTCTAGAGCATGACTAATCCCCATTTCACTGTAAGAGCACGTTTGAGGAGATGGAAGGATAGGACTTAGAAGTCACATAACACCTTTTTCTAGCCATAGAAGCATCTCAACAGTAAAAGTACATGATATCTAGAAGTGTCTAAATGGCCACTGACTCACAGACTACCATTTCTCTTTCTGTAAAAAAAAACCTAGTAAATTCAGTGACAAAAATCTTTGCTAACACAGCTGCTAACAGGTAGCAACTTGAATAATGAGTTCAGGGAAATACAAACTTCTGATAACAAGAAAATGAAGAATTAAGATATTGGCTCATATAACCTCAGCTCTGTCCTTTTTAATGATGTCCCAGGATGCCTGCAACACCCTTTGAAGAGCACTAAAGAAAACCAAACTACATTTAAATACTTACCCTACCTCTACAGAAAATGCTCAATTTTATAATGCCTTCCTCCACCCACCCGTAAAGTTTAACCTACTAACAGACTGACAAATTGTAGTCATCTTCCACCTGACAATCTTCCTGGCAAGAAGGTTACTTTGTGTAACTACTGGCAGACCTAACCGTTGAAGTGCCAGAATAAAGGAGAGTGCATCTCTCAAGATTCGTTCACATCGCTTTTCTTTCATCAAAACCGAGGGTTGGGCAGAGAGGATCAATTCTCTTCTCAGGCGTATGGTCATACTACATCCTTCCAGCCATCCCAACTAAATCATTTGCTATTCAGTACAAGGACACCTAACATGATGAACATTTCATGGACTTCCATTTCACTGTTGTGAATTCCAGGTAAGCTACTTTCTCTTGGTTTTAATAAGGTTGGCTTCTGCTGAGCTACAGCTTTCTAGAATGACAAGAGATATCATTTGGCATCCTTAAATCTGAATGTGTTGGGGTTTTTTGTCATGGAATAATAATCTAATTCTGAGTAAGGAGACTCAAAAGGCTTACGTTTAGGCCATGTAAGATGTTCAGTTTCTACTGGAAGAATTGCCATTCTACCAGTAGAAACCAAAAGTGCAAACACTCAAGCTTTTTCTCCTGGAGCAAAAATGGCCACTCTGGGAGAAAAATAATCCAACAACAACCAGGGAGTACTTGCTACTAGCAGAGTTTCTTCTTGGAGACAACATTTGCACTCTCCTCTGACATAATTCCTCCTGGGGATCAGGAGCTGGTGGAAAGGCTCCAATGCCTTCCAGGGGTCATGCCACATTGGAGAAGCCATGACAGGGCAGCCCTGCCCACCTTTCCTGTAGACCAGGAGGGAAGGGGTGGAGTAGCAGCTGCAGATTAAATATCTGGAAACATCCCACCACTGGAAATGAATGTTTGTACATGGTCTTACAAGGCCTATTTCCACTCCATAGCTAGGGAAATCATCAAGTACTTTGTTCCACCATCTCTCCATTTCTAGTAGAAGGTTACTGCATACTAGACCCTTTTTTTGGTCTTTCTTTAAGGTGTGGATCAGATGCTTGCATCACCTGGGCATCTCTCACCTAATTTGTCCTCTACCACTGCAGGAACCTCAGATATTGGGGCAACTTGGCTTCCCCTGCTGTGTTCGTGTGGTGTATAACCATTAAATTGGGAGATGCTTTAAATTAACAAAGCTTATTGGGTCAATGCACGGCATGTGAACAAAACGTAGTGGCCTAGTAGATACAGAAGATCACACTAGCTGACTTAATGGTTGAAGTCTGTGCAATGTAAGAAAAAATATGGAACACAGCAAAAACAAAGATAAAACAAAACTAACCAGTACCCAGAAATACCATTCCAAAACATCTGCATCTCTTAATCACGACAAAATACTTCATGAAGTACACGACGTTTCTAATTTGTATATGCATATCTGGTTAATTATAACATTGGGGAAACGTTTCAATTCAGATTAGGACATTTGTCCAATATTTTGGACAAAAACTTGGGATGGCATTAATTTTTCTGGCTCCTCTTCTCCTCCCCTTATCTGGACTTCATTTTTTCCCTCAAAATGTCTCTTTCCTTCTTTTTCTCTGAGCTAAACAAACCCTTCAAATGAAAGCCATCTGTTCTTTGTGCAAGTGAAGTATTAGAAAACATGGCTGAAAATTCTTGCAAACTGTAGTCCTGAACTATGGCAATGAAAATACCCATTTCTCTGCTGTTAGAGTATTACAGGAGTGCATACAGGACCTGACTGAATTTGAGGCCCTACTGTGTTAAATATAAATGCATAGTAACTGTTGTAAGCCAGACAGCTTACAGTTTATACAGCCATGGCACAGAAAGGAAGCATAATTATTCCCATTTTACAGGTAGGAAATTGGGATACAGAAAGATTATAAGACTTGCCCAAGAAGTTTGTACAAGAAGTTTGTGGGCAGAGACTTCCCAAGCCCCATCCAGTCCCTTTTACACACAGCCACCCCTTCTTTTCAAGCTTTGCTGCTAAAGGAGAAAAATACAATGGAGGTTCAAAGACATGAGGATTAAGTATCAAAATAAGCCTGCCAGCAGTGACTGAGAAGCAATGCCTGAACTTTGTCAAGCATCTTGATTGAGGTTGAGAATATGAGCCCAAATGAATATACAGGAAGCAATCATTTTTTCATGAGGAATATGTGCTTTATTGTGCACACATATTCTTCCTTCAGCAGACTGTAAATTACAGTATTTATGGAATCTTAATGAACTAAACACAGTTGGAGCCTGAAGGTCAAGGCTGCAAACCGCATCCTAAATTTCTGTTTACAGATGAAGTACAGTATTTATTGAGGCACTGTTTGTGCTGCTATAGTTAAAGGTCTGCCAGCGTTTCCATTATAAACCACTATTTCAGGGGTTTATAACTCGCTCATCAATCTTTACACCGGGATGAAACATGGCGTTCAAGGTCTTGGCTTTGGGAACACTTTTTTTGTTTTGGTTTCTTTACCAAATTTTTAAAAAATCTGTGCGCTAAGTTTTAAAGGTATGAAAACAATAGCATATCTATTGTTTCACATATTTCATTTTACTAAAACAGTAATTTTACTGTTCTGTAGCTTTCAAAGTAATATTGAGACCTGTCTACTATTTAAATAATAATTACAGCAGGTGCACAATTGTTTAAGCAAAGATCTGTCCTGCCGGAAGTGTTAATAAAGCAACCCCACCTACAGACGTATCGGTGGGTTAACTGCCTTTACGTTTTCTACTCCCAAAATGACTTAGTGGGTTGCAAGTCAGTGATTTCCAAAGGTCCCAGATAATATTTGCTTAGTTATAAAGTTAGGAAAACAATCTTAATGCTACGCTCCTGGGATATGAGAGTGAATTAGATCCTTTCATGTAATAAAGGGTATGTCCTCACAGCAAAATGAAATCATGATTCTAGCATGTACTAGCATCTTAATTTTAATCTCTTGGCACAGATAAAACAGGACTGAAGATGCAACAGATAGGTTTTAGGGCATGCTACCAAACAAGGCACATATCCAGGCTCCCTGGAAGACTTGTTCGCTGGTTGACAGCACATCCTAAAAGCCTATGCCATTGTCTCTTCCCAGTTTCCCAGTGGAGCTCTGTATTGCTGAGACCAGACTGCTTATAATGCCCGAGCTACCTCATGCAAAGCAAGTCCGAGTAACTCTACACTATAGACATATTCTTAAGTGAACCCAGGTGTGAATAAAGATCACAAGAATGGGGCCAACTGTTTCATTCTTACATTGCAGCGCACGAGAAGAGGGAAAGAGGTGCTGGGGGGAAGAATTAATTCTTTTCAAGGAACTAACTGAAGTTGCCGATGAAGAGAACCACATACCTTTGTTGTACTCTACTGTATATGTTACGGAGAATACATTCAAGCAAAGGAAAAGACTGAAACGAGTCAACATGGAAGAAGGAAGCTGTATCCACTTTATCCAAAGTGTTGCCACAGAACATCAAGCATTTTCATGATCTGCTTTCAAAAATTCTCATGCCCAATTTAATGAAACCACTAGGGAATAAGCTGCAGGATTTTCTCCGAGTTACCTGCTTTGTCATTCCGAGTAACGTGTCCTGTCTGTACTTAGGAGAGCAGAAATACTGCTTAGCCCATTTTCTGTAGACTAGAGAAAGGCAAAGAGCAAAAGGAAAGCGCAAAATTTACATTGCACCCATAAGCAGGCAATTATGTAAGGAACACGTGATAAACATTACAAGGATATGAAAATGAAAAGGATGTAGCTTCGCGTGACAAAAAGTGTTTCCCACTATCCCGAATGTGGTGTTTTCCATTTTGTAAAGCAAAAATAAGTACATATACGCTGCAGTCTCATTGTGTCAGACTAGATAGTATGCCCCTGTGGCACAAATGCAACTGGCAATTCATTTTATCTGGCTTACGCCATTTTCTGATTGCCTGGAGAAGTCAGAGCAACTCAAAGTAACCGCAGAATATTCCTGACTCTGGTCCACTAAGTCTTATTCAGTTGCTCTTTGGTGAATATCTTCCTTCACAGCGTAACAACCACTGGAGCAGTGAGGCAGGATGTTCCCACCCCAAATTTCACTCTTTTGTTCATGGCTGTATTTACACCAATGTTCCCTCCACAACTTTCTTTTCTGCAGTGACATGTTTTGAACCACTTCCACAGCTTGGACCAGTTTCCCCCTCCCTGTGTTCCCGACGTCCTTATGCCCGCCGAGCCCCACCCCGAGGGTACAAACCAAAGCCTACAGATCTCCACATCTTGCAGCGGTTCAAGGGACAATAATGTTTTCCTTTGAGAGAACTACAAAAGAATATGATA
Organism: Crocodylus porosus; assembly: GCF_001723895.1. Classification (NCBI taxonomy): domain Eukaryota; kingdom Metazoa; phylum Chordata; order Crocodylia; family Crocodylidae; genus Crocodylus; species Crocodylus porosus. Next base: position 17,315,652 of record NW_017728910.1, on the reverse strand, counting down.
ATACTTGATTACTACTGACTAGGCCTTCAAATCTACATCTGTGGGTTAGAAAAGTGCTCAGAACTGTTTTAGAACTAATGGAACAGCAAAATGGTTTCCTTTGACCAAACACATTTTGTTATCTAATGAGAGCCATAAATGTTTCCAACGGCCAAGTTAGCTTTGAAATACGCAGTGAGACATACGAAAGCACACGCTTTTTTCTCAAGAAGCTGAAAGGTAGATTGCTCAAGACATTTCAAGCTACACACTTCAATGTACTCTAGGAAACAAACCTTCCCAGGCAAAAGGAGGCAAACATTTTGCCTTAAAAGTTCTTTTCTATCTCAGGTTTCTATGAGGATAAGTTAGGTTCAGGCAAATTAATGCCTTAACATGCAGTCCGAGGGGCCACCTTTGTTCGGCTGAAAACGTCTGAAGAGGGCAAAGAAAAAATGCCTTATTAATGCAGATCCGATGCAACACAAAGCTGGATCTTCAGTAATGCAGTGTTATTGAAGGGGTTTTAAGTTTTTTAATAAAACACAGAGGAGCATGTCAAATGCAATTAGATTTCAAAATATTTTTTCCCTTTTTGAAAGCTTATTTTACCATCTAACATAAGTATCTGTCATGCTGAGCTGCTATCCCACAGTACATCTTGTTAGCAGTGATGTCATGACAGAAATGTTACAACACTGCATTCTAATCACCTTGCGCATTGGTATGAATTTAAAATTTACTGCTGAAAGGATAATTTTTCTTTTTAAAGAAAAAATTAGCTTTTATCTTGGATTCTCACAGAGATTTTTAAGAGCGGTGTGACAGTTTTGAAAGCCACGCAATGTGAGACTACCATTTGAATTGATTAAAAACGAATGGGAAACATATTGAACATCTTACCTGTAAAATCCTGGAGGCGCTTGTTGAACTAAGAAGTTTTTCTCCAGGCTCTGCAACACATCATTAAGCATTCTGACTCGGATGGGCGCTCTCTCCTTGGGATCATTAGCTGGACGCATCTCATCTGACTGGAACAATTCTGCACTGTCCCTCAGACTTGAAGCCATTGCCAATAACTGATGAGTATCTAACTGGCCACCTAAGAATAGAGAAAAGTATATGCAGACAAACAATTGAGAGGCAATTATTTATGACTATTGTCTAAAAATAACAAATCCTTTTGAACAAAAAGGCAATACTGTTGTCTTTATCAGGGCCCAAGCCATGCCTGGTAGAATGACACCTGGGATCAATGTGGCCCAGACGTTATTTCAAGTTTATTGTGTTTTTGCACAAGTACAAACTTGTGATCTCTTGAGACTTCACAAACTAAAGAGAGTTGGACCTGGATAGCAGTTGGGTGGAAACTCCCCAGAGAAATCTCAGAGTTTACTAGAAAGTAGTAGTTAACTATCAGTAACTGGAACTTTTCCCCTGAGACAGTACTTTTTGATATCACAGTGACAACAGCTTCTCTTCATAAAATCTTAATGCAGAGCTTACCTGAATTCTGTCTATCACCCTACAATGCCAAGAACGCAGAGAGAGTGTAAGGGGTGATCATATGTACTGACTGAGTATGAATTCATTTCCATGGCTTTAAGCCAAATGAACACAACTTAAATGGACACTGGGCATGTGTACACGTACAGTTGCTGTGGCACCAATTTACTCTTGAGTAAATTACTTGCAAGTAAAGGGTGCCAGGCAAGCATCTACACGTGCAGGGAAGCAGAAGCAAATTCACTGCCAATCTGCTCCTGCTTCCTGGGGCCCTGCAATGGGCCTCTGCCACCACTGGGGGGAGCTCCAGGCTCTGGCTGCAGCTGCCACCAGCTGGCAACCCTCTTCAAAAGCCAGCCCTGCTTGCTGCTCTCTGGCCAGCCACTTCCCTGGCCAGAAGAAGTATGGCTAGCGCAGGAACGATATGTAGCAGTGCTCTCCTTCCCGCCTGTGCCTCCTTGTACTTTGGCGGATCCAGCCCCTGACCACGGCAGAGACAACAAGCACCCCATGCTCCTGATGGCTGCCATGCTAGCCCGGCTGGCCTGCTGTGCTGACCACTGGCCATCTCGTCCCTTCCAGCTCCCCCACATGCAGCGACGGCCTGCCTGCTTTCTGCAAGCTGTCCCAAGGCTCTCGCCATGCACCTGCTACCTTGACCCCACCCACCTGGGTGGACCCCAGCAGGGACACCAGTGACGGACTCCAAGATGCCACCGCTGGGGCCACCATTGCCGTCCTGAACCTCCAGCCCTGCCAGGCCAGCCGGAACTAGTGGTAGCATGTGGTCCAGCATACCTGGGACGATGAGCAGTGGCTGGAGGCCTTCTGCATGACACATGCCACCTTTTCGGTCCTCTTGGAGCAGTAGAACACCGGGATGTGGCTGCCCCTACCCATTGACACATGCCTGGTCTTCAGCCTGGTCAAACTGTTCACATCTACCAGCCTGCAATATGCCAGCAGCCTGTTTAGTGTGGGCATGGTCACCGCCAGGGAGGCTCTCCTGGATGTTTGTGGCATCCTCCAGGATGTGATGGGGGCCAATGTGCTCTGCAAGCACAATGCCTTGGCAGTGGTAGCAGGGTTCAGTGTTCTGGGATTCCCCCAGTGAATCAAGGCCCTTCATAGGACTCACATAGCCCCATACCCCCTAAGCCTGGATGCTGTCACATCCTTGTCACCTGCCCACTGCACAGAGACCATCCCTACTACAGCCAGAGGGGCTTTCCCTATATGGTGCTCCAAGCCGCTGTGGACCACCGCAGGGCCTTCACAGCCCCCAGGCAACAGCTCTCGCCGTATCCCAGGGTCGAGGGAGATGACCGCCGCCACGGTGTCTTCTGGTAGATACAGGCCTGGTAGAGAGTGGGCATTTTGCACTGAGGCTGCTGGACCTGCAGTTGGGCACTATTGTGGTCCCACCTCTCCTCATCAGAGACCCTTCCTACCTGCTCCTGCCCTGACTCATGTGGCCCTACACCAGCCACCTAGACCCACTTCAACTGCTGCCTGGGCCAGACCTGAACCTTTAGCCGCTTCAAGAGCTGCTGGGCACACCCTTGCCACCCTCCTTGACTTTGACAACCTCACCTGGGTCATCACTGCAGCCTGTGTGATGCATAGCATCTGTGAGCCCCAGGGGGAGTTCTTCTGTGGGGCCTGGGCACAGGAGGTGTGATGCATGGAGGACATCTAGCAGTAGGAGCATCACCTACAGCAGCACCAGTGCCCCTCCACACTGAGGCCCCAAGAGAACTGTGCACCTGCCAGAAGGGGCCAGGGCACCTGGTACAGGAAGCACTGGCTGAGATCCTCCTCCAGCACTTTCAGCTCTTACTCACCTGTACGTCCACCCATGGATCCCACTCCACTCCTCCTGTGCACCCCCCAGCACCATGCTTACTGCAGATATGTCTCACAAGAACAAGCTTTTATTCCCCTCACATCAAACAATGCCCCCAACAAACAGAGCCCCTCCTCATTCCCCAACAAACAGAGTCCTTCCACCATACACCCCACCCACCAACAAGAAAACACCTTCTTCCCAGTGAAAACTTTGTTCAATGTCCTTTATGTGCCATCCCAGGGTGGGGAGCCATGGGGTGGGGGTACCTAGGTGACACAGCCTAGGGACAGGTGGCCAATACCCCTGCCTTTGGCTGCTCCCAATGAGTGCGGTGGGTGGGGAGGCTCACCCAGGTGCAATGGCAGCTGGCTCTCCCCAAGCACAGGTGGCTAACCCTGCAGCAGCCAGTGTCCAGGCCCAGCAGGGCCAGTGTATGGTCCTGACCCTGCTTCAGGCAGCTCTGGCTCTGTGCCTACAAGGAAGCGGAGCTGTACCTTGGGTATGGTGAATCGGGAGGCCTGCCCCATGCCCTGCACTTTAGGGGGCCCCATGGAGCTGGGCAGAGCAGCCATGACCCCTCCTACAGGGCCCACTTGGAGCTGGTGGCTTAGCCCCATGCTACATAAGAAGCATCTGGCCACTCACCACCTCCTCCCCACACCTGCACAGCATACTGATGGCTTTGTATGCGCTGAAGAACAGCTTGTTCAGGGTGTGTGGAATCTGCTTGGCCCCGGGTGCCAAATTTCATTGCTATGGCACTGCTGTGCCCTGCCTTTTTGGGGGTGCCATGTCCCCATGCAGTGTTAAAGGGGCCCTGCACAGGCTGATTTGCCTCGGGCCCCACATCCCACTAGGGTTGACTTTGAGGGTGAACACTGGGGCTCGGAGGCAGCAGACCTGTGGCTGGGGCCAGGCCAGAGGCTCCTGGCTGTTGGAGGGGGTGCAGAACCTCCTCCCAGGCCCCACTGGAGGCCTGCTACTGGATGGTGGGTGGCTGCCAGGGGACAGGTGGGGCTAGGATCAGGGGCTAGGCAACAAGCAGCATGAAGGCAACACCAGGGTCAGGCATGCACCAGGACCAGAAGAGTGTCCAGCAACCAGCAGTCATTATCTCTGGCCTGCACTACCTGGTCCATGATGGCATTCTATTCCTGCAGGACATCCACCCACTTGCATTCCAGGACTGGGAGCTGTGCCCAGAACTCCCAGTCTTCCCAGTCCGCCCAGCCCTATGCTTCCTCGTACTGGTCCCATGCCTCCTTGTGGGTGACATCCTCCATCTGCCACCTATATTCTCGCAGGCTACATCCTCCACCCACCACCTGTCCTGGTGGGCCAGGTCCTCCACCTGCCAGGCCCAAACATCCCCTAGCTGATCCTCTGACACCACGACCAGGTGGTCCAGGAGGAGGGTCCTGTCCCGAGTTCTTCTATGGCAGGTCTGGTGCATCTGGCTGTGGGCAGTGGTGACCCTGAGGCTGCATTCTGGATGCCATGGGTGGCCTCTCCACTGTCTACAGCTGCAGGCTATGTAGAGCCATGAGACAGAAGCTGTTTGTGAGAGTTTGCAACATTTCAGAGATAAGTTCTGTATCAGGGGCTGTGCCCTGCCAGGCCTCAGATCAGGGGTCAGGCATGCACAGGTAAGCAGGGACTGTGGTAAGTTGGCCTGGCAGCTTGGGCCCAGGCAGTTGCTGGCTGAGCCCTGCATCCCTGCTTGTTCCCTTGGGGCTGGCAGGCCGCTGAATGCTGGCTGCAGGCAGCCTGCCTACCCCAACCCCTTCCAAGGGTGGAACAGGCCAAGCTCCTGGCAGCTCCTGCTGCTGTGGCTCCAGAACCTGCTCCCCCCACCCCGCATCTCCTTCTGCAGGCTAACCACTCTCTGCTGTACTACCACCCAGCCCACAGCATCCAGGCTTAGGGGGTATGGGGCTCCCAGGTGACTGGGACGAGAAGCTGCCTGTGGTTCCACACTCCCAGCAAGAGACCTCTCTGGGGAAGCACCATAAGGCCAGCTTCCCCTATACCACCGCTGCTTCCCAAGTGTGTCCCTGCTGCGTGTGCCCTGGGTGGTGCACGAGGAGCTGTTTGTGTGGACCAAGAAGTACCTGACCCACTATGCCCTGCTGCTGCTGCTGGCCATGGTGCCCTGGGCGCACCTGGTACAGGACCCTGAGCTATGACAGCACAGGGAGCAAGCCCTGTCACTTCCTGAAGGACTACTCATGGCTGAGCTACATGTCCCTGCCCACCACAGCTGAAGAAGATATTGCCACCAGCATTGGCACATTTCTTGGTGTGTGAAAGGCCCATGTCCACCTAGCTGCAGGGGCATGGGCTGATCACAGTTCGGCACTCTCTCCCACTTCCCTGTGTGCTGTGGAGGAGGAACTGGGGATAGGGGAGTGCAGGCAGGCTGTGGGGGGGAGGGGCAGGGGGCACAGCTGGGGTCAAGGCCAGGGGTAGGGAAAGCTGGACAGCCTCAGAGTGGGGCTTACCATGTGGCCAGAACAGGGGTTGCTGGTGGCCCTGGATGTTCACAGCTGTTGGTGATGGCATGTGGTTTCAGGCAGTGTCTTCAGATGGTGGGGCACAGCAGGTAGGCATCTGGCCAGGGGCCCTCCCAGGGAGGAGATGGTGCTGCTGGTAGCTGGCGGTGTCATGGCTGGCCACACCTCTTGGAGAGAGCTGGGGCCGTGGATCTGGTGAGGCAGGCTGTGGCCTGGGCTCCCCGAGCTGCTGGTGGGTGGGGAGGGAATACAGCCATGGAGCTTGGTAGGACAGACTGCTGGATGCCCAAAGGGGTCTCTCTCGGTGATATGTCACTGGAGGTGCCAAGCTGGAGTGAGAGCTCTAGCAGGCTGCCTGTACTTCTACAGAAAGTGTGGTTGTGACTTGGGTTTCAGGGCATGAATATGTCTGTTAGTTACTGCATAAAGAGCATGGACTTGTGGGCACTCCCCAACCAATAACTGTGGTCAGTGATGCAAACTCACTGTGCCCACTAGGCCTTGATTTTTATGCAGCACTGCTAGACTAACTGGTCATGCCCATACTCCCACATCCAGGCTGACAATCCCTCATAGACATGGGCATTGGAGCACCTGCCCCACTTGAATGGGCACTGCACCACCACCTCACCCTGCAGTGCTATGAAGTCACCAGTCTCTTCTTCTGACAGTTGGGGCCCTTGGTGGCGGGCACAGGTGTGGGCACTGCCGTGGATGAGGAGGACACCATTGTGGGTCATGCTCTGGCTCTCTAGACCCCTGTGTGGCTGTCCCTGTGCTGCTGGGCCTGGACAGCTACCTGCAGTGCCCAATGCAGGGGCCCGGCATGGGACTGGTTACTGCGTGGCAGGGGCAATGCCCAGCAGCACCTGCAAGTTCAGTGGTGGGCTGCAGGCAGGTGAAGCCTGCCCCGGCAGCCAGAAGCTGCCTGCAGCTGAGCCTGCAGGGCTGGCAGGCTTAGCTAGAGCCTGCAGCAGCTTGGAGCCTGCAGGCCTGGACGGCACAGGCCTGGCAACCACCTGGCAGTGCTGTGCCAGGCCGCAGCACTGGGGTACAGGCAGACTAGGGTAGCTGGCCTGTGGCTTTCCCAGGAGGACACAAGGACCTAGAGTGGCCTCAGGCTCCCTAGCGGTGTGCCCCAGGGCTCTGAGTGCCAGCAGGCTTTTAAGGGCCTGAGGCAGGGGCTGCCATAGAGGCAGCACAACCCTGGGGCAGGAGAAGCTCTCAGCCTGGAGCCCTGGGGCTAGCCCCAGGCCTCCCCCTAGTGGCAGGGCTGACCTGGGAGCAAACTTACTCCAGGGTTCCATCTACATGTGCATGACTGCACAATAAGTAATTGTGCAAAAATTTCCTACCTGTACTTGCAAGCAGCAAATGATTAGGGGTTTTCACTGCGCAGTAAGCATGCACATGTGTAGACACGCACGCTTACTGCTCAGTAAACTTACTACTGTGCAGTTAAGCATCTCATGCAGACATGCCCATTTAAATGTTAACTCTGCTGAACTGGTGTTTGTTGGACTATGCAGCATATTCCCACCTGCGGTGCTGGTAAAGGGTCTGTTCTTTTTTCCCGGTGCTTGCAAAGATTCCATTAAGGTTAACAGAATTTACACATGCGGCAGAAAATGGACTTCTGTTCAGATCCTAATGCCAAAAGCAACTTGAAAGACAACAGAAATACCTCTGCAAGGTTCTTATAAGGACCTGGTCAACTCACCCTATCAATGACAGGGAAAGAGAACAGTAAGTGAGATAAGCCTCAAACTTTTACATTCAGATTTGATCCAGGGCTTTAGAAGTTTACCTATCAGTAGCTTAAAATTCACTCTTCAAATACATTAGAACCTAAGATTGTTCCTCCTGGGCATGGGAAGAATAGATGTCTTCAAGCAGCAAGTTAAACACATAGCAGCATTTCCTGGTGAGCAAACGTAAGCAAATATCAGAACCAATTAGTTAATAAAGCCACAGAAACTTTCTTCCCGTGACATGCACCAGTGATATTAGAAAGGAAGTGTGTGTAAACATGATGGACATACTAGAGAGTAAAGCTGCAGAATTCAGAAACCTCCCTGGACTGCCTTTCTCCCCCTGGCTCTGAAAAAGGTACTTACTATTGGATATAGCTCACCAAGAAAATTATAGATCTCACACACCCTCCTCAGAGTCTTTTGACTGCTGCACCCTGGAGTAATCTAAAATGCAACATTCTGTGGAGATAATCAGATCTGCTGATATATCGAGATGGATTTCAACAAAGGAAGACTTTTGGGAACAAGGAAAAGTGAGAGAGGGCAGGTTAGGTTTGGTTTCGGATAAGATTTTTCAGAAGTTCCTGAAAGAGAGCTCTCCAAAGATAACTGATAGACACTAAGCTTGAAATACAGCACTTGAAATATAGTATGAGCTTACTACTATGTAACTCAAAGACTCATTACATTAAGTTGAAATTTCAGGAAAATATGCATTCAAGTTATATAGGCAAAATCAAATATTTTTGGAAAAAATATCTATTATCAAAGCTCATCTTCAACTGATGTTGGATCCCACCACTAGTGCATACAAAGTTGCAGATTTTAGCTCAGGTATTAGTTTTTGGCTTTTCCTACATTTCAGCTACGTTTCATAAGGCTCAGAGCACATCTGACTATTAATAGTCCTAAAAAAAAAACAACTGACAGTGTAATCTCTCTATAAACTGTGACAATTAATGGAAGAAATGCAATCATCTAATGTCAGAATTGCAAAGTAACAGAAGTCTAATATTTATGCCAATATGTTTTTCATAAAATCTTTTACTTTACTCAGTACTCTTGTCTTTCTGCTAATAAACATCAGCAGCCAGCCAGAACTTATTGCTGTGAAAATGAAAAAGGAAAGGAAATATATGCTTTGACCTAGATTTCCATGATAGTGTCTCCTGCTGTTTTGAATGTAAAAGATGTCTGACAATTTGGGACATGCAGTTTCAAGTGACTTCTTAAATGAGCTTCACAGAATTGGCGTGTCATTCCTGTTTCCACAAATCCCATAGAAGTGTTTTGATTTTATTCTTAGATCATAACATTCAGTACGGTTTTTTTAATGCAAAAATCTTACCAGAAAACAATAAACTTAGTTAGGGTTTAGCACCGATAGTAGGCTTGAATAACCCCACAATCTCATTATGGTCCAGTGAGAATATCTAAGAAATAAAAAATGTTCCCTACGAAATACACCTGATGGCTTTGAACCACTGACTGAGAGAAGGGATGAAAGAAAAGGTAAATCTGTGGTTAAAACAATTTTGAAAAATTCTGAGCTAGGCAGTGGGTGCAAATGCTAAAGGCTAGCTTGTGACATACATAGCCAATCTATTAGAAGTTCTCCTCTTTTTGTACCAATACTGGTCTGGCCACTCTATCTTCACATCTCCTGCTGGAGTGCACAAAAGAAGCAGTGAAAACACAAGGGGAGTAGGAATTATGAGAGTTGTCTTGTGCACAGGCCTGTATTTTATGTTGTCGAAGGTAACCAGAGTCCAAAGCAGATTGTTACATAAGATTATGAAGAGCAGACTGAATTAGTTCAAACAAAACAGGCCTGATACCATTCAAAGACTGCGTCGAGATAACAACTGATAAAGAAAGAAGAATGGGATTAGAAATACAGAGACCAAAAATAGCAACTTCGGCTGCTTTTCACTGCAATACTGCTGGTCTCCACTGTCTTGATTCTCAGGATTTTTCTGAGCAGACCAGGCCAGAGACAGGGAACAAAGCATTTCACTTCAACTGGCATTAGCTAAACTCTGAACATACCTTGGGATGTAAGACTCGGGCTCCTGATCTTGCATCCACACCTATATGTCACTTTCTTTCCCTTCTTTATGGCTAGGGACAGACATTCAAAAAGCCGGAGCCTGAATTGATTCAACCTTTGCAGGTTAGTCTAACCTGCCTAGGTTGAACTGGTTTGTAACAGTACAGACATCCCTTATGGACTGAGGAAATGTGGGTACATGCCTGCAACTGCTCAGGCCAGTAGCCGGGAGATGCCAGAGTGTGCCTTCGGCTGCAGGAAAGCTATGCTGAGGGGGCATGGCCAGCCCGGGCAGCAGCCTGGCCTGAACTTCCCGGAGAGGGGTTTAATTCCTTGCTCCCTGTCCCACCACCATGGACCCAAGCCAGGTCTGCGAGGCACTCCCCCTTCACTGCTGCAGCGGTGGATTGGCATGGCCCCTGAGGCAGAGGAGGCAGAGAGTGGGGTAGGAGCGTTGTGACAAGGGATAGGGAGAATTAAACCCTTCTCTGGCCTGTCCGCCACCCTCACCTGTCCCTGCTTGGCTGGGGAACGGAGGGGTGGGGCCAGCCCTGCTCTGCTGGAGCACAGAGGCCAGCCAAGGGGGCATGCCAGGATGCTGGGGGACTCTGGCTTAAGTTAAACCAGGGGTCTGGGACAGACATTACACCGACTGGTTTGAGCTCAATCAGTTAAGTCTGATACATTTAACCAGGTTTACCTCAAACTGGTTTTGGCCATTTTGAAACCAGTTTATGTACACTGAATGTCTTGTTCTGTTACAGGTTTAAACCAGTTTCTGATCACTTATACCGGTTTGTGTGTAATGCCTGTCCCTAGTCTATTTTTCCTCTTTTCTACCCTTCATCTCTTGCTTTCTGTCTAAACAAAAGCCTGGTTTGGATGACCAATAATATGTATAATATTGCTGTGATCTTGTGACCAAAGAAAAAGCGAGACAAGACAATAATGCATTGCAGAAGCTCAGTGTTGGTAGGAGTTTGCCTGGTTAGCAGCTGCATGCTGTGTCTGTAGTTCTCCAGTAAGGAGACTGAAAATAGTAAGAACTAGAGACAAAAGCTGTATTTTCTATTTTTGCTTTTCCTGCTTTCCCCTTTTATGTGCATTTGCTTTGATTTCTCTTCAAGGAAATGTAATTAGATTCCAGACCATCTCTTTTTTTCAAAAAAGGACAGTTATCACCATCTAAAATGTTCTCTTCCTGTAAAAACCGCACAGTTAGAGACAAAGGGAATAACGGAACACTGTTGAGACAAACACTGTCATATATACATTGTTACATTGTAATATATACATTGTTAATACTTCAAATATTCTTCTTTTCCCCCAGAATATTTAATAAAAGTTAAATAAGTTTTCATGGTGACTCTTGCCATAGCATGAAGGGGACTCAGTTTTCTGGATGCAAAACTCTGGTCTACATTTAACTGTTTAGTTTTGTACAATATTGCTCTTTGACCCTCTGGGTCCCTTTATTCCATTCAAGATAACAGGCCAGGCCCTACCCATACAAGCAAAAGTACAATTATCAAATGCTGATAGAAGATAAGGAGTGATACACTGCAAATATTATCTCTGCCTCGGGACACCATTTAATATTCCATGTACAGTTATTGCATTATGCATAGGGACCTATCAAATTCATGGCAGAAGCTGGCTATGTAGCAGCTCCCTTAATCTTGAAGGTTCCCCAACATGACTTCCCCCTCTCCTCCAGCTGATTGGCAGAGAAGCCCCGCTGCTCATTCCTGATTGGCAGGGAGGCAAAAACTGTAGTTTTAAATATGGTACCATTTTTGCCTCGTGGCCAGTCAGCACCAAAGAACAGGGCCACTGGGACCCCTCAGCCAATCAGCAAAGTGTGGCGATGACACTGCAGGGGAACCTACAAAATTAAAGGAGCTGCTGTGCAGCACACTTCTGCCATGAATTTGGTAGGTTCCTAATTATGCATACATGGTTATGGCAGTTTTGGTGATAAGGAAAGTTTAAAACTTTCTCCATTAGAAATTCTTTTTTTTTTGTTAGTTTTACCAGCAGTGTTTCATAGACCAAACAACATGCATTATTTAAAATTGTCACTCCAAACAGAAAATAAATGATTATGAATCCCAACAGTGAGTGTGGGCTTAAGGGACAAGTATATCCTTCTGCACTTTGAAACACAGCTATGTAGGCTATATAAAAATATAAAACTAGGAAAATGCCAGTGCTGTTTTTTTCTGTAAATATGACATTGTCCACTAACTCATTATATTTTGATAGGTAGTCATTAAATCATCCACTAAAACTGCATTCATTTTATAAAGCTAGCAAATAGTCTCTTTCTTTCATAGTCTTTTACAAGGCTCTAAGTATTTATGGATACTGTGAGCAAAAGGAACTAAGGACATTCTTTTAAGGGCACAGCAGATATACTATCATAATCCACTGGACTTCACTGACATATACTGACAGGCAGAAGTGTGATTTATGATTGATGCTGAAACACAGATGCTGAAATTGGAGGGGCAGATTATTCTGAAGAAAAAGATGCATTAACTAATATCATCTTATACATCTTGTGGCACAACTCTGGAGGGAAGGGAGAAAAAACCCCTCACAAGTGTTATTTCACTCCAGGGAAAACAACAGCACTTTATTATTCTATATTTCCTATTTGTTGTGCTGGCCTCTCCGCTATGAATCATGATGAATGATCCAAACTAGTTATTTAGTTGTTAAATGAATAAAACTGCAGGTACAAGAAAGGGACTGGGGAACTTGCATGCTGTTGATCACTGAATTATACAGCTGGCTTTCATTACACATGCTATATGTAACTGGATTATATTAAAAAATAGCTTCCACCAGATGGATATTTGTTCTATACAGCAGGATTGAATGCAATAACATTTCTCTGTGTAATCAATTGCTCTTATAAAAAAAGTACGGCTGGATGTTTAACATTTATAAAGTCTGTTTCTGCCTCCTGGCAGTAATATGCTTGCCCAGCACAACTTAAAGGAAGACTGATTTGTCATAACCAAAACAGCAGAAGGTTCTCCACTTCATATATAGTCCTGCATTTCTCTGAGACAGAGGAAGACAGTTGATTTGACCTATGACTGGGAGAGGGGTATTATTATGCACATATGAAAATTTTTCTCTCTTTGGAATGGAGACAGATCCAGGATGACCAGCAACAGCAGCAGAACCTCAGGATGACAAAAGAAATCTTTTTTTTTCTTTTCTAGAAATCTGTGCGTAGCTCACCCCATAACTACAACATGGATAAAAGCATTGCCAATACTGTTTGGAGGCTTGGCACTCCCAACTGCTGCCATCTAGAAAAAAACAACTGGGTCCTGGAAGAGCAACTGTTTGGGTTTGTGCTGATACAGGTTTCTAATAGTACTATGAATATGCTGCTGCACCGTGTCATAAAGCTTGATACCACACAGGAATCTAGTTACAGCCCTGCATGGATAGGGTCCCAAACCCGCTTAATGGGATACCAGTGCCTATCCTGAGCCTATTCTTCCCTCCCCACACCAAGCCAAAGACCTTCTCCACAGGGTGGAGTGCCTCTCCATGGTGCTGAAAGGTCTGACTGATCACTGTGATGTTCTCTGGGGTGGACTGGAAGGTCCATGATGGTTCAGAAGAACTCAGGCCCGTTTACTAGAAGGAGCAGCAAAAGTGCTGTTTCTTAGTCTGATACATAACCACAGCTGCTTGCCAGTGTGCCACTGGCATTTTCCTTTCCACCATCATATGCTTCTTTTCTAACATCATGCCCTCCAGCTCAGTCCTTTGTTCACTGCTTTAAGAAACCCACCTCCCACAATTCTGCCTTGATGGACTTCTGCTAGCATGCATTCATTGGTACCTGGGATAGATTCTCTCTTATCTTTTTCCATCACAGATTTGGCCTTTTTTCATAGCATAACTGGAGCTGGATCAGTACGGTTTTCCATTCCATCATCCTTTGCGATTTCAAAATTTTCCCCATTCCAAGTGAGGATGAAACCTAGATCTTTTGAAGTTTTTGACAAAAGCCCAAGAGAGAATCACCTACCCCAACATGAATAGTTTGGCAGTTTGGACATACAAAAGATTCAGAGAAGGGACTTTAATTTGGGTCTCATTTATCCTGAGTATGCTATCATCCAGGTTAGCTGGTATTCTTGGGTAGGCCTCACTCAATGTCATCTGTTACAGCTATTCCAAGAATTAAATATGCAGAGAGGCAGACAGACACTACAGCTCACTGGGTAGCACTGACCAAAGATGGAGAGAAGTATCTGGTCCAGTAACTATTTAACTGTTAGGTTAAATCCATTGCATCATTCTTTGGCATAGCAGTTGACATACTTGCTAAAGTATAGTCCAGGTCCACAGAACACAGGTAAGTAGTGGTAGTATTACTACTATAGGTACTGTTCTGGTCCTTTGTCCTTAGCTATTCCTGTCAGTACTAGGACCAGGTCCAGGACAACCCCTCCCTCCCCCTATTTCTAGTAAATGTCTTACAGAGCTTTCCAAAGAAGACAATCAAGTCTAAGACCTCTGCATGGGCCTACCCAGAAGTACAGATAGTCCTGGGGTAATGTGACTATTGGAGTGTGAATCCAATACTATCTTAAAAAGTACTACCTGGATCTCACCATTGCCCACCAGAATTTAATGGAAAGGTGGTGGCAACCAATCAAGATGAAACCCAGAGCAGTAGAGGGCCCACAGGTACACAGAGAGGCCAACCCAGGTGCACAGAAGTGCAGCATGGGATGGTAATTAGAGGACTGCAGGAATTAATAGCAAAGCATCCCCTTGCACCTCAAAGAGAGCAAAGAAAATGAGGCTACTCCTCACCCTGAGAGTTTAGTTACTACAACCTAAAACAACAAATAATTTGCTATATCCCATAATTGCAGTTTCAATTGGCTGGGTTCCAGGGACAAATTTTACAGGTATCATCAACATGGTATTCTCAACTCATTACCCTTTCCTTTGGAGCTAGAGCCCTTACCTTATCTCTGACAGTAAAAACTGGTAGCTTTGGGGCATCATGCTAAGCATATTTATTTGGACTAGCTTTGTTAATCTGTGGTGTGTTTTTGGTTGTCAGTTTATTTCTAGCAACAACACAGTTCATTTATGTAATGGAACTTAATACGGGTAATTAATGGGGCTAACTAGACAGTATTTTGTACCTGTGAGGAGCTCCATAGGCTTTCATGGCAATGATTTAGCCTCAGAGAGAAACGGACTCCAGTATTTTAAACTGTTCTTAACACTGCCTTCCTGCTACCATTATAGATGCTGTAAGATCTCTAGGACCTGACCCCTTTGAGGAGCACAAAGGGGCTAAGCAGTGTGTGGCACGGTTTTAGGTGGTATTGTATGATCTCCAGGTGGGCTCAAGGAGGCATAATTGTTCTACCATGCCAACTCATGCCCCTCCTTAACACAGGAGCAATATTAAGGGGGAAAGGAGCATGCCTGATGTAGTGATCCACTCCAGCAATTGCTAAATTCCATCTTAGGAAGCATTATCAGCTACCCAGTGGTTATTCACATTGTCCCCCAATGTAGCTAGCCCTCAAGAAGACCCCAGACTGCAATCTCTCACCCCACAGAGTGCACCCTCAGCAAGCCTGCAGATGACACCAAACCAGGGGGGAGTAATAGATATGCTGGAGGATAGGACTAGGATTCAGAGTGACCTAGACAAATTGGAGGATTAGTTCAAAAGGAATCTCATGAGTTTCAATAAGGACAAGTGCAAAGTCCTGCACTTAGGACAGAACAATCCCATGCACCAGCCCAGGCTGGGGGCTGACTGACTGGGCTGCAGCTCTGCAGAAAAGGACCATGGAGTGACAGTGTACAATAAGCTGAAAAGAAGCAAGTAGTACGCCCATGTTGCCAAGGAGGTTATTGGCATACTGGGCTACATTGGTAAGGGGGTTGCCATAAGGTCCAGGGAAGTGATTATTACCCTCTAGTCAGCAATGGTGAGGCCACATTTGGAGTACTGTGTTCAGTGGGGCATGTGACTTCTGAGGAGAGGCTGAGGGGATTCGGCTTATTTAGTCTAGCAAAGAGAAGACTGAGAGGGGCTTTATTTAATAGCAGCCTTCAACTACCTGAAGCGGGGTTCGAAAGAAGATGGAGCTAGACCAGAGGTTGTCAACTGGGGCTACGTGTATCCTTGGGGGTACTTGGGACGACCCTAGGGGGTACGCATGGCGGCAAAGGGAAGCAGTGTATGAGCAGTGTATGGTGGCGGTGCAAAGTGGTGAATGGTGGCCTCCACCGCCATGACCAAGCTCCCCACTCTTGCCATTCACCACTGCGTGCCACTGCCAGCTTCATGTCCAGCCAGCCATGAGAATCACCCACCCCCACCACTTGTACGCTGGCCATCAGCACCCCCCCCATCTGGAAGGGGGCACACTCCAGAAGGGGTACAACTCCTTAAAAAAGGTTGAAACCCCCTAAGCTAGACTGCTCTGAGTGGTAACAGATAACAGAACAAGGAGCAATAGTCTCAAGTTGCTGCAAGGGAAGTTTAGGTTAGATATTAGGAAGAATTTTCTCACTAGGAGGGTACTAAAAATGGAACAGGTTACCCAGAGAAATTGTGGAATCTCCATCCTTGGGAGGTTTTTAAGACCCAGTTAGACAAAGTGTTGGCTGGGATGATCTAGTTGTAGACTGTCCTGCCTTGAGCAGAGGGTTGGACTATATGACCTCCCTTCCAACCCTAATTTTCTATGATTCTATGATTTCAAGGTCTTACTAGATGCATCCGTCATGACGAGCTCACTGTCATATATTCAATTTTAATGACGGTCAAGGAAGAATATGAGAGTAAAACAGGCTTACATGGAAGAGCCTTGTTTTCAGAGTGTTTGCAGCACCTAAGTCTTCATATAAACTTGTGTGAATCAAAGCTCTTAGATGTAATCCAACTATTTGTATTTTCCATGAACCAGATTTGACAAACTGTCTGTCCCACTCTTCAAAATTAAATTTGTTTTTCTTCATCCCAGGCAAAATTTCAGAAGATAATTCTTGCATTTGATTCAAATTGCAACGTGTCCTGATTTTAAATGGTTTTAAATAAGGAACAAAGTTGCAAAGTGCCATTTCATAGAAAGGGCTTTAGTTGTCATCTGCTTATGAATGGATAGAATCATCTTCAAAATCCACATCTGTGAATAAACAGATATGTTGCACTGCTACGGAGACTAACTGCTTATAATAATGACTTAATTCTCATAAAAGCCTTACACATAAATAATTCCTGATTCCTTATTTAGTGTAATCACTACACTGTCTCTTTTCTCCCAAACTCTAATTATAGAAGATGCTGTCTCTGGAATGCAACACCATTTCATCTCCTTCGACTTCAACAGGACCTGAGGACACCTAGCACATCACATGCTTAGGCTCTTCAAAATATCTACACTGAAAATCCTGTGAACATACAAAAGTTTTGTAATAGACCATGAGGCTCCCATGAACCAAAGCACTTAGGCTTGTGATTAATGACAAATATATAGACAGTTCCCCTAGTCAACAGAACTAGTGGTGTGATTAAGTGTCCACTGAACTGGAGCATGGCTCCATAGAATAAGGCCTAAGAAGCTGTGGGCTAGATGAATGGCATGGTGCCAGTCTGAGGGCCAGACTGGGTTCCACCCCACTCAATATGCTGGGATTGGAGCCACGATGCTCCATGCTGAGGTCCGCCCAGCTGGGATCAGGCTCTGGAGACCCTGCATAACCTTTGGCTGGATGGGATTGGGCTCCAGGGGCCTGTACCACCTCTGTTCAGCTAGGAGTGGCCTCCTGGGGCCCTGCACCACCACCACGTGGTCAGGATCAGCCTCTGGGGGCACACACTACCCCCATGTGCTTCCCTGCATATCCAATCTAGAATGTAGGACCACATCCAATGGAGCTACCCAGGGATTTGTGGGAAGCCCTTCAGACTAGATGACATGGCACCGCAGGGCAGATCTGGTTCACAGGCTGAGGTCTGAGCACCCCTGCCCTCAACTATATCTAGTAACAGATGGAGAACAGGAACACTCATGAGGTGTCTTATAAATGATAATGCCTCCTTTAAAGTAGCTAGGAAAAATGTCTTGTTGGTTTTCAAAATGAAGGGGATCATTAGGTGACAGTAGTCACAGGTAAGTGCAACACAAATTCACAGAAGACCTTATTAGGCAAAACTGCTAAGTTAATGAGAGCGATTCAATCAGCTATCAGATAAAAGTGCCAAAAAGACCTACTGAAGTACCTGACGTATACAGGTGTTGGGTGAGCTGGGTCAAACTAATGCGACGCCTCTTCTGGCCATGTGCTGAGCTTAGTGTTGAGGCACGCCAAGCTTAAAGCAAAGCGCTGTTTGGTTCTGTTTTTTCATGTCTGTAAGCAGCCCAAATGCATAGACCAAGGTCATGCAGTTTCAAACACAGAGCTTTCAGGAACTGATCTGTAAATCAACTCAAGCAAATTATTTAGCAGTAAATTATCCTGCTTCCTAGTGGCTCTGAGAACAGCAGCAGGTTGGAGTGATCTGCTGCCAACGTGAACTAGTGCAATAAATAAATGAGCGAGATGGTCTCTCATCAAATGGTGAAAATTACAGAGCCTAAATGGTAATGAGGTTTAGAGCCCCTTCTGACTTGTGCGGAGTGCATTCCTGAGTGGAAACACAATCTTGCAGCTCAGTGACGGATGTTGTTTATCTTTGACTCTAATTATGAGATTTTAATACTAATTATTAACTGTCATAGTTAAGATCAGAAGAATGTAAACAATTTATGTCTCTATTAAGCAACTAAATTATGTTTCATTTAACACCATAATATGACACCGTTTAACTAATAAAATCAGCAGGTATTGTTTATACTGAAATTGGAAGTCTCAGTATTGGAAAGTAGATGAACCTTTTTTCCTCCCCTCATGTTAGCTGAAATTACTATTGCTCTATGAAAATTACCTTTAAGGCTGTTCTGAACTTCTAATGCAATGTCCAGGGCATTAAAGGGCAGAACTGGTTCATTGGCAATTTGCAAAGTCACCTCTCCCGTTAGCTGAAAGAAATCAAAAGAGATCAAATAATTTCTAACATGTTTAATACTCAGCATTTCTTTTGGAAGGACAGATCATTTCATTAGAGCACTTTTTCGGGGAAAGCTGAATAAAATGCTGGTAATGCACAGATTTTAAGGAGGACACTAAAAAATAAAACCATCAGACTCTATTAACAGAACATCCCATTACAAAAGGTTACAATTTATAACCATGTACAAAGAATCTGTTCAATCTTTTGCTTATATTATGGGATATTATGAGAGTATTTTTGTTTTGGTTTGTCTTTAATTAAAACATGGAGCAAAAAACAAAAACATCAGGCTAGGGACAAACCGATTTATGCAATGTCTGTCCCAGATCCCTTCCTGGTTTAAATTAAACCACAGTGACCCAGCATCCCAGATGCTGCAGCAGACTGGACTATGCTAGGTTGTCTGCTCCAGAAAACAGGGCTGGCCCCACCCCTCTGCTCCCTAGCCAGAGCTCTGGCAAAGACTGCAGGCACAGCAGGGTCTGCCTGGCTTCCCTCTGACCCCCACCCCCTCTCTCACCACTTGATGCTCAAGCAAGGATCCCCTCCTCCCATCTCCCTCAGCACGGACCCCAACCCCACAGACCCTAGGCATGTGGGCAGGCAGAACAGTGTCCATGTAGGTCTTTTCAGAACTAATCAACAGATCAGCTGGTAATATCCCCTTTCCTTCTGTGGAAAAAGCTGTTTAAGAGGAGCTTGAACTAAGGAGAGAGGCTTTTGTTTTCTTTTAGGGCTGCTAAACACTGTGTTATCAGCTCCCTGCTGGCTCCCTCTCCTGTCATGTCTGCAGACAGTATGAAGAAGCACGGAGTGGGACACTGAAAAGCTCAGTATCAGCAACAGATGCATGCATTGCACACCACCACTTTGCCTCAGAGTGCTAGCCAGGGGCTGGGGTCTGGCAACACTCCTGTACCTGGAGCAGCGAGTGGGGAAAAGCCTGGGACTGTGAAGGTAGGGTCAGGGTTTAAACCCCTCCTTAATCATAGCATCCTGCCAGGCAAAGGGGTGAGCAAAATGCGGCCCACCAGGCCATTCTCTCTGGCCCACAGGGCTCATAAAAAATTAAGAAAATTAATATTTATCTGCCCAGACTGCCTGTCATGCAGCCCTCAATGGCTTTCCAAAACTCAGTTTAAGAGGCACTATGCCCAAAAAAATTGCCTGCCCGTGTACCACGGCCTGGTCATGGCCTGTCCCCCCATCCCCAGATCAGCATTGTGGAAGGAAATGGAAAGGAAGGAAAGGGAAGGGAAGGAAAGGGCTGCTCTAGCACCCCCTGGCTTCTAGCCTGAGCCACTGCAGGCATGTGCCTGAATTTCCTCAGTCCAGAGGGAATGTCTGCACTTGCAAATCAGTTCAACCTAGGCAGTTTAGACTAACCTGCAAAGATTGAATCCATTCAGGCTCAGGCTGAATGTCTGTCCCTAGCCCACAAATTTGATTTTAATGCTGCTGAAGACAAAGACAAACTTTTCACAGTCTTTAATGGAGTTTGGAACAGGCTTTTAGCTAGGAGTCGCATAAATAAAATGTCATAATTTCATAGACATCAGGGCTGGAAGGGACCTCGGAAGATCATCGAGTCCAGCCCTGCGCCCAAAGGGCAGGAAGTCAGCTGGGGTCATAGGATCCCAGCAAGATAAGCATCCAGCTTACTCTTGAAGGTGTTCAATGCAGGTGCATGAACCACCTCTGATGGCAGGCTGTTCCAGACTTTTGGGGCTCAGAAAGTAAAGTTCTTCCTTATGTCCAACGTGAAACGGTCTTGCAGAAGTTTATAACCATTCGACCTCGTCATCCTTTGGGGCGCTCTGGTGAATAAATATTCCCCCAGATACTGGTAGTCACCCCGATAAACTTATAGGTGGCCATCAGATCACCCCTGAGCCTGTGCTTTTCCAGACTAAAGGGCCCCATGGCTCTCAGCCTGTCATCGTAAGGTCTGTTTTCCTAACCTCTGATCATGCACGTGGCTCTTCCCTCGATTCTCTCAAGCTTCTCCACATCCTTTTTGAATTGTGGAGCCCAAAACTGGATGCAGTACTCCCAGGATTTGCTTGAGAAGCATCTATGGATACAAGCAAACGTTTTGGTTGCTTTACTAGCCACAGCATTGCATTGCAGGCTCACGTTCATCTTGTGGTCAATAATTGACCCCCAAGTCTCTTTCTTCCACAGTGCTAGCCAGCGTAGCACTGCCAAGCCTATAAGGATGCTGCAGGTTTTTCCTCCCAACGTGGAGAACCTTGCATTTTTCAGCATTAAACACCATCAGGTTCTCATCCGCCCATTTGCTGAGCCTGCCCATTTCAGCCTGGATCGCCCTCCTGTCTTCTGGTGTGGATGCTTTGCCCCAAAGTTCGATGTCATTGGCAAACTTGGCCAGTCTGCTTCTGACTCCAATGTCCACATCACTAATAAAGATGTTGAACAATATGGGTCCAAGGACAGAGCCTTGGGCGACCCCACTGGTCACAGGGCACCATGACAATTGACTTCCTTCAATTACCACCCTCTGGGTCTGACCACAGAGCCAATTCCCACGCCAGAGGATCGTAGTGGACCCAAGGCCACAATTGGCCAGTTTTGACAAGAGGTGATCTTGGAATAGCAGATCAAAGGCTTTTTTGAAGTCAAGATATATGACATCAATCTCTTCTCCCTTGTCCAGGTGATAGGTCACCTGGTCATAGA
>NW_017728910.1:17250364-17293961 GCF_001723895.1 Crocodylus porosus | reverse complement strand
TGTAGACCGTCAGGGCCAGCTGACTTGAAGGTATCCAGCTTCTCAAGGTGTTCCTTCATGAGGTCACCATTAATGGAGGGTAGGGTATCTCCCTCACCCAGACCTCCCTGTCCCGTGGTGGGCATGGGCGTCCCATGGGACTGATGAAAGACCGATGCAAAGTATGCATTTAACAGGTTGGCTTTTTCCTGGGCGTCAGTTGTCAGTTGCCCCATCTGGTTCAGCAGGGGTCCAATGTTGCCCTTGCTTTTCCTCCGGCTCCCCACATGTATCAAAAAGGACTATTTATTGTCCTTGATGCTCAAAGCTAGTTGGAATTCAATTGCAGCCTTGGCTTTCCTGGTTTGCTCCCTGCAGGACCTGTCCAGCGCAGAATAATCCTCCTCGGAGGTGAATCCCATCCTCCATCCTTTGTAGGCCTTTCTTTTTAGCTTCAGGAGGTCTGCTAGATCCCTGGAGAGCCAGGGGGGCTGCTGTGCCCTCTTGCTGCCTTCCCTCCAAGATGGAATTGAATTAGCTTGTGCATTGAGGATCGCTCCCTTGAGGAGCAACCACTCTTCCTAAACTCCCCTCCCCCTGGGCTCATGGTCCCTTAGGGCCTCACTGACAAGCCTCCTGAGCTTGTCAAAGTCGGCTTTCCTGAAGTCAAGGACTTCCGTGTTCCTGACTGACTTTCCAGCTTTACAGCGGATGGTGAAGGTGATCAGCTCATGGTCGCTGTCACCCAGCTTCCCATCGATCACTAGGTCACTGATTAGGTCATCGCCAGTAGCTAGTACCAGGTCAAGCATCACTTTACCTCTCACTGGCCCATAGACTTCTTGAGTCAGGTAGAGGTCATCCACGCATGATAGCTTTGTGAGCTCTTGGATTTTGCTGAGTGATCCTCCCACGAGATGTCCGGGTAACTGAAATCACCCATGACAACCATGGTCCTGGAGCATGTGGCCTCATCCTGTTCCCGGGCAAACTCCTTGTCAAGCTCTTAACTTTGGGTGGGAGGTCTGTAGTAGGCTCCCACTGTTGTGTCCCCTGTGCCACGTTCCCCACGGAGTTTAACCCAGAGGATCTCCAGTCATCCACCCTGGTTACCAACATCAGCTTGCAGGGACACGTAGCTTTCCTTAACATAGAGAGCTACACCCCTCCCCCGCTTTTATCTACACGATCCTTCCTGTAGAGGGTATAGCCATCTATACCTGTGGTCCAGTCATGGGTGGAGTCCCACCAGGTCTCCGTTATCCCTATGACATCATAATTATTTGCATTAATCAGGAGGACGGAGCTGAAATATTACAGCATGAAAAAACAAATATTTGACAACTTGATATGAATGTAGGTTGCCCATGTGATCTGGTTTGGCTAGGGCACTCCAGAATTCCATAGCCTGGTCCCAGCTGGTTGGTCAAAAGTCCCAGGCCAAGACCAGAGTTTGGCGGGGAGGTGGAATGGCACGGTGGACCAGGCAGGTGGCTAGGCAGGCACCACTGTTCCTGTGCAGGAGCAAAGATATATCACTTGTGGGCCAAGTGCCACCTGCTCCAGTTTACCCACCTTGCTCCCACCTAGAAGCACTGGTGCATGCCTGGCTGTTTGCCAGGTGTAACATGCTGCTTTACCTTCCCACCACTCCAGCCTAGTGAAAATTTAAACCCATTAAATGGATGTCACAGCTCAATTTGCAGTGGGCAGTTGCCTACATCACATCTCACCACTATCACTGGAACTTTTTTCGACAATCTCAGATGTGAAGCCATGGACTGGATGGACCTCAGAGACCAATGTTTTTTCCACCTGTAAAAAACCTCTCCAGCTCCAGGCTTAGACACAGTAAAGGATCCAGGCATGGAAACCTATATTGCTGCTTCTGTGCTGTAACTATTGTTTGATTAAAGAGAGGATTTCAGTCTCCAGGGCTGTCCAGCCTATCTCTATTTACTAGCACTATAAAAACACATTGACAAAAAATATAGAAGAAAAATTCACTCATCCTGTCTGTCACCTGATACTGCAAAAAAATGCTGCAGGGGTATTCTCTGAGATGGAAAAAAGGACTACCAGAAATGGTGAGAATGCTCTTGATAAAAATGTTGAATAAAAGGAATCTTACTGATCGATACTTCCAGAAGTGTCAGAAAGCATTGAGATGATAAAACAGACCCTCCAAAATCTGGTTGTAGAGACTGAAAGCTGCATTTTAATTCTACAATATAAGACAACAGGGCTAACTACAATTGAAAACAATACCACAGGAAATGAAAAGGGAAAATCATATTCCTCCCAGCCTCCCTCTCCTTCAGAAAGCAGATGAAGATGAAATAACATAAAAAGCAGAGGCTTCCTGGTAAAAAGAAAAAAGATAAATGGACTTGCAACAACATTTCTAAAAAGGCCATAAAAATATTGTATTTGACCTCGCTACTGACTGATTTTTGCACAGAGATAGAATACACTACATCAGTCTGAAACCCACATCCAAATAGAGACCTATAGCAAAGCTATTAAGATTTAAATAAAAAATATTGCAAAAGGCAGGGAGAAAATAATGTTGAGGAAGAAATGGTGGGAGAGGAGGAAGCAATGCTATTCCAGGACTTCAGCAGGAAAGTGAAGAACTGAGGCACAACTGCAAGAAACGTGGGCAAATATCATTATAAAAGACCTGGGGTTCTATGCAATGATCCTTAGCACAGCTATTTTTTATTCCAATTTGTTATAACACCTTACTGGGACAGGCCATCACTGTCTTGCCCTATGAATGCTTGTAGGTCATTAAAATGTCTCTTTCAAGACATATATTGAGATAGACAAGTTTGCGATCAAAGAGCATTTTTGTGGCACATCCTAAAGCTGGTATGAAAGAAAAGCAGTTTATGAGTGAAAATTTCCTGGCTACTACAGAAACCTACAGAATATGATACCACTCCTGGTTCCTGAGCACTTGAAATCCAGCCCTAAGGTCTTTTGAAAATCTGGTTTTAAAAGACCAAAATAATGTTCATATCGTTCCTCATGCTAATCTTGCATATTCTTTCAAAACACATTGGCCTTAAGCTTTAACTACATTACAGTGTGTGTACACTGTTGGAGAACAACAACAGTAGCTCTAAAACAGGGGTGGGCAAAATGCGGCCCGCGGGCCAGATGCGGCCTGCCAGGCAATTCTATCCAGCCCGCGAGGCCCCTAAAAAATTTAGAAAATTAATATATCTGCCCCTGGCTGCCTGTCATGTGGCCCTAGATGGCTTGCTGAAAGTCAGTAAGCAGCCCTCTGCCGAAAATAATTGCCCACCCCTGCTCTAAAATAATGATAGTACCAAAAAGAAGGTCTTTGGACATTATAAAGATACCGTCAGAGCATATATATGTCCTAACTACTGGGACAGTGTCTGAACTATTTCCATGCAAATCTTCATTGGCTTTAATTCCATTAATAAAAACAAGCCATAAATTTGGACTTATTTTACACTCAGTCTCTGCAAATAAGGGCTATGACACAATCTAGAATAGCATAGGCAGTAAGAGTAGAAAAGCACTGGGAAAACTTCTTTTTGATATACCAGAGGTATTATGAAAGTGAAACATTACAGGAAGCCATCTCCCTGTTACCATCATACTTAATAAGATTAACTGCGATTATGGTAAGTTCTTCTTCCTATTTATGTTTCTTGAAAGCAATTTTAATTTCACATCTTCTTAACTACAGAAGGCCCATGCCTTTTTTGTGCCATCCATCAGATTGAGCTATACCCAGAAAAAGCCTTCCAACTGAAGCAGTATGCATATCTCAGAGTATCAGTTTTACATAATTCTGTGGACATTCTGCATGTTGGTTAATAAGGCAATAGCAGTATTTATTAAACCATGTCTTGGGTAAGTTAACCTGAAGAAATCAATCACTGAGAGGAAAGCTCAGAGCATTGATTTGACCAGAGTGAGTAATAATGCTGCAGAAACATACATCAAGCCCACGTAATGCAGCAAGACAGAAAAGGCCACTGATTTTTTATTTATAGTCTTATTTTTGGATATTCCATCCCCAGAGTACAATATTGAATATACATGTGAAATAAAGACATGTTTCTTTTCCCTTCCCCCTTTGAAACATGGTTCAGACTCACTACTGAATTATTAAATGCAAGAATACTTTAGAAAGGACTAAAAGCAATATTCCTTTCATAAACTGAAGTATTAACGCAAACCAACTGATTCCACCACGACGCTAAATCAGTTATAACAATAATGACAAGTCCACAAATAACAGTTGTACATAATAATCCATACACAATACTTGATGCAACACACACAATTATCCAGTCTAAAGAACGATGTTATAGTTCAGATGCTAATTGATTATGAGCCATTTTTATTCTGTGATTTAATCTGAAGACAAAAAAAAAGCACTGAATAAAATTTCTATTATGTTTAAGCTTTGGGTATCTGTTGAGAAATTGTTTTCTTAACTAATCTATAACCTTTATAGTGCAGTTCCAATTATTTTCAAGAGAAATGCTAGTATAAAAGATAATGATAATGGCAAAGTGTTACTGTATATTACAAAAGAAATGAAAGGGGAGTAACGTAAGATTAGTTCTCTCAACTGCTGCTATACAGAAAGAAGTTTGGAATATTCAAAATAGATTTTACTTTTGTAGTTCATAACCATATTTTTTCAGGCAGTTGCAGAGACAAAAAGGAGCTGGTAGAGGCTATCCTACTGATAGGAAGCTACAAGATTCTGAACAACATAAAAAAGCACCTTAGAAAGCTCTAATAGCAAACAGTAACTAAGAAATTCCCAGAGATGAACTGTATGCTGGATCTGGCAAATCACCTTTACTAGGCTTAGCATTTTTCACTTGGAGCCACTGGTTTTGATAAGACAGACACCCGCCCCCCATAAGAAACAAAACTATTTAGTATTTCTGCATCAGTCCTTAAGTTCTTCTTGCAAAGATATGGTTCGGTAAGCTGACACAATCACTCACATGAAAACACAAGATTTAGTTAAGATGAATGCTACAGATGCCACTTCTGGGCCAAAACAGAAACCTGGAAAAATGTATTTGGTTAAAAAAAATCCTCAATTTGTTAAAAATAAATAAATAAATAAATATTATTCATTATCCTGCAGTGTAGTTTGGTTCCAAAAACAAGAGACAGATCAAACTCCAATCGAACATTTCCTTTAAAAAAAACCACCTCATTATTTGGGGGTCAATGTCATGATTTTGCAGACTCTTGTGGATTTGAGCCAGAAAAGTTTACTGCGGAAAAAAAATCCTTTCCAGGCCTTCTAGGATGCATGGAAGTTCACTTAGCTAAAAAAACATAGAAGAAAATCCCATGTAATGGATATGGCAGACTATGGGTTTTATTGTGATATTTCTCTGTTAACTGTGTTCATGTTGCTCGTGACTCATTTTACGTCATCTGAATGTGCACAGGGAATGAAGGGTTAAGTACCAGGGATGCTTATATTCAGGGAGAAACAAGATGAACCTTTAGCATTGAGGGTCTTGAATAGCTCTGTTGACATATTAATAAAAGGTGGGATGCCCAATGCCCAAGAGGTGTCCCTACATGACAATGGAAGAACAGGTTGGAGGTAAAGAAGCATATTAGCTTCTTCTAGGCCAGGGGTAAGCAATGTTTTTTGGCCGGAGTGCCAAAAAACCCACAATGTCTACCTTGGAAGGTGCTGGAGTGCCCACATGCTGGAGTCCAGAGCAGCTGTTTGCAGCCTTGTGGCTGCAGATGGCCCACAGAGTCCAGTCTGCTTGCAGCAGGGCTTGCAGCCTCCCAGCTGCCTGCTGGGAGCAGCCTGGGCTCTGTGGCTGGCAGCAGCTGCTTAGAGCCCGGGCTGGTGGTGGTGTGCCAAGCAAAATGGCCTTGTGCGCCATGCTCAGCACGCGTGCCAGGGGTTGCAGACCCCTGTTCTAGGCTGTCTAAAGGGATCTGGGGACTGACTGAGACAAGTGAAGGAGCTTTGGGGAGCTGGAAAGACAGAAAAGGGAACAGCTGCATATCTTTAAGGGTGTTAGAGCTGTGTGCACTGAGTTATGGACAGAACGCTTGCTTTACGCTTTTGGCGGGGGCAGAGAACCCCTAGCTCAGAGGCCTTTGCCCCAATACATGCTTTCACTGAAAAGATTGTTTGCTGTCCTGCTTGGACCTTTGGCTTGTGCTCAATCCCCACACAAAAAGAAGTGATGCCCCTCTTCCAGGACCTGGATGCTAGCAATTTGTCAGGACCTCAAACGACCAGGAAGACAAGAATCTCGGAGTAGAAAGGAGCCAAACCTTCCCCCTTGCTTTTGAAGTTGAGCCTGGGCTAGATACAGGGGACTGTCTTGGAGACCAGATAAGGTCATAGCAGTCTCAAGCAAGCAGCCACTGGAGGGCACTCCGTGACACTGGCCAACTTCTTATATTCAAGGGGGGTATGCCTACATGTGCATATTAATGTACTGGATTTTATTGCTCCTGGGCACACATTTGACTGTGTACCCAGGGACTGCAGCATGTTGAGTGGGGTCAGAGAAGCCTTGGCTGGCTAGAGGCTTAGGGGGGCCAGCCTGCTCTCTGGGGCAACTCCCTCCAGTTCAACATGTTGGGCAGAGGCTGGCTGGGCAACAAGGGTGCTTCAGTGAGAGGCTCCCTTGTGGCTAGCACTGCACTGAGCACCTTCATGCCCCAGCCAGCCAGGGCAGCAGCTACATGTACCTTGCTGTGGAGGTTTTTACTTATGTATTTATAAGCACTATCCTGATGTGGAGTAAAGTAGTCTACTCCAGCTTAATAGGGACTCACACACATGTGTGATGTTTACTGTACAGCTAACTGGTCTACTGGGCACTAAACTTCTTGTGTAGATGCACCTGGGAAGAATTACAGCCCACTCCCCACTTCCTAATACCATCCAGGAATGACAGCATGAGAAAGTTTATGTTAGAGTGTATTTGGCATCACATGGATGCTTGGATTAATTTTCCATTTCTCCAATGAAAGAGAAACTTAGCACAGCTGTTTCTCAGGAAGCTCTGCCTTCTTGCAATTTTGCCCAAGTTATATCCAACTCACAGATCTAAATGCACTATAAAAGCCAACATTCAGGGACATCATATGCATTTGTGACACTCCCTAGAGGACTATGTGGCCATAAAGCAATGAATGAATTATAGTTGTCTCTAGATGTAGTTTTTCACCAGTGACAGATACAATATTGGTAATATTCTTCATTTTGTTTTTTCATCACTCTCTCCAAGTATAACACAATCTACTATTCTATTGCAAATTGCAAATATTCTTGACTTTATTAGTTCTTTCACAATATGTATGAGGGAATCTAAGTGAATGGAAATTGCTTCAACATAGGGTGGCCTTTTCACAGAAGTGAAGGGCATACAATAGCATTGTTTGGCTATTGAGACAAACAACAGGGGGGCATGTCACAGGCATTACACAAAACTAGTGTGTAATATGCCCTAACCTTTCCTACTGTACACACCTGTAACAGGGATCCCTCACCCTGTTACTAGAAAGCAGGGCAGCCCCTTTCAGGACAGAATCTTCAGGGCACGGCCTGCCAGCAGATATGGGGTTAAAGGGTAGCCCTGAAGGCCAGTCAGCCGATTAGGGGCTATCACATGACTGGGAGATAGCTCAGGCCAGAGCGATATAAGCCCTGGGTTCAGTCAGCCCTGGTCAGCCAGCTCAGGTTGTGGTGGAGTGTGGGCTCCTGAATGCCCAGAAGACTGGAAGAAAACAGGTCTGCAGGCTGGGGCACAGGATAGAGTGACCTGGAGAGAAAGAGACACGGGGTAAGCAGGCATGCTGCCTCTATTATTTTTCTTCTTTTTTCTAACCTGGGGCTTAGCATTTAAGTTATAGTTTAAATTGAGGTTTGGGTTGGAACAATAAGGGGAGGTTTTTGGAGGTCCCATTAGTGCCAGAGAGACACACAGTAGTCTTGAGCCTGCAGGCTCAAGGTTCAGGCAGTTACTGAGCCCGGAGTGACTGCCATATGGGGGCCTGGGGCCCAGCAGACGTGTAAATGTGATCTAGAACTTCAAAGCTAGACCCGATGCAGCAGACCTAGGCTAGATGGCCCATCTAAAGTAAGAGAATGGAGGAAAGGGAGGCCAAAGGCCCAACACTGATGACCGTAACATCTGTGAGGTATAAGGCATGGTGTAGGGGTGGCATGGAGCCATGCAATTAGCTCTTAAGGCAGGAGCTCCTCATTTCTGGGTGTTGTTTGGAGCAAAGACCAGATCTGGGAAGCCCTGGGGCAGCTTCCCCTTTGGGAAGAAACAGAAGAAACATAAAGACATGGCAGAAGAGTGAAGGGGAGACTGTTCTTGGAAATGAATCAGAATAAGGGGGACTCTGGGGTGCCTCCAGGAGATTCAACCACCCTGTGGATGGCACCCTGTTACAATGCCACTAAGTGCTCTCCTATAGTACATGCCACAACTGTCATGTATGACCATTTCTTCAAATACCCTTGAAGTGTCTATCCTAAGACCTCTAAGATCTTTCACCACACTGTGAAATGTATAATATAAACAATAAAATCCAAAATACAACAAATATACTAAGGGCAACCAGCTTTGGCCACCTAAATAATCCCACAACAAAATCATTAACTCATCTGAACACCTGGTTGGTCGTCTTGAACTAACTACAGCAACTCTATCCCAGAACAAAAACCTAAAAGAATGGATGTTTTTTATAGGATCATTTAGAACCTGATATACCATGAACATTAACAAGATCCACATTTGTGAACTACGTATAAAAATGCCAAACTACATTGTTCTGCTTCTAGTGAATGAACTTTCTTGGTTACCAAGACTAAAAAGAATGAAGATGGCTTGTCAACTACGAAAGTCTCTTTTGAATGGTGTTCTAACATATTCAATATTTACATAGTTGATGGCAATCCAAGATTTACATTGGACTGATCCAAAACTTATTGGATCGGGGGATCCCCCAGGGGGGTGATGAGAAAGGGGTGGGAGACCCCTCCTGCGATGTGGGTCATGGCAGGGGTAGCCTGCCATGACTCCAAGAAGAAAAGCCCTGAGAACAGGACAAACTTACCCCGAACAGGTACAGCCAGGCTGGATGAGCTGTGGAGGGGTGGGGTGCCTGTGCAGTTCATCAGCCGCTTTTCTCTGAGGCTGAGGCTGGGGCTGACATCATCAAAGAATGCCGCCTGGCTGAGGTAAAAGCCGGCAGCAGGGAAACAACTCTGGGGTGGGGAGGATGGGACACAGCAGGGAATGAGCTATGAGACCTGCCCCGGGCCTAGCCAAGGCCTCCCGACCACTGCAGGGAGAGGCCAAAGGGGGACCCAACAGAGGTGTCCGGGATATATTTATAATGATACATCAACCTGGATGGCAAGGAAGATGGATTGGAGGAAGATGCTGAGGGACAGCAAAGTTGTTGGATGCAGGATGCATAAGTGGGGAGTGGGCTGAGGCCCCTCCCTGAAGTTTCTGTTATTTTCTTCTCTTTCAATTTACTTAAAGCCCTAGAGGCCAGGAGAAAGGGCACAGGATATACGCTGAGGGATGAGTGGGCCGGGGCTGCTTGGGGACCCTTGACGCTAATAAACCGACCCATCGCCGCAGTCGTCTCACTGCCCAAGTAAACCCGTGTGGTGGAGAGGAAAACTGTTGTGAACACTGAGGGCCAGAAGGACGTCGTGTTCTGGGTCCCTGTCACTCTAAGTGGAGTCAAACTGTCCATCGTCCGGCTGTTCCTACAGGCTGATGCATGGCTGGGGTGTAGGGGAGGTGGAGCCCCAGGAGCACCCGCTAGTGATGACGTCCGGCACATCCCCCCCCTGCAGAAGGGAACCCCACTACTGAACATAATATCCAAGATAAGGCAGGCGAGTATCAGGGTATTCCTTCGGAAGAATGCGACCAAACATGCTGGCAGCAGGAGCAGCCTTCACGGCAGGCTCTGAGCTCCCACTCTAGGGCCACACGAGAGAGCCTCCATGAAGCCAGGTGGGTACAGACCTCCACTGACTTCATCTGATATGGGATAAAAAGGCCCTAATGAATATTATTGTGTCATTTTAAGAAACTATTTTCAGAGATTCATTTGCTAAACATGGGAGGTACTACAGATGTTTATTTTTTATTATCTCAAGACCTGTAAGTACAGTTGGTCTGGGCTGGGAGAGGATCTTCTTTAGGTAAGAGGCAGGGGAGCAGGGGTTTGTAGGTTAGAATGTTTTTAATGTTGTGGTATTGTTTGGGGGAATTGTTTTGTTACCTTATTTTATTACTTCATTTTGTTGTTTTTTTCCTTTACAGTGGATGGACCCAAGCGTTTACTGGGAAGGGTGTCATATAAACCAAATAACTAAACGGTCTTACTTATTATTGAGCTTAGCCTTCACCTTTGAGTAAACCATTTTTTTTTTTTTGGAATCTGTAAAAGTCCTAAGTTGGTCACTAAATGTTAATTATTTGGAAAAGAATGCGTTTAGAAAAAACAGAGATATGTATTTACATTAGTTATCTTTGGCTTAGAGCAATCATGTATAAACTAGAAGGAACTGTAATGAGTATGTGCACTACTTACATGTATGTTAATTAACTTGCTTGCCTACAGTTCCAAAGTATTTGTTATTTCAGGCACTGATATGGCCAAAATCCCACAACTGACTGCCCTGTTTCTATCTGAAGCCCTGCTCATTTCAACAGGCTCCACACACGGATTCTCGCAGAGGTCCTCTTGCAAGACTAGGGAATATGTTGGCAAAGAACCAACTTACAAACCTGATGTGGAGAGGAAACCACCTTTTCCCCTTTCACCCAGCAGACAACCTCTCCACGAACACAAGCCACAGTAGTATAGAAATCCTGCTTGCAGTGAGATGCTGCAAATACAAACTGAGCAGCCAAAATGAATATCAGAATATTATGCCTGTGGTACTGCTGTTTTAGCAGAGTTACCCCACACCCTGAGAATTCAGACCGGTGCTCTCAGTCAACTACCTATAGTGCAAGCCTCATTGCTGTGCGCGTTGAGCACATCATTGTAATACTTCAGGACCTATTTCAGTTATTGAAGGGTGCAGAGTTCCAACTAGGCACCTCCGAATCATTCATGAATCAAGTTACAAACAAAATAAAAAGCAGGTAACTGCCATGTTTAGGCTTTTGTGAACGCAGCTCTTCAGCACTGCTTCTCTCCAATTCCATCTGCTGCTGCGAATTAGGAACAGGTACTTGAAGTCTGAATTGTGTGCTGGCACCTCCTTTCCATTTCAGTCAGTGTGTTACTTACGCTGTACTACTTCTCCTCTTGTATGCTCTATCATTCTGTTCGGTGTTTGCTAATACCTTCTAGTCTTCTGTGCGATTAAAAAAAAAAAAATCTGATCTGCATGCATGTATCGCCAAGTACTAGAGAAAACTGGCAGATGCCAAGCAGCTGATTGTACCCAATACCTGGCATAAAAGAAGAATCTGACAGTAGCTGTGCCACAGCAGATTTGAGACCTGGCTTGCATTTCTAGCTCTTGCTGTAGATTGATTATGTAACCTTGTGCAGTGGATTTAGACAAGATGTTCTAGTTTCCCTACTTCTAAAATAGGCTCCATTTGATTACTCAACTCTTTTGCTCTGTATCAATAACCCTTAAGGTTGGCAGTTGGAGGGAAGGAACAGAGAGGTATCGTGCTGGCTGGAGCAGTTGAGCAATAACAGGAGGAGGATGATTTGGGATAGTTTAAGCTACTTTAAAAGTAAATCACAAAACACACACAAATCACAAAACCATTCACCTCTGGCACATTGCTTTTATATAGCTTAGCCATTATTTCCTGTCTTGCATCTTGACCCTGTTAGTTCTTTGCAGCAGGGATTACATTTGTCCATGTATGCAACCTGTGTCCAGGACAACAAGTCCAGGGCCTGATGGGGCCCTCTGGGCACTACCAAAGCACAAACATCAACAGGAAGATGTCCTGACCTTAATAAATAAATCATATTTCTCTGCCTATATTGAGTGACTTCCAAAAGAGAATCTGGCAATTGCCGGGATGTTCAAAAATCATAAATCCAGGCCCATAAAATAATACGTTTTTAAAATAAGAAATATGAGCCGATTTGGTTTCTTTTCCTTCTTGTTTTTGGAAGATATTTTTCTTCACATTTTGAAGTTTTTTCTCACAACCATGAGGGTTTTTTTTTTCTCTCCTTAACACACTCGGGCAATAGCGTGACTCATCAGCCAGTACTTTAAAAAAAGCACTGAAAATAATGGGATGTGGAATCTCAGTGTGCTCTTGAAGCATTCCTCACACAATCAAGCCTCACAATACCCATTATTATGCTGATTGGCTGGAGAAGAGTTAAGTGAATCACCCAAGGTGATACAAAAAAAGACTGAGGCAAAGGGAGACACAAGATCCCGTCACTATGACTTCTGGTCTTCTGCTCCAGCCTTAAGACAATTGTCCTTCTGTGCCTGTGGGCAGCAGAGTCAGAAGAATCTCCATTTTAAAAGTACAAAAGAAAAGTCAATCAGGCTTAATCTGGCTTGTCTATGCTAGCTAACTTGGGCTGTTGCAAAATCTGGTATTAGACGGCAGGACAGATTTGCACCTTATAGATGAATTAATTCAGATGCCAATAGCATGAGCTGTGGCATGTAAGAAACACAAAAGAAAGCAGGATGAGGATTTTTGCTTAGACATCCTTGTTTGGGATGAAGATTGTCAAAGCACAGATGGAACACTTTTTTTTTCCAACACAAGTAGCTTCGTATGTATTATCTGTTCCTACAGTTCGAAGCAGCCTCAGCACCATATTGGCAATCAAGGATAGGAGTTGGGTATATCTGGGCATTTTTAACACTCAATTCAGCACACATTATCTGACAGTTTGCATTTCAAGTCAGCAGAGGGCTCTCTTAGAGAAGAGTACAATAATTCTAAGGCTATAACAGATGAACTAGAGCATAATAATTCACAACAGATAGTTGTTTCTGAACAAGAGAAGGTATGAATCATATCATGAAGTGTTATAAATATTATATGCATTATTCCAAAGGAAAACATTGCACATGATTTCAATTTGTTATCAGATCAGGAAATACTGTTCAGGAAGTAGAAGTGTTAATGGACAAGTCGTGTGTGTGTGTGTTTGTGTACGTGCATCCAGATGAGCATGGCTGTGCAGTATATATATATGTTATACACAAAGTGCTACATTAAAGTAACTTCGGCCGCATCCACACGAGCATGGGCGTTTGTTTCCCCGGGGACAAGAAGCAGTGGCCAGGTTACCCCGGGTGGGGTAGGGGAGGCTGGGGTCAGTACTGGGCTGGCCCCAACGGCCTTACCTGGGGTCCTGGGAGCCTCCTGGGGCTACAGCAGTCGTGATCCTGCCACTCAGAGTCTGGTTGCAGCTGCAGCCAGGCTCTGGTTTGAGCAGCGCGCGCTGCCCCCGCACGTGCCACTCCATTTTTGTTTTGGTTTTTTGTGAGGGTTTTTCTTCCCTGGGATGTCCCAGGGTCACACCCCACCTCCTGTGCTGCTGCCTTGCAGTGCGGAGAACAGCTGAATGTACGTCTGCAGTGCCAAATACTGCACAGCCACGTTCAGTGCAGCGTTAAACTCTTCAAAATTAGAAGCTGAGAGTGACA
Organism: Crocodylus porosus; assembly: GCF_001723895.1. NCBI lineage: Eukaryota > Metazoa > Chordata > Crocodylia > Crocodylidae > Crocodylus > Crocodylus porosus. The sequence goes on along the minus strand of NW_017728910.1, from coordinate 17,280,277 downwards.
GAATTAAAGTTGTCTATACAAGTTACTTCAACCTCTTTGAGAAAATTCATTATGCTATATTCTTTAATTACATGACTGCATACTATTTTTTCCAGAGGACCCCACTTCACTCAGTGCACAGAATGGATGTTGCTCATTTAATGAACAGCTATTCGATATTTTGTTTTATTCTTATTGTCCAGTATATGGCCCTAAGCATTATTTAATACACACTAGGCAGGCTGTGCTCTGAAGACAGAATTATTGATTTCCTCATGGGCTGTTCTATGGTACTCATCGCTATAATATCCAAGAGGATCACGACCATTAATTAATCTATCTTCACATCACCCCCATGAAACAAAGGAGGTACCATCATCTCCATCTTGTGGATGACAAATGTAGTCACAGACCGATTAAGGTGAAAAGTCTCCTTTAATTTTGGGTGCTCACTTTGAGCTGCCTAGGACTTAATTTGTCAACATACTTGGTTATTATACAGTACTTCATTTGTTCAAAGCACATTTTTTCATTGACTGCAGTCGCAGCTATGAAACTTCAGCACTTCTACAATCAATCTAGTCAGGAACCTAGAAAATAAGCAGCCTAAATATTGGGTTTTTTTTTTTTTTAAAAATGTTGTGTTTTTAGGCATTTATTTATACACACCCCTGCACATACATCTAGGCTGGCATTTTATCAGAAGACAAAACATACATCTATTCACCCTCCCCCCACCGCACTTTAAATATTTTGACTTTCTAATGAGCAGATCATATCCTATAGGACTAATAGTTGCATTCCTAGGGTTGGACAGATGGGCAATCAAACCCCAAGCGCTGATTTGTTTCTCAGGAACCCAGGGTAGCAGCACGCGAAGTTCCCACATGGGGTGAGATAAGACTCTCTAAGCACTGAACCCGCATCTCCTCCATCTCCCCAGCTCTCCTTCCTCTCTGGTCCCCAAGTGGACCAAATTCTTCGCTCGGCCTTTGGGCATAAAGGTCACGTAAACCCTGCTCTTCAACACTCAGATACACGTCCTATCTGCACCACAACTGCTTGTGTCACTTGGGGATATGGGTAGCGAGATGGATGGAGTCTTAACTTCACTTTCCGAATATAATGGCCAGGGCAGTCGAGCTGTGAGAGGAAAACAATCTTCCCAGGGTTCCTGGGAAGCCTGGCTACAGGCTTGCTTCTGCAGAATGGTAGCTATAAAGGATGTGCGCTGGCAGATCAACACAGAACAGAAACAGCCTGCAAAGACTGGGGAAAGCACACATGCCCCTTGCACCGATATATTTTCTATTGAAATCTGTAAAGCTCTAAAAATATAAATTGACAAATAGAGAAGGCGACTCCTCCAAACTTCCTCCTTTTAAGAAAAGAATATTCAGCCCCACTTAGATTTTTTCCCCAGACTGTAGTCTATTCTAGCAGAGTAATGAACAGGCAACGAGGAACGGATACAATAGAATAGACAGACCTTTCTTATGACATCCTTCTGTATGCCAATAAAATCATTGCGCCACTACATGGCCTCATGAGTCTCTCTGCTTCCTTTTTAGAGAAAAAAGGCTTTTTTTTAAAGAGTTTTCAAAGTTTATAGTAGTATTAATACAACTCGCCAACTGTAAAGCTAGGTTACCTTGGTTACCATCCGCAGGCCTGCCAGTGACAAATATAGAAAGGTTTTTTTGTTGTGAAATCCCAATAATTTTATAAAACAGCTCTCTCATAAATCCAGATGCTGTTATTTTATGAAAACTGACATTTTAAATTCTAGTGTCCATTTGAGGGTGAGGGGGGAAAAGGGGTTGAAATCTGCTAGGCTCTTTTTTAAATAAGCAATGTCTGAAGCTGATGAGGAAGGGAGGTGGATAAGCTGCTATAGAAGCCATGTAAGACAGTCAATGAAGCCAAAAATATATATATACAATTCAGAGATATGTAATTCCTATTAATTGCTTTAAACCCAATTTTAAATTCCAAACTCTCTAATCACAAGGATCATACATTAACATAGCCCCTTCCTGCTTGAAGAGTCCTGTAATTCATTACTAACTTAAATGGATACATGAATTATAAATTAACTTTTCTTGATTAGTCATTGAAATGCAGTCACATCTAAAGATGGCAAGTATTTCACATCAAACAAGAATATTATGTCACAGTTTAGGACAATATTTTTCTAGTGTAAGCTATTTCAGGGTGGAGTTTGAGTGACACTGGAGTTAGTTACCTTCCATAGCATACGGTTATGAAAAAGCAACATAGGCTATTCAAGGGCTGAATACAATGCCAGCACCTTGAAGATCAAATAGATAACACTTCCAAAAACAGTGTGTTTTTCAACATTACCTGGGGCTTTGGCTGAGCAATTCTCATATATAATCCATTTCCTTAAGTATTTACACATTTCTTAGAAAGCTCCAGTTGAGTACTGACTCACGCTCAACTTGTTAATTCATGAGCTCTGATAGGTCACAACACAATATGGAAAGTCATAGCTAAGCCAAATTACACCAATGTTCAATTTCTTAGTGACTGGTGTCAACAACTCATCTTGAGTTCACTCCAAATGATGTGTGGCAAAAGAATGGATTTGATGATATATGCTTCCAAGAAGTAGTTCTGAAGTGCTACAGCAATTTAAGTTGCATCTGGTCAAGAATCCCTGATATAAAAATATTATCTTGACCACCATTTACTCAAAAAAACCCCTCCTCATATGCTTCAAGCAATGCACATGAATGAAATATTTTGCTGAACTGGGGTCTTACACAGGATCTTCCATCCAAGGACATCAAAGCGCTTGCCACATTTCCATTTGATCTATAAAAGCCATACTTCTGCTGAATCCCTAGGATTCAATCAACCTGAAACTTCCGGCATTCTAAAAAAACTAGATAATAGTCACGAGAGGCAAGCCGTAATGGAAAATTCAGCAACAGCAAGTTTGAAGCATAGTTTTCAGAGTAGGCCCTGATAGCATCTTTCTAATCACTTGCCATTTACAGAAATGGATTTGATTTAATTGAAGTTGTAAAAAAAAGGCTCTAATCACACCTCATCAGCATACACTTATTATTCAAAGGAAGCCATATGTATTACCAAGCACCCTTAATTAAAATAATGCATATAATCTGCTTCAATACCTAACAGTCTTTCTCCTTGATATTATCGCATAGTAATTCTTTTTTTTTCCATTGTTTTTTTAAAAACATTTTTGATCTATTTCTCCTGGTCACCAATTTCATTTGTAGACTCTTTTCAGTGTCACTGTCATGATGTCGGGTACATCATGTCGGGTGCTAATATAGCACTCTTCAAGCCTCAATACTTAGCAATGACCTTCAAAATATAAAAGCATAAGAATATACATATGCCCTGACTCGGTGTGGAAGTTAGAAAAGAGGACCTGTTTGCCATAGCACATAACCTTACCTTACAGGCTAACTGGATATGAATTCTGACTTCCGAATGCCCGGAGCCCAGGAAGAATGGGAACTAGGAAGAAGTAACTCCTAGGCCTATGGAAGCTAAGGGGCTGGTGAGAGTGAGGGACAGTAGAAAAATTAAGGAAAAGAATGACAATGAGAAACTGAACAAGGGTTGAAGCAATGGCACTTTGGGGTACTGGACCCATGGAACGTGTCACAGACCCTGCATGCCCAGTACTACGCTGCATGCCCAAAGACGACAGGGTTGGTTTTGCATTCTCACTCCTCCTCAGTCTCAGAGTACCTAACAAGTTTAGTGGTGATAGTGGAAAAATATTGCTCTTTTCCATGCTGCCCATTCTTGATGCACAGATGTCTCAATTTTTCCGCTTATGTCACCCTAATCAGTGGAGACTGGAGCACCGGCGGCTCATTAAAGATGACAGACTGGCCCTGAGGGAGACAAGCTAGCCTACCACAGCACCGGGATACCAAAGGAAGAGCAAGTGCATAGGATTGCAGTTCTTTGTAATGGAAAAGACCTGTAAAGATTATCAAATCCTTCCCTGTTCAGGGAAGAACAGATCAGACGTGCAATTGATAAAACACACAGTTGTAATAAAAATACAGGGAAATGCAACAGAGATCCCTGTAGTACCCCACAAGGAGAGAGAATTTGCCAATCACTGAAACAGCTAAATTTTCCTTTCAGATGCATGTATACACATACACACAGACACCCGCCCGCCCCCACTCCGCTCCCCATCAGATCTACTAGGACACACACGCACATACACACACACACCCTCCACTCCCCATCAGATCTACTATGGTTTTGTACATGTTGCTGGTGCTATAGCTGGAATAGACAACTTCTGTACACTTTTTGCAGGTACTCTTTTTTTTTTTTTTTATAAGATGTATGGCAATATCGTTTTCTAGAACTAAAATATTACTGTTTTATTTCCAGGGGTGGAGTCAGGATTTGGCAAGTGGGGGGCAGTGCAGGAGCAGCTAACCCCTCTGCCAAGGTGGCTGCACCCCTACTCCCAGGCACCTTCTGCCCACCCACACCAGTAGGGGCACACCCTGCTGCAACAGCCTCCAAAGCACATCCACTCCCTTCCCTTTCCCTGCCCCTCCCCTACTACTCCTACTGCTTTCCCTGCGGTCCTGGGGGGTCTGAAAGGTCCAGAGCTGTTCCTGCCCACTTTAGCTGGACTATATGGGGCAAGAAACAGTAACAGCTGTAACAGCAAGATGGGTAAGGAGTGGGCTCTCTCACCCTGCCTGCTGCCCCTGGGGAGCAACCACGGGAGGGGGAATACCATGTTTATTGCCTCTCCTGCTTTCAATGCTCCCAGCTGAGCCCACCCCAGGAGCAGCTCTGAAGTTTCCCCCTGCCCCAGACCATGGGAAGGGGAGGAGTGGGTTGTGCCTCTGAGCACAAAGGAGGTTGAATCTTGCATGCTTTGAAGACTTAAAGAAGGTCCCCAGAGGCTCCCAGGCTGGATCTAGTCTGAAAGGGGGTACCATTCATGCCACTCTACTGCCTCCAGATCCACCCTCCTTTATGTATACTGAGTGAGACTAAGCGTGCACCAGACTTATACTAATGTTGAATTATGTATATGGGAAATGCAGACGAGATAATACCTCCAAATCATACTCCTGCCCTGCAGTGAGATGACATAACTTAACAAATAAAGAGAAAAAAATATTTGTTTGATTTATTTTTACAATAAAATATTAATTAAAGAAGCATATGTTTAGAACTGAGTGAGTTTCTCTCAGACCTGGTAAAAATGCCAGGGCCAACAATCTCCTTGAGCCTTAGGGAATCTCAGGCCAGTGACTTAATGGACCTGGTGAAGTATTTTATAATTAGCCTCCATGTTCCTGAGGCTACCAATTTACCTAAAAAAGGAACTTTTCCTGCCCTTGGCAACAATCTGTCCCTTAGCAACAAAGAATAGAGTACTAAGCAGCAATATTTTTCATTTCAGTCTTTACAGGACTTGGAAGAGAAAAGAATTGTAGAAATTCAACCTGATATAGATCAAGGCTTAGGATTCATATGAAACATTAACAGTAAAACTCCAAAATGATTTGAAAGCAGAAGTGAGGTATAGGCTTATGTTTGGAGCCTTATTATGGTAAAAGGGGATAAACACAGTCATTCAAATTGTGAGGACCATTTCATTCCATTTACCATCTTCCTGTATGTGGATTATTTTAGGCCAAGTGATATACTACCATGGGCTCTCTATTAAAACAATAAAGGCAGAATCACATAATAGCGGCTATCTGCAACCACAAAGATTAAATAAACACATATTTAAAAGGTATCATCTTAAACTACTGTAGAAAATACCACTGTTCTGTCAAACAACAGCCGCTACTGTTAAAAAAAAAAAAATCAATATTTATCCCCAGTTACCACAACATGGTAACTCCAGTTATTTCCTATTCTAAGCATTTTGTTATTAATAATAGTTTTCAAGAACAAAAAATATGCTACATGCCTCACAAAAGAAGTGAAGAGACATTCCCGTCCTTGAAGAGCATGCAGACTACCTTGAATGGGATCCAGCAAGCTAGTGTCAAACAGAGAAGCATAGATAAGAAAGATGAAAGACAAGGGTGACAAAGAGATCATAAGGTTACTCCGTGATACGCCAGGGTGCCTGCAGCATGGAACGTCTTGCATGGATCATGGCTGAAGGCATGTATTCCTCTTGCTAGCTGGTTTTCTTCTGTGATGGTGTTGCTTTTTTTCTTTTTCTATTTTTTGGTTTTGAGGACTATGTTTTCCTCCCGCTTCAGGCATCTTCATGGAAGAAGTTAGCTTTTTGGTACGATTTCCATGCAGTAAGGGACATATTTTAATCAGAAAAGTTTGGGCATTCCAGACAAAGAACCACATGGAAGAAAGCCTAGGGCATTAGTAATAGGATATAATTAAACAGGATGAGATGTAGAAGATGTGGAAGAAGGGAAACACAAAGAGAGGAACTGATTTGAGACACAGGCAAATAAATCGGATGGAGGGTACAATACAGAGCCCAGAGAATATCTTAGAGGGTGACAAGATGTGAGGAAGTTCATTCTGACAGTGTTACTATGGATGGATTGGAAAGAGGCAGGGTTAGTATAAGAAAGGGTTATGAAAAGAAGTTTGCAGTAATCAAGATGGGAGAATTTAAAATGTAGATTTTCCCAGGGGGCAGGAAGGAATAGGAGGGTTTTAGAAAAATTATAAAGTAAAAAAAGGAAAACTACCTGTGGTAGCTGGGTAACTGTCACTACTAGGGTAATCTGTTTATATTCAGTAAAGCTTCCCTAACCTCAGCCTGATCCTCAGCTACATTGCCTCTTAAACAGAAGAACAATAATTACTGCAAGTTACAACACGGTCATTGACAATCAGTGAACAAATTAGCACAAGAGTTACCATCTCAAGCTAGGTTGTTTTCCAAAAAAAGAATAGATGGGTAGTTAAAGGAGAAATATTTCAATTTGTATTTCCTGAAGGCTCTTTTTGTTCTCCGGCGCTGACAGACATGCAGCTCCCCACTATAACTCATGGTGCTTTGCAGAAGGCACCATGAGTTGCAGTGCCACCCCCCCTCCCCACAACCCAGCACATGTTCACTGTTTGGTCAGGGGGAAGGAAAGGGAGGAGAAAAATTGAGCTCCACTTTGGAGCTGATTCAACAGAGAGAGGCTAAAGCCTCTCTCCCCTAGCCCCAGCTCTCTGGTGCTGCCTGCAGGATGGGAGGGGGAGAAGGCAGAAGAAGCAACTTTGGTTTGGGGTTTGCCCATCCTGTGCTTGGGCAGGGGGAGGGGGCAGGTGGACTGAATACATAAATGTATTCACCGAGGCTTATAATGAAGGGGCTGATCCGGGGGATGTTGGACTCAATGGAAAGATTGCTAGAGAATCAAATCAGAAATTTTTCACGGGTTCAAGCCTGACTACTGGGAGACAATATTTGGGAGAATCACATAGTCCATTTAAATACCTTAAATGGCCAGATTTCCAAAAGTTCTCCATGCCCAGTGACAAAAGAAAACATGGCTTAAAAAAAAAGTTGTTGCGTTCTTTTAAAATCTGGTCCAATTGTGACACAGAACTCGAGAAAAACGATGTTCTAAATGTTTGCAAACATTCCCCCCCATTTATACATTACATTCTTGTGAATAAATATATGGCTCATTTTATGGCAGTATTAGTTTAAGGTGGGGCTTGGACAGTGGTTTCAATTTGGGGTCAAGGAGGCGGTGGATTGTCCCTAACAAATGTGCTTGAAAAACAACTCAGGTAGACACAGTCAGGATTATGACCGTCATAGTAACTGCTCCAAATTACAGTGGAGGTAGGATAGTTTTCTGCCTTCCCTGCTGAGGTTCGAAGAAAAAGAAAGGTGAATCAGGGAGGGAAAGACAAGTAAATAAACTCAAACCCACAGAAAACAGTCATGTTTAGGTTTGGGGTTCTGCTGGAGTAACCTGAATTTCACTGAGCTATATCTGACAGAAGCCCTTTGACCTCACTGCCCCAAACAGACTCAGAAATGGCACAAAACACTGTATGAGTTATTATTTCAATGGATGTCACTTATCTGGATACAGTTACCTTAAGTGGGATACAGCTTAATGTGGTTTGGCTGGAAGTGTTAGAGCCATGTCATGAGAACAAGTCCGAAGTGGGAGCAGCAGGTAGTCAAGGGGTGCCAGCAGAAGGCAGGATGATATCCACACTTCAGGCATGATAGAATGGACTACATGGAGAGGCACATCTTTCTACACTTGCATGTCTGCTTATGTTTTATTGACACAGATGGTATTTGAATACCCATTTTCCAAGAACAGGGCATACTGGGGGTCCATGTTTCCAATTATTAAATTACACTTTAGAGTTTAAAAATGCAAACATCCTTTCCCAATAATTTTCTGCCCCCTAATTAATAGATATATGATCACAAAGTAAAGTGGGTTGTAGCTCCTACGAGAGGGGAGGGTATTTAAAAGACACTAATTTGACAGTGGCCTGATTTTTCATGGTTTTTGTGCCATCCTATATAACCCCGCAAAGCAGATCAAAGTGCTACCAAATCTAAACTTGGCAGCTTTGTACATTAGTACAAGTCTGACCACACTAAATGCAAGGCGGGTGGAAACCAGACCCACAGTTATTTGCTTTTTCAGCTGGTTTCATCACCACACCGCTGGTTAAATGCATGTGTGTTGGGGGGCAGGGGGATATTTGCATAGAACAGTATCATAAAGGAGTCCAGCAATTATCAGAGATTATTAATCTCCAAATACAATAATAGCCATATTAATCAAAAGAATAGCCTCTGCAGCAAATTGTGAAAAAGCCCTTTTATTGTCATTCTTGCTAGCATTTACAACTGCTGACACAGGTTATCATTTTGTAATTTATAATTAAAGTGATAATGTATATCAGAATAATTTGATATCAAAATAAAGGATTCATTTACCAAAGAAGTGAGGAGTACAGTGAATTATAGGAAATTCAAGTTTGTTACCAGAAATTAAAAGCATGGAGATAATTTGGGGAGGGGCAGGAGGAATAACCAAGACGAAGAGGATGGAATTAAGGAAATAGATATTGGTTGCGAGATAAAAGGCTTCCCAACAAAATCCTATTAAATTGCATCAAATAACTATTAACAGGTCTTTCACTTCAAAAATTTAAACAGAATCCAACTCTTCCCCCTCCAAAAAAACCCCAACCTGCTCCCGCCCTCCAAATGATGGTATGACATGAGATGAACTAAATATTTCATAGGTTTTTATCATAATATAACAAGAACACTGGGTAATTCATTTATCATGAGATATAACATCATTTACGGTGAGTTTTCATGGTGTGTCCCACCACCTTATCCAAGACACTTTACTTCAATTCTGTTTTTATGGTAGGGATAAAAAGAGGCATCAGAATACAATCTGAGAGACTGTACCTGAATTAATACACAGAAACAGATATAATTAAGGTTCAGGTTAACCTTATGTGTAATCATTTACACATATTGTAGTACATGTTCAACACCTGTGGTAAGGAAAGATCAGCAGAACTTGGTTATTAAACTGAAAAGACTTCCCCTCCTCTGGAAAACAGAAGTTCTTTTATTTTCTTTGAGGCTTCCTGTTATAAGGATGTGTAGCTGCAGTCTGACCTTTGAAACAGAAGCATTTGAAAATTTTATCCTCTAAGCTACTGAGAAACCTGTAACCTTCCCCCCCCTTTCTTTTTAAATCAAAAGTAACATAGTCCCCAAAGTTACTTTTGAAATGAGGACTTGGTCTATAAGTAAAAGTTTCAACAATGCTTATTGACTTGACACGATTTGGTAACCAGGAATGCTTGAGTTTCCATCTCGGTTCTGACAATGTTACCCTTTATGGCCTTGGTCTGACTTCCTCATCCAGAAGGCTTGCTTAATTCACAATAACTCTAAAAGCTAGTCAGCAAAGGCTTATTCAAATTTCATTGATGTTTATAAAGGTCTTTGACTTAATTAGGTTTCCAAAAGCTGTTAATATTTAAAACACTTTTCAAACAAAAAAAGCCTGCTATAAATTACTACCCTTCATCTGAAATTTGCCCTTCATCAGTATCTTCACAATACAGATCTGCTTTGTAGACAGAAAGTATGGCACCCATGTGCTTAAACTATATAAAAGTGGGCAAATTATGTAAAAGCTATTTTTTTTAAATTTAAAGATGTTTGTGTTAACATCCTATGACTGAAGCTCAGCTAAAATGTTTCCCACATGATTTGTCAAAGTAGCAAAATTTCTAGTTCTGCAGCCTTATGAGACACTGAAAGTCAGGATTATTGGAACAAATAGTACTTTATGTTTCTATTTCCTGAGGATATTATAAGATTTTTTTCACCCATAATGTCATGATTTAATCATTTTTAAGATCTAACACAGCAGTTTGAGGGAACTTGAGTTAAGAAGGGAAGTTTAAGAGCCTGCTACATCTACAGAAAGTTTGGTTAATGCAGTTCAACAGACATACTTATAATTATTTCTTGGGCAGAAGAAATATTGGGATTTAGCTACAGTCTGTGCTACACTGTGCCTTTGGTCTATGCTGCTGCCAGAAGGCCAAGCTTTGTATGGCTAGAAATCAGTAGTAATGCTACTACATAACAAATGCTGCAGCACTGGGCATGCAGGAGTTAAAAACTAAATTTCCATTTCTGTTGCTTATTATGGTCAGATCTGGTAACATTGTCTATTATTAAGGTTGCCTGCCACTTCCTTTTAGAAAAATGTGTCTTCCTTAGTTTATAACTCTGTCAAATTCTGACTATTTAAGCTCAAATTTGTCAGATAAGATCTCTGTCTCCCCCTGAATAATTCCGAAGGGTGCCACATGTCCATGGCAGTCATTTCCAAAGGTGCTGTAACTTTTGAGCTTGATTTAAAATGCTTCGGGTACAGCACCTTAAAACTGAATAGACGTTCCACGGCTTGGTGCAAGTTTGATGCCTTGCTGTATTTCTGTGGAGTGGGGTGGGGGGGCACCCTGTGACACCGCATAATGTATCCTGAGGTTGTGGGGAAGTCTAGAAAAGCCCCAGTTAAGTACATGTGCAATAAAGGTGAACTAGGTAGGCTGAGACACACTACAGCAGTTTGCCTTACATTTGCAAGACATACAATGAAGTTTAATTAAGGTGACTTCTGCCATATTAAAAGCATTCTAAAGTTGCCCATGTATATTAAATGACAGCTTTAGAACACTTTAAATGGCAAAAATCGTAGCGTGTACAGGCACCCAACATTTCCTGCACATCTAAATGAATTCCTATGACTTCTGCACTGCAGATTCCACCTATGTTAAGTTTGTGGTCTAGGTTATTTTATGTATACCAACCAAGCCCCAGATTTTGGAAAAGTGATCCTTTTAAAATTCCAGATGTACAAATTACTATTTGAAGCAATTCTGTTTGTATAAAGTAAATGTAATGGAATCCTGATTATTAGCACAAAGGCAATTTAGTAAATCTTAGATTAGTGACTAACTCTTTATAAGTCAAAATGAGGTCCATTGTTGAATTACTTCAGGCTATTGTGTTCAGAGCTTTCTGTTTTAGAAATTCTAAAAAAGTTTTATTCCTGTCTATATGAAATGTCTTACAATTAGCCTCCCCTTTTGAGTCGCTCACAATTGTGGTATTTCTTCCTATAGCTTTTGGACAGATGTTATAGGGGAGTTCATCTGTTCACTAGTGAGTTCAGATGGTCTACAACACTGCACCATTTGCAATATATATAATTGCCCCCCATTACACCATCTTTACTTCCACTTGATTTACATACACGGATATTTGTATCCTTTTATTAATAAATGAAAACATTCTTTTTTAAATCTAAAGAATTAACCCCCCCAAGAATTAATGAACTGCAGCCACCTGTTGGGTAGAATGCGGCAACTGCCTTCAGTGCAAAGTAGTAATATATAAGCATTAGGCACATAAAGTGATTAATAGAGCATCCCATTTCAACTACCTATGGGATTTTGGGTTGATAGAATATAACCATCCAAATTAATATTTCATAAGATATCATGGTTAATGCCATTACCTTGACAAAAGGATCACAAGACTTTAATAACTGCAAGTAGCGGAGAATTCCTTAGAAGGATAAGATATGCAACCACATACAGTGATCCTTAAACCATACATTAGGCCAGTCCTAATTCAGAAGAAAAAGCACCACATATTACCTCATCAATACCATAGGTAAATTCCTTGATTTTTTTAAAGGTGTTCAGCTTAAGTATAACTTTGATCCAACTCTACTTATCTTGTCAGCCTAAGGTGGCATTTGGCTGCATAGCTGCAGGAGGATTAGTAGCCAATGCCCTTATCTGTTCTTCCTCTGCTTTGCTGTAGTGAAGATAAAAAGGAGGACATTCAGGGCATCGGCCACCGCATGAATTTGAAATGAAGGACAAAAGTCAGAACTGCATTTGCAGTAGTATAGCACATATCACTGTGTAATGCATCCAGGGATTTTCACATTTATTTCAACTTATATTAATCAAAAAGAGCATTCTCTAGATGTCTTTTCTAAGAATTGAAAATACAGTCCTAAAACAAAAAGGCAAACATGAATTAATTAATATAGGCTGTCAATCTGTGAATGTCTTCTGTTTTAAGACTATATTTTTAACTTTTTAGAAAAGATATCTTATTCTCGGGATAGATATTCTTTCTGATTAAGTTATTAAGCTGGAATCATAGGTGATGTGTAGGAGGGGTATGGGGGCACATGCCCCCCCCACCAAGAGCAAGCACTCTGGCTGGTAGGGGGGCATGGAGAATGCTCATGCCTCCCCTGAATTTGGCTCCACTGGCTGGCTAGCCGCTGGGGAACACCTCCCCCAGTCACTGGCTGGCCACTGGTGCCCCCCCCAGACTCAGGAGACACCAGTCACCCATGGCTGCAATAAATGTGAAAACCTCTGAATAAGGTAAAGATTTGCTCATGCCAGCTAGAACATATTAACAGAGACTGTACCTTCTAGCTGGCATGTCAAATCTTTACCTTATTCAAATGAATAACCAACTTTCCCCATAAGCATGGACCTTCCTTACAGTCCTCTCTCCATCCTCTCCCCAACAGCAGGTGAAAATTTGGGCTTGCAGCATGTCCTGATGATCAAAAATTCTAAGCTATATCAGACCAAAGAAAGCTAAGGCATAAATTCCAAAGCTGAGGCCCCTTAGAGAAGCATCTTGTCATCAGCTTCTTCTGTCCTGAACCATAGAGACCATTTTAACTGAATGTAGCCCTGGGAGTATTATAAAGAAAAAAACATTTCTCAGCATGGTGTCCCCAAGCCGTTTAGGGCTTAAATGTCAATGCCAAATGCAAAATTAAACATATGGTTTCCTATTCAGTTAACTAAAAAATGAAATCACTAAAACAGTCTCTATAACAGCTGCCAAAAAATAAAGTTCTGGAGCAGGGTTCTCAACATGAATATGAAAGCTGTGGTTCTGATGGAATACGTATACTAAGAGAGATCTGATATTTAAAAATTAAGGTGAGCCCATTTACTGCATAGCAGTTGTTTGTCTGACTTTCAATGGAAAAGAAAATTGCAAGTACTGAGCATACAAAGGAAGAGAAACATGTGAATATGCAAGCTATTGTATATTTCAATAATCTGTCTAAGTCTCATTTACACAGCGCCAGAAAATCACATTAGACAATGCAAAAGTGGGGGGAAAGGTAAGTAAAACTACGAAAATTGCTTGTTAACAGCTTCTTGATTACAAGTGTATTCTGCTTACAAAGCATCCCAAAGAGCATCCAAAAGAGTCCTCTTTACTCTCAGTAAAGAGATTTTTCTAAGTCCTGAATGATTTATAACTAGTGATACATGTTGTAGTTAAGCATATTAAAGGAACAGGTTCTTCATACTTTTATAACCTGACTGTCAGTAAAGTTAGACTTCTCAGGAATTGCATTTCTCTGGAGACTGGAGTTCAAGATTGACTTTGGTCACGTGTTGTGAGAGTGATGAACTAGTTTAGTTTATACAAAATCCAAAACTAACTTTCAAGTTCTTCCAGCCTGTGTGTCCAGGAATTTATCAGTACCTAGAATAAAAGAGGACTGCTTCATAGCTGGTCAGAAGGATGATAAGGTGGCTATCCTTGCTGCCTTTCAAAAGTATCAAAGCTCCAAAAAAGTTTCAGTAAAAATCCCCTTCATTCCAAGTGCGCCACAAGAAGAAAACAACGAGATACCAACAACCATGGGACAATGATATAAGTAGCTTAAAATGGGATACCAGGAGGACATGACACACGAAAGGAGCATTTTAGAGGGCAAAGTGCTTGTATTTTTGTTGCTATGACATTTTCAGACCTATTTTTTTTGAGATCCACATCAGCGATCTAATTCAAGCTGAGAGCTCCCAAGACTTGAAAGAGTTTTACCACAATCCGACGTATTTTGGTAGTATAAATCATAGGTTTTCTCAATTACATACAGAGCCACATAATATAGTTTCTGCATTATAATGGGAGCAAGTTAATGAACAGCTCTAATTTTATACACGTCCTCAGCTATCTCACACTTCCATATGAGGCTTAATAGTCACTCAGATAAAGACTGCAGAAGCAACAAACAGAAATATTAATCATATAATTTTCAGTATGGTGACATTCTAAGAATTATAGTAGTTTCCAGTTAATGGAAACTTGTATTGTATGTTTTCTTGGACATCCCCTGCTATATATATTTAGGAAAAAAAACAACAAAACTGCTGCTAATCAATGCTTCTTACATGACTATAAACACCATGCAAAAACAGAGCTCCTCACAGGATGGTTAGTGGTTTGTCAACCACTGTTTTATCAGGTAGCAAGATTCTCCCTAAATTCGACCTGAACTGTTGGATACAATATCCTCAGAGTCAATATAACTGAATTCCCAATTAATGTAAGAATTGAGTGGATGTTCTTGTTATGATTCCTGTTTCTTTTCATCCCCTCAAAAGACTTGTGCAAAAAAGTAAGCTCATAACTTGCATTGTGACTAGAAGGGGAAAAGTATTATTAAAATAAATAAGTTGAACAAAAAACATATTTGTCCATTTTTACATTTCTCACACTCCATGAGATTTTAATGGCTCCAATTTTGTTTTTATTCTAATTTTTAAGTGTCTGATCTGATACTTGAGTTCATCAGGAGTTAAGATAGAATAATTAACGGACAAAAAATAAGTACTGAAAATCCTCATAAAAATGCAGTATTAAGCAAAAATTATCTGAGCTCCTAAATATGCAGCTGTTGCAAATCACATGGCTGGTACCAGTTTTACTTTATTTTCTCTATACATAATGCTACTGGAAGCACTGATGTTCTTAAAGTAACAGACAACCACAGCTGTAATAATGCCTACCTATCCAAAAGGGTTGCTCCATTACAGGTTGGCTGATCTCCTACGCTGGGCTTTAAACTAGGTTTGTCGGGGGTCATCAAGCCAGGTGCTGGAACAGTCCAGGTAAGTACCAAGGGCCCTGCTAAGCATCAGAATGGGGAAGTAGCAAGGCACCTACTGGGGGGCTTAGATGCTTCTGTACTAATGCTAGGAGCATGGGGAACAAGCAGGAGGAACTTGAACTCCTGCTTGCAAATAAACAAATCAACTTGGTTGGGCTAACAAAAACTTGGTGGGATCCTACCCACAACTGGGCAGTGGACATTGAAGGCTACAGACTGTACAGACAGGACAGAGTGGGGAAAAAGGACGGGGGGCATTGCTCTCTATGTTAAGGAGCAATATACATTTTCCACAGTTAATTTGGGCCAGGAAGAAGGGAACATTGATGTATTATGGGTCAGGATACAGGGAGGCTGGGGTGAAAGGGACTTGATAGTGGGGGTCTACTACAGACCCCCACACCAGGGGGATGAGTTAGGCCTAAAATTCTCGAGACACCTCCGAGAGGCAGCGCGCTCAAAGGACCTGGTCGTCATGGGTGACTTTTAACTTCCCACACACCTGATGGGAGAAACAGGCAGCCAGGTCTGCCCATTCATGAAGGTTTCTAACTTCCTTGCAGGACCTACACCTATTGCAGGAGGTATGCGTTTCTACTAGGGGAGATGCCTTACTAGACTTAGTACTGGCCACAGGGGAAGACTTAGTGGGGGATCGGCCTACAGGCTGTGGAGGCAGGGGGCAGTCATCAAGGAGGAGTATACTTGCTTGGCTTGAGCTTGCAGGGAAGCAGTGAGGAAAGCCAAAGTGGAAATGGTGCTTAGGCTGGCAGCAAAAGATAAGGATAACAAAAAGTCATTCTTTAAGTACATTGAAAGCAAAAAGAAAGTACAGGGTAACTTAGGGCCCCTTCAGGATGAACTAGGGCAACTGGTAACAGATAGGATGGCCTAAGCTGAACTTCTAAGTGATTTCTTTGCATCCGTGTTCCTGGACACGAATACAAATATGCATCCCATTGGGACCTTAGGTAAGACCAGTATAGATACCAACCCACCAACTGTTCATGCTGACCTAGTAAAGGGGCACTTGGAGGGGTTGACTGTATTTAAGTCAACAGGCCCGGATGATTTTCATCCTAGGCTACTTAGGGAATTAGGTGGAGTCATAACAGAGCCGCTGGCGCAACTGTTTGAGGACTCACAGTGCTCAGGACAGGTCCTGGAGGATTGGAAAAGGGCCAATGTGGTCCCTATTTTCAAGAAGGGGAGGAAGGAGGAACTGGGTAACTATAGGCTGGTTAGTCTCACCTCTATCCTTGGCAAAACCTTTGAGAAAATTGTTAAGGATCACATTTGTGGGGGACCAGCGGGGAAGATGATGCTAAGGGGCAAACAGCGTGGGTTCAAAGCAGGCAGATCCTGCCTGACTAACCTGGTTTCATTTTACGACTGGGTCACAAAATGCTTGGATGAAGGAACAAGAGGTAGATGTTATTTACTTAGATTTTAAAAAGGCCTTTGACACAGTGTCGCACCCAATTCTTATAAATAAACTAAACAGTTGCAATGTAGATCATTACACAGTCCGGTGGGTAGAAAATTGGCTTATGGGACACACCCAGAGAGTGGTGGTGGATGGATCAGTTTCTACCTGGAGAAATGTGGGCAGTGGAGTCCCCCAAGGCTCTGTCCTGGGACCGGTACTATTCAAAATCTTCATTAGTGACTTGACAGGGTGCTTTCTGCTCCCTTGTCCAAGTTTGCTGATGACACCAAACTATGGGGGAGGTAAACAAACTAGAAGGCAGGGAGCGAATCCTGGGGAAATGGGCCAAACAGAATAGGATGCAATTTAACAAAGATAAGTGTTATGTGCTGCACCTGGGGAGGGGAGGAAAAATCATCAACACTCCTACAGCCTGGAAGGTACCACTCTAAGTAGCACAACTGCGGAAAGGGATCTCGGAGTCATAGTCAACTCCAAAATGAACACGAGTCACCAGTGTGATGAGGTAATAAGTAAATCTAACCGCACCCTTTCTTGCATAAGTAGGTGCATCACAAGCAGGTCTAGGGAGGTGATACTTCCCCTCTGTGTGGCATCGGTCAGGCTGCAGCTGGAGTACTGTGTCCAGTTTTGGGCACCACTGTTCAGGAGGGATGTGGACGGCCTGGAAAAGGTTCAGAAGAGGACCACCCATCTAGTTAAAGACCTACAGAGAAAACCCTATGTGGACCAGCTGGGAGACCTGAACCTCTTCAGCCTCTGCAGGAGGAGGCTGAGAGATGATCTTGTGGCCACCTACAAATTCATGGGGGTGTGGTCAGCAAGAAATAGGAGATACAATGTTTAACAGGAATAATGGCCGCAAACGAAGAGAGCAAATTCAGATTGGACAGCAGGAAAAAGTTCTTTACAGTGAGGGTTGCCAAAATACGGAATAAGCTTCCAAGGGAGGTGGTCAAAGGAGATTGGACAGACACCTGACTGGGGTCATCTGACCCCAGTACTCGTTCCTGCCCAGGGCAGGGGGTCAGACTTGGTGATCTAATAGGTCCCCTCTGACCCTAACATCTATTAATTCCATTCCAACACACATGCAAAACATCTACAAATCACTACCCAGTCAGAGGTAAGAAAATCAAACATGTGACACAAGTGCAACATATGTACTTCAAGGTAGTCATAAACTGAAGTGCACTAGCATAACTAAGGGGGGGGGTGGCGCAGGGGGGCAACTGTGTCAGTAGTGCGGGGAGGACAGAGAGAAGAAAAATAGCTGGTGACTGGCCATACTACTGCAGCCATCACTCGCCCATGTGCCACCACTTCCCGGGGGAGGAACTGCCCTCCTGTGCTTCTGAACAAGTGTAAACGTTAGCAAATAGGAAACTAATTCTGTTCTCAGACACAGTTTTATAACCACTCTGGAAGTCAAGCTCTTCTACCTGAGAATGAGAAGCAAGCCCTTTTACCTGAGATTAGAATCTGGACTCTAGTCTTTCAATCCTATACCTACTCTGGCTAAATTTGCTTCAGTCAAGCACATTGTTAGTAGTCATATACTTTTCCAGAATGCAGAGGTACAGAAAAAGTGTAGGTGTGTGGAAAGGAGAAAAATACATAACAGCTTTCTTTTTTTTTCTTTCTAATGCTTGATAACCTTTCCTTTCATTGCTGGTTAGTGTGAGGTTGGAAACATTAGTTTACAGCTGGAAATACAGCTGGAATAGTATTATAAGATAAAAACAGTTACTGCTTTTTGGAAAATACATCTACATATTAATCTGCGCAGGCCCATATTTTTCTTTTTCTTTCTGTTTGCTTCACTTTCCTTCCTTTTTCATGTCCACGTGTGACAAGGTACTTAGCAGAATTTGCAGATTCACTGGACTCCAACACGGCCATACCGTGAGCACTTCTGCATGCATGGCTTGTTTGCTTTACCAGGAAAAAGAAAAATGCTCCAGGTACTTTTTCTTATCAGTTCCCTACAAGTACAGCCCTCCAGATGCCTAATAAAAAATGTGGACTAGATTATTTTAAGGGTTAGTTAATCCATTATTTTCAGAAGCAGTTTGTGTAGATTAGGAGGGCTTTAAGCTAAGTTCACCACGTGAAGGATACCAAATGCCCGAGGGAAGTGGGGAAACAGGTGACCTGGATAAAACACAAATAGGAGGGGGCAAGAGGAGAGGCCTTCTCATTATTCCTGAGAAAGTAGGACAATGAACTACTTACCTTCAGATATCTGTACACGAATGCACAGAGCCTGGGAAACAAGCAGGAAGAATTGGAAGTCCTTGCACAATCATGGAACGATGACATGATTGCAATAACAGAGACTTGAAGAGCTTGCATGACTGGAGCACTGTCATAGATGTTCAGGAAGGACAGGCAGGGGAGAAGAGGAGGAGGAGTTGCACTTTATGTAAAAGAGCGATATGATTGCTCAGAGCTGCAATATGAAACTGAAAATAGGCCTGTTGAAAGTCTCTGGGTTAGGGTCAGAGGGGAAAGCAACAAGAATGGTGTTGTGCTGGGTGTGAGAGCTCGTGCAAGTTTCCCGATCACAGGCCCTGATTGCCATGGGGGAATCATCTGCTGGGAGGGCAATACAGCAGTGCACAGGCAAGCCAGGAAGTTTTCTGAAAAGTGCTGGGAACAATTCCTGGTGCAGGTACTGGACAGGCCAACTAGGGAACATGCTCCTATTGCTTTGTTGTTCACCAACAAGGGAAAAATTGGTGGGGAATGTAGAATTTTGGATGGCAACTTGGGAAGCAGCAACCACAATAGGACTGAGTTCGGGATGCTGAGGAAAAGGAAGAAAGGAGACATGCAGAGATGAAACCAGGGAGGCTAAAACACAACTGGAGTTGCAGCAAGAAAGGGGCGTGAAGGGTAACAAGAAGGATTTCTACAAGTATGTCAGCAACAAAAGGAACCTCAGGAAAAGTGTGGATCCCTTCCTGAATGGGGGAGGCTACTGAGAGATAATGCAGAAAGGGCTGAAGTATTCAATGCCTTTTTTGCCTCAGTCTTCACAAACAAGATCAGCTCCCAGACTACTTCAGTTTGGGGAGGAGGTCAGCAGCCAACAGTGACAAAAAAACAGGTTAGAGACTATTTAGAAAAGCTGGATGTGCACAAGTCCATGGGACTAGAGACAATGCACCTGAGGGTACTGAGCTGGCCAATTTGATTGCAGAGCCGCTGGCCATTATCTTTGAAAACTTGTGGCAGCCAGGAGAGGTCCCAAATGATTGGAAAAGGGCAATTATGGTGCCTGTTTTTAAAAAGGGAAGGAGGAGGCACTGGGGAACTACAGACCAGTCAGCTTTACCTCAGTCCCTGGACAAATCATAGACCAGGTCCTCATGGAATTCATTTTAAGCACTTGGAGGAGTAAAAAGTGATTAGGAACAGTCAGCATGGATTCACCAGGGGCAAGTCATGCCTGACCAACCTGATTGCTTTCTATGATGAGATGACTGGCTCTGTGGATGCAGGGAGAGCAGTGGACATGACGTGCCTTGACTTTAGAAAGGTTGTGATACGGTCTCCCACAACATACCTGCAAGCAAGCTAAGGAAGTATGGGTTGAATAAATGGCCTGTAAGGTGGAAAGAAAACTGGCTGCAGTATAGGGCTCAGTGGGTAGTAATCAAAGGCTCAATGTCTAGTTGGCAGCCAGTACCAAGTGGAGTGCCCCAGGGATCAGTCCTGGGGCCAGTTTTGCTCAATATCAGTGACCAGGAAGAAGGGCTGGAAGGCACCCTCAGGAAGTTTGCAGATGAAATGACACTGAGCTGGGGGAGTAATAGATATGCTGGAGGGTAGGGCTAGGATTTAAAGAGACCTAGACAAATTGGAGGATTGAATCAAAAGAAATCTAATGAGGTTCAGTAAGGACAAGTGCAGAGTTCTGCACTTAGGATGGAAGAATCCCATACACTGATATGGGCTAAGGACTGACTGGCTAAGCAGCAGCTCTGCAGAAAAGGACCTGGGGGACCTGGGGGGTCCTCAGATAAATTGAATATGAGCCAACACGGTGCCCTTGCTCTGAAGAAGGCTAACAGCATACTGGGTTGCATTGGTACTGGCACTGGTAAGGCCACATCTGGAGTACTGTGTCCAGTTTTGAGTCCCCCACTATAGAAAGGCTGTGAACATATTGGAGACAGTCCAGCAAAGGGCAATGGAAATGGTCAGGGGGTCGGGCACCTGACTGGTGAGGAGAAGCTGACGGAACTGGGCTTATCGAGTCTGGAGAAGTGAAGACAGAGGGGGGATTTAATAGCAGCCTTCAAGTACCTGAAGGGGGGTTCAAAAGAGGGTGGAGCTGGACTGTTCTCCGTGGTGGCAGATGACAGAACAAGGAGCAAGGGGCACAAGTTGCAACAAGGGAAGTTTAGGTTAGAGATAAGGAAAAAAAATTCTCACTAGGAGGGTGGTGAAGCACTGGAACAGGTTACCAAGAGAGCTTGTGAAATCTCCACCCTTGGAGGTTTTTAAGACCTGGCTATACAAAACCTTTGCTGAGATGATTATTTGGGGCTGGCCCTTCTTTGAGCAGGGGATTTGGCTAGATGACATCCTGAGGTCCCTTCCAATCCTAATTTTCTATGATTTTCTAGGATTTTGTACTTCATTTATTTCCAAAGAGTATTTTGAAAAATACCAGCACTTCAAGGCAAGTTGTAATCATATATATTACAGCAAGATATCTATATCCCTTTTTATTTAAATACTAACTTACAGGCTGACATATTAAAAATGTTTGCAGGAGTAGTGTACATTATTTTATCTTCATCCTATTATTTTTCCTTCTATTTGCAATGCTGTGGCTACTGGGACTTAGACGTACTATTAATGATCTACACTTTGTGAACTGTGTGTTGTTTTTACAAGTCACAGGGAGAAATGTTTATATTTGTAATGGGAGATTTGTAATTAAAGACTTTTAATTGGATGGAGTGCTACTGACCCATTCCAAGTGTGAAAGAAATGACTACACAATAAAACGTTGGTACAGCTCAGGAACAAAAACAAGCTTACATATTGGTTGCTTATTAAATTGTATGGTGAAGGACAGATGGTTAGATAGATGTTTTTCTAAGTGCAGTTAAAAAGATTCAATAATCATCATGACTATGTTTTTTCCCCCCATCTTCCAGTTGTTTCTATCATTATCATAAGGCTGCTTCCAAAAATTCCATTTTACTTCTCGTTTTGTGACATAGTATAACAAACTCCAGCAACGTTTCTGTTTAGAATTATTTCCCTATGAATCTCTTGGCATTCACAGCAGGAAAAAAATCAGTGCAACAACAGCCTTACAATGCTCTGCTCTTTCTTCCTATACTGGCACTTACTCCTGCTACAGAAATTCATCCTAAACTCATCGGAACCAAAAGAAGACCGTCAGCAGTCAGCTAATGTTACTAATGGTCACACCATCCCCATGCAGTCGGCTAAGTGAAGTAGCAGAGATCACAAAGACAAGTTGTGCCTTCATCTGAGGGGAGCCAAACATATATAGTTCTTGCTGAAGTCACTGAGAATTGTGGATTCTTAATAACTCCTTTTGCTTGTGTTCTTGGTTCACTTGCTTGTGCTGCCTCCTATTACCGAGTTTATCATGGAAAAAGAGGAGCTTAGCCAGTGGCAGGGAACTTGTGGTAGACCCAGCGTCAATTTAATAGCTCCTGCTTTCATTCAGCAACAAAATAATCTAGTCTATAGGTAGTCAGAAAGAATCCCATTTCCCAAACTCTTCTTGCAACAACTAGTGATAAAAAAACCCTGTCACTGATATATAACACTTAATTTTAAGTTATATTAGACGCTGAGAGAGTAAAAATTGGACTTGCTTCTGAAATATAAAAGTTACCTCTGCTAGGCACCCAGATTGTACAGGATGGCACAAAGGGGAAAAATGTTTCCCTGATATTCAGGCCCTATCTTTAATTGCAGGGCATCTGGAAGTCCTGAATTCTTCAAACCCAGATATCCTACAAGGAAAGCCGTCCCAGCTCTGTGAACCTCAAAAATCCTGGTGTCCCTGAACCTGTGACAGTCTGAAAGGTGAATGGAAGCAGAGCCGTGGATCCGAGGAAGTGTGGCTATTCCAACTCCAACACAGGTCTCCTGGCACGCTGCTGAGAAATGAGGGTGTTGAGCTGGCAGGAAACCAGGCTGAACACCTGCCTAGCACGCAAGCTCTGAAATTTATCGGTTTCATAGAAGATTTGCTGAAATTGCATCTCCATGAGGTGATTTCTTTTCGTCTAAGCAGAACTTTGCAATGGTAAAAGGAGTCAGAACTGATGGCAGAGGTGACATCTTTTATTAGACCAACTACATATTTGCAAAAAAATGCCTTTATGCGTAAGCTTTCAGGCATGGTCACCCTTCCTCAGGCATAAGGGAACGCAAAGATTGTAAAATTTCTCCTAGGTGGAAAGGAAAATTCATTTTTCACAGGAAAGCTGAAGGTGTTGTAAGATTTCCTGGTTGGACTAGTTAATTTTATGCAAATTAGGCTTAGAAAAACATTAAAACAGGCTATTTACCTCAATGTTGTCTGGTGCCAAGCAGGATGTTGAACTACGTTTCCTACATTTCTCAGGAGAGTGGGTTATGGCAGAAATTCTCTTGTATTGAAGCAGCTTTGAGCTCTGTGAACATGAAGGTGTAGCTAGAACAATAGGCAGGAGCCAGGGTGTCAACTTTCAGGTTCCAAGGTGGTAAATTTGCTTCCTTTTTGTAAAATCTGAACATTTCTGTCCAGCACTGCTTAACATATCTTATCTGGACATTTCAGATATCTGTGGGAGTTTCTCCCCTCTGTTTTTGATTGATAGAGGAATGCTAATTGTCATAGGGAAGAACTTGTCAATATAGGGTTAAACTTGGCTTTTGTTTTCAGTACTGTAGATCAGCTGAAAAAACCTTACATGACTTTCCTGGAAATACTTTGTCTTCATCCTGATGCAACTGGGGAGTGGAATCTGGGCTCTTAGGCTAGGGACAGACATTCAAAAAGCCTGAGCCTGCATTGATTCAGTCTTTGCAGGTTCGTCTAACCAGTGGCTTAGGACAGAAGCCTGTGGGCACACTAGAGCAGCCCTCCCTGCCACAAGAAAGCTGAGCGAGGAGGGGATCTGTGGCCAGGCCCCAGCAGGCCCACCCCAGCAGCTCCCTGACAGACAAGAGCAATCTGGGCACACAGGACTGACTGGCACCAGAAGGGAACTCTTCCCCCTCCTCCCTCTCCCCCACCACTATGGGGCCAGGAGGGGGCCCTATTCAGTGCTGTGGGGGCTCTTCTCCCTTCTCCTCCCCCCCAGAGTGCGGTGGGGGGCCCTGTGAGGCTGCCTGGCCCCAGAGAGGGACTCTTCCCCCTGCTTCTCCCCCCATTGCTGTGGGGTGGGGACAGGGGTCCCTATGGGATGCTGCCCAGCCCCAGAGGAGGACTCTTCCCATCCCCAGGGCAGGGAGAGGCTCGGTTCCATGCTGCGGGGAACTTTTCCCCCTCCTCCCCCTCCCCCCCTCAGAGGGGCAGAGGGAGCGTGAAGTGAAACTTGGCGGGGTGTGGGTGTGGGGGGTATGAGGGAGGATGGGGGATGTAGGGACCCCCCTCACTCCCTCCATGGCGTGCAGCCCCCACTGCCTGGAAGCTGCAGCAGGTGGGGTGCTCAGTGCAGGCACGGCACAGGCATGACTCAGGCCAGCACTGTGTGGAAGGAGGGAGCAGAGCCTGCCTTATCCTCAAGGCTCTGCTCCCTGAGCCTCAGGCTGCAGCTCCAGCCCGCACAGCAGGGGAAGCCCCACCCTGGAGGCAGCTGCTTCCCCTGCTTCCTGCTGTGCAGGTCCTGGTATTCTACCAGGAGTGGAGGGAGCCTCGCCCCCCGCTTCCACGCGAAGTCCAGAACAGGGCTTTTCCTCTGCAAGTATGGAGCTACAGGTGCACAGCACAAAGCCCAATGGGTAGAAGAGGCTGGACAGGCTGCACAGAGCTTCACTCCTCACCCCCCGCACAGTGCTGGCCCCCTTCAATGCAGGGCTTTTCCCACTGCGAGGACTGGAGCTGCAGGCTCAATCCCAGGGAACAGAGCCAAGGGGATAAGGCAGATTCTGCTCCCTCCCTCCAGGCAGCGTTGGCTGGAGCTGCACCTCTGCCAGGCATGAGCAGCCTGACCTCCCTGTCTGCTGCTGCTGCCAGGCAGCGGGGGCTGCACACCAGGGAGGAGTGTGTGGGGGTCCCTATGCCTCCCCACCCTCCCTCACACCCATACCCAGCTGAGATCCTCACTCCTGCTGCCTCTCTGGGGGGAGGAAGAGGACAGGGAAGAGTTCCCCTCTGCATGGAACAAAGCCTCCCCTGCCCCCCACTCCCATTCTGGGGTGGGGCAGCATAGTATGGAGGTCCCACTCCCAGCCCTGCAGCAGCAAAGTGGGAACAGGAGGAGGAGGAGGAAGAGTCCCCATGCAGCATCTCACAGAGGCCCCTTCCCCACCCTGGGAGGAGAAGGGGGAAGAGAGCCCCCCTCCACAGAGCCCCTTCCCTGCCCTGGGAGGAGGAGGGGGAAGAGGGCCCCCCCTCCCCATCCTGAGAGACAACCTACATGTCCTTGTTAAGGTAAAGGAGGCAGGGAAAAGGGTTAATTCCTCCCTCTCTCCCTTCCCTGCAGCTCAGGTCTGCCAGCTCCAGGGGCCACCGCTGCAGCCCCCTCCCCTCTGCTCCCTCGCAGACAGGCTGGTCCCAGATGCCGTGGGGAAAGTGGGGAAGGAAGGAAGAATTAATCCTTTCCCTGCCCACTTTGCCTTAATGGGACCACGCCAGCCAATGTCTATGGTAGGGCCAGTCCCTGCTCCGGCTAGAGAGCAGAGGGGTGGGGTAGGCCCTGCACCTGGAGCAGAGAGCCCCACCCAGCCCAGAGAGCATGCTGGGATGCTGGGGGAGTCTGGTTTATCTTAAACCATCAAGGAGTCTGGGACAGATATTACATAAACCATATCGAGCCAAATCAATTAAGTCTGATACTACATTCAACCAGGTTTATCTCAAACTGGTTTTGACCATTTTGAAACAGGTTTATGTGCACCAATTGTCTGTTCTGTTACAGGTTTAAACCAGTTTCTGGTCACTTAAACTGGTTTATGTGTAATGTCTGTCCCTATTAGATTTTAGTTGTGGTAGAAAAAAGGCTGAATAAATGCGTATAGCTGTGACATATTTTATCTGGATTTGAGAAAGAGTTTAGGAAGAAATTCCACATGATAAGCTTTTGCTTACTCCTCTTCTGTGAGATTTTGAGTTGAGCACAGATTATCAGTTGCAATGGAAAAACAGAATGCAAATAAAAGAATCCCAACCTGGAAGGCACTGGAGTGTGGGGAAAATTTGAAACATTAACTAAGAGCCCTCATGGTACCTGCATGTACTAACAGAGTTACAGGCACGGTTTTATGGCTCAAACAGTATGATATAGTAAGCCTAAACACTATAAGATGGTGGTTTCAGTACTTAAGCATTAAGAAGGAACAGGTTCTTTACTCATCACCCCATTAGCTTTGCATGTAATGCTCCTATCATACAGCAAGTTTGCTTGGTTTATCTCAAGGAAAGGGTATTGAAAAGCTTAGTGTTCTTTTCAGATATGTCAGTCAAAAGTACCAATAGGGCTGGACATGGCAGGCTGAGAAGACAATTGTTCTTATCATTGGTAAAGAGAATCTTTCTGTTTCTCTTCCTTCTTCACTACTTCTGGGCGTGTGGATATTTACATAATGATATTGCTTCAGTCTTCAGACAGTGCTGAACTATCTAAAGAGGCTTAGGCTACAGTTCCAATGCACATTTCTCTGAATTTCCTACTTTCTTCACTGAAGAGATACTTTCTATAGAGATTAGGTAAAAATGCAATTAAAATTTTAATTAGCCAAACGAAGCAAGACCCTAAACATAATTTTATGTTATTTCTATGTTTGTCTATGTGGAAATTGTTGAAATTGAAAAAAGTCCTTTAGTTTATCTAAGATTCTTTGCCTTGCTACAACTATTTATATACGGATGTATTACTTGTTTTCAAATCAGTAGCAAAATTATGAATTCCTGATAAACATTACTTTCTCTTTAAGCATCTGTGTTTTTCTTACATTTGTCATGGTGCCTTCATTGGATATATTAGGGTTTTCAGGTTGAGAGATGACTGATTTCATACAGTCAGAATTTAATTTTACCATGTGCTATACAGTATCATATTTGTCTCATTTTTTAATTATATCATGTGATTTAGTAGAGATCTATATCTTTTACTATATTAGATTGTCAGAGTATGTAAGAACATATGAAATGTCATACTATATCAGACAAATGGTGCATCTAGCCTAGTATCCTGTTTCCAACAGTGGCAGAAATGGATGTGTTAGAATAGGAGTATCAAAGTTACCTCGAGCACCAGATCTGGCCATATCCAACCCAGAGGCCATGTTTGACACCTCTGCTTTGGATGGAAAATATTGAAATGGGTATATCTCTGGAGATCATCTCTTGATTGCTACCATCCCTAGCGTCCACCATTATTGATTAAGAGATGCCACAGGATACATCTCTGACTGCTTTATTTAATACCTATTTAACAGAATTAGTTTCCATCCAGGAAGAGCACACACTAGGCATGTGCAAATAAGCAGCTATTCAATTCAGCTTTGGATTCGGCCAATTCAGATGTCAGGGATCCAATCCAGACCTCCAGATTGGTTTCCCACTTTGATTTGGCCAAAGCAGCTCTGAAGTTTTGGAGCTGCTTCAGAGATCCGGCCATAGGATATAATGGGGAATCAATGAAATACCTATATCTTTGTTTTTGTCTGATTTGGATGAAACACGCAGGGATGCTGGCCTCTGGTGAGAGCATGAAGCTCTGTTTCAAGAACATTAATGCAGGAGTTTGGATGGAACTGCACCCCAAATTTCTGAAAGCAAAATTCATGTCACTTGTATGTGTGACACGGCAGCAGGGTGAAAACTGCAGGCCTGGTGGTCCATGCTGAGGCCACGAAATCTGCCAAGTTTCAAGGAGATAGGTGCAGGGGGAGTGTGGCTTCTGGGGCCCTGCACCTCTAGCTGCTAACAGGCAAAACTTGTAACATAGATGACCCTGTGTGTGTTAAGGTACAGCGAGATGAAAACTGCAGAGATGGTAGCTCCTGTGGAGGCCACAAAGCCTGCCAAGTTTCAAGGAGATAGGTGCAGGGGTTTTGGGGGAACTGTACCTCAAGCTGTGGAGAAGCAAAACTCGTGACATGGGTGACACAGTGTGTGTTAAGGTGCAGCAGGGTGAAAGCTGCAGGGATGGTGGCCCCTGCACCTATCTCCTTAAAACTTGGAAGGCTTTGTGGACTCATCAGGGGCCACTACCCCTGCAGTTTTCAGCCCGCTGTGCCTTAACACACACAGGGTCATCTATGTTATGCATTTTGCCTGTCAGCAGCTTGAGGTGCAGTTCCCCCCAAACCCCTCCACTTATCTCCTTGAAACTTAGTAGACTTCATGGCCTCAGCAGGGGCCACCAGGCCTGCAGTTTTCATCCTGCTGCGGTGTAACACATACACGTGACATGAGTTTTGATTTCAAGAATTTGGGGTGCAGTTCCCCCAAACCCCTGCACTGATCTTCTTGAAACTTGTCAGGCTTTGTGGAGTAACGAGGGGCTACCATCCCTGCAGTTTTCACCCCCCTGTGATGTAACACATGCATGTGACATGAGTTTTGCTTTCAAGAATTTGAGGCGCAGTTCCCCCCGAACCTCTGCATTGATCTTTTTGAAACTTGTCAGGCTTCATGCTCTCAGCAGGGGCTACCACTTCTGCAAGTTTTGTCCAAATCAGACAAAAAGCAACAAGGTTATAGATATTTCATTGATTCCCCATTATACCCTATGGCTGGATCCCTGAAGTGGCTCTGAAGCTTTTCTGAAGCAGTTTGGAAGCTCTGAACCACTTCAGAAAGCCTAAAGAAGCCAGTGCTTCAATCCGGACATGCTGCTTTAGCATCCGAATCATCTGAATGTTCTCTGGATCCGAAGCGCGGTCTGAAACCTCACACAGCCCTAGCACATACCAACTGCCAATGCTTCCTCAGTCTGATAAAAGGTATTTAAACCCAAAAGAAGAATTTTTCCAACTATTTGAGTTTGTCTAATATAAGATAGCAGATTTACCTGAAGAACCTTGTCTGCCTATGCCTTTAGACCAATACGGCTATAACCTACACCCCTGTACTTACAGAACTATCATTCATGAATTTGTCTAGTCACTTTTTGAGCCTGGTTATACTATCTGCCTCTACAAACTCCTGTAGTAATTTGTTCAATAAGTTAACTATGTGTGGCTTAAAAAAGCCTAAGCGTTCTCTTGTTAGTTTCAAACCTGCCTCCTACTAATTTCAGTGGGCGTCCCCTAGTTCTAGTATTCCAGGATTTGATGAACAACAGCTCCCTATTTACTCTGTCTACTAGGCCTATGTGACGTTTCGGTCCCTGACTCAATTCGGTGGAGATTTGGCCTGATTCAATGGCTGAATCGCCGAATCCGAATCAAATCAGAGGACCTTCAATTTCTCCGAATCAATTCAGAGAGATTTGGAAAGATTCAGCAATTCAGCCACAGACACAGCTTTTAAATGTTTTTTCTACATACCTCTAGGCACCAGGTGGCTTATGAATACTGAGATGGTAGGGTGGATGGAACGTCCCACAGGAGTGGCGGGGCTCCCCAGCTTGCTTAGCAGCAGACCCAGAAGTGGACCAGAATCTCTGGGGGGCCCTCTGGTGCTCCGCTGGCTCAGTGACTGGTGCCTCCTGGGTCCAGGGGGCACCCAGGATCCCCCTGCAGCTGATCACTGAGCCAGGAGGGCCGCTGAGAGGCCCGCCCCCACATGCTCCCCGGTGGACCTGG
>NW_017728910.1:17227298-17250264 GCF_001723895.1 Crocodylus porosus | reverse complement strand
TGTCCAAATCGCTGATTCTCTGAATCAGAATCAAATCTTCAGATTCAGCCAAATTGAATCAGGGACAGTGATCCAAATCAACAAATCAAATCAGCATCCCTGATTCAGGTTGAATCCGAATCGAATAGGGCCTGGTTTTCACACCCCTACTGTCTACAGTCTTCATAATCTCATAGACATCTCTCATATCCCCCCTCAGTTGCCTGCTTTCCAAATGGAAGAATCCTAGCCTTCTTAGTCTCTCCTGATATGGCTACTGCTTCATACCCTCCAACATTTTGGTTGCCTTCTCTTTACCTTTCCTAATTCAACTATATCCTTTTCTAGGTTTAGTATTTTTTAAACATCAGCATAAGACTATCAAGCACTTTAAGTCAAGGTACAGTTCTAGTGCTATTGTTCCCTCTACAAAAATGTATGTGATATCAACCAATCACACAGAAATAAAGGTAGTTTACATAGGTTTTAAACACCAAGAATTGTGACCTCAAGGAACGTAGTGCTACGTCACAATAAGCAATGTGATGTTTATTAAATCTTGGGTTCTCTGTTCCAATTGTACTGTATGCTGCAGTTTTAAATTTTAAATGCTAATGATTTTTTACCCATATAAACACTATTTGACACATTTTCTAAATTTTGTGTTGAAAGTAGGTTTCTGTGTCCTACAAGTCGATTAATGTAGATGTTGAGAATATATAAAATTCCAAAATATGTTGCTATTAAACATCCTTGGGGTACTGCTAATCTGTACAGTTTAAGTTTTGGTTGAGAACTTACCTTTACCCTCTCTACCAGCCTCCCTGCTGCTATTATATAGATCTAGATCTACTGTGCCAGGTTAGAGAATCGTAAGTGACCAAAAGGCTAATTTCACAGCAGAAGACTTGTATAAACTACTGGAATTAACTACAAGTAAAGAAGAGGTAGAAAAGCTGTCTTATCAGACTAAGCCTAAAAGAGCATCTCCTGGCATCTGTGCTTATAATTCAAATAATAGATATGAAGAGAGAACATTGTGAAACATTTTTTTTTTACTACTACTACTATTTATTTGTTGTTTGTTTATTAAAAGGTGACTATGTAACAGTTGGCACTTTGGTTATTACAACTGATTACACCTAGAACTTCCAGAGTTGTGCTTGGGACCAAAATTAGTTAGATCCCAGCAGTGGAATCAGACCGGAGGTGTGCACAGCCACGATTACACATTTTTACATGTTGGACAGAGTATTTCAACTTAAAAAAACAAAACAGAAGGTTAACAAACAACTTCTCGACTTGCTTTATATTCTACAGAGCCCACAGACAAAGCTTTCCTTCCTCCTCTTCTTCTCTCACACATTATACTCATGGTAGTTTTTAAAAGGTGACATTGTTACTATAATACCACTGCCATAAAAATCTCTTCTCCAGTCAGCCAAGGAGTGAGAATGGCAAAGAATGAGTGTAATGCAATGGGAAGGCAAGGATTTCTTAGGGTGACCTCTTTTCTTGGACAAACTGCAAAGCTGCAATAGATGATAGACAAGCTTTCAAATGCAAGTATTCTTCTTCAGGTCTGAGGAGGAAAAGCCAGCCCAGAATAGTAAATAAACAAACCCAAAAAAATGGAAGAGGGGGGACAGAACTTCCCAGGGGTTGCAGACAAACAAGTAGCAGAAGTAATGAAGCTGATTTCTGAGAGATCAAAAGGCCCATCAAAAGGGAGGGGGGTCATTATCACTTTTCTTATAGAACAACCATTCCCCTCTCTGACCTCACTATCCTCCTGCTCTAGGGAAATCTACCAGGGGCATCTACCTAACTTTTAAATGCAAATTTGGGGCAAAAAATTCATAAACTGGTTGCACACTAAGGCTAGGGACAGACATTACACATAAAACAGTTTAAATCATCAGAAACTGGTTTAAACCTGTAACAGAACAGATGTTCAGTGCACATAAATCAGTTTGAAAATGGCTGAAACTAGTTTGAGATAAACCTGATTGATCTGGGTCAAACCAGTTTATGTAATGTCTGTCCCAGACCCCTTCCTGGTTTAAGTTAAATCAGAATCCTCCAGTACCAGTTGCTTTGCAGCCCTGAGTGTGGCTCTGCTCTCCTCTCCAGCCCAGCAGGTCTGGCCCCTCCCCTCTGCTCCCTGGCTGGAGCTCCAGCAAAGACACCAAGCACAGCAATGTCTGACTGGATTCCTCCTGCTTCTCCCCTCCACCACTCCCTGCTCAAGCTGGGATTCCCCCCTCCCCTCTGCCTTAACAGACACTTCTCAGCATTAGCTAGCATACCACATGCTGGCTATGTCCGCGCTGTGGGCAACAGGACAAAGGCAGACAGGACAGTGTCAGCTTAGGGCTTTTTGGAGCTAATCAACAGGTAGCTGGTAATGTTCTTCTGTTCCTTCCTTGGAAAAAGTTGTTTAAAAAGAACTTGAATTAACGAGAGAGCCTTTTGTTTTGTTGATGGGGTGCTACATGCTAACAACTTCCTGTGCAACTCCCTGCTATGTAACTCAATGCTCTGTTATCAACTACCTGCTGGCTCCCTCCTGGTCAGGAGGAGAGGGGGGGAGGGGGAGAACACCCCTCCCTAATCAGAGCATCCTGCTGGGGCCTGGCCATGCCCCTAGTCAGCTCAGCACTACTAAATAGAAGAGAGGGCTGCTGTAGCATCCCCCGGATTCTAGCCTGAGCCACTGCAGGCATGTGCCTGTATTTTTGGAATGAAAAGGAAATGGCTATCCACCTCCAAATCAGTTCAAGCTTTGCAGGCTAGACTAACCTGAAAAGATGGAATCAACTCAGGCTTTTTGAATGTCTGTCCCAAAGAACCAAGGACTTAAAACCAGGATCAGTGTTATGGCATATTATAACCTACCTGATTCCTGAATTCTCCCCACATATGAAAGGAGGCAGCAACTGTAGCTCATCAAAACCGAGACATACAATGATGCATGACACAATGTTCTAACTGAGCTAAATTTACTGTATTTGTATTTTACCTCATTTCCACCTGTAATTCAGACTCTCATATTCAATAACAGATGGCCACAACCAATTGCATACACTTTTTTAAAATCCATACGGCCAATTTTGCTTCGAGTATGTGGCATATCATGGAAGAGAACATTAAGGTATATTTAATGAAGACAATGTGATTTCAAACAAACCTATATGAAGGTCACACAGAAAATATCTGAGGAACAGCCAGGAACAAACCTCAAATCTACAGATTCCATGTACCACACTTCAACTACAAGACCATACTTCCTCTTGATCCACGCTCTGTATGCCTCAAACTACCTATTACATTAAATTACATGCATTAAGTTCAGATTCTTTAAAACACCTTGATGAGTTACTGCACCTCAGGTGCATATTGACAGATGAAAAAGTGCACTGTACTACTCACACATGCTTCAAATAACAATATCCAACCCTAAGGATAAAGTAATATACTTTATTGATATGATAGTTAGAAAGAAACCTGTCTTTTACTATCCTGTTTAATGTTCAAAGATTTGCCCCTGCTTAGCAAAATCACTCAGTAAAGTTTAATCACATTTAAGTATTACAATATGTACAGAATTTTGTGCCCTAATTTACTTAAGGAATAACTCTCATTTGAAACTTTCAACTTCCTGTCTACCAGATGAATAGAAGTTGAATAGATATAATACCCATGCACATTTTACTGATTAGAAATATTTTTCAAATAAATTTAAGCTGTAATAAAACTCCTCTGCCTTGTTACACTGATAGATATTTCTCATTAGTACCCGATGAAATTATTACTACTAGCATGCTACAAATTATCATCTTTACTCTCAGATGCACAATATAAGGATTATTCTTCTTCCTATTCAGATCAAAAATGGCTATGCAGTAAAATGAGCAATAGCAGCATACAATGAAATCTTCAAACCTGAGCTAACTAGTTATATAATTTAGCACAAGTACTAACACAGCTGGGTTTTGCATACCAGTGTTGAGAGATATTGGCAGCCACAGTTAAATGCACACGCAATGCCTAACTACCTCGAATTTTTTTTCCTAGTAGTAGAACCAATGTTTTCACCAGAACCTATGTTTTCCAGTCTATCCTGCCAGAATATTATCCATCAAATATTGGTACCATTGAAGCTGATGGCAAAAGTCCATAGTCATCTATTAGTCTGGGAAATTACCTTGTGTAAATTTTAAATATGTCAGCACTAATACTGTAAGACACAACTGTTACAGACTTTTTAATTCAAGCTTCTACCCCTTTCCCAATAATAAGTACCACTTTGGAGCTCTTCATTTTTCTAACCAGGAAAGGGAGTCACAACATTTAAAAATCAAAAAGGAAGTCAGCTGGGATCAGGCACATGTGTTACTTTCATTTCTGGCCACAAAACTAAGAGTATTTGTCATTTCCCAGGACAGTGCAACCCTCCTGGGAATTACTTAATTGTTCATAACCCTCTACAGAATACGAGCAGAAAAGAGAAGGATGGAGGGAAAGAAATAAGAAGACTGGAAGTTGCTGGTAGCTTTCATCTCCCCTCCCCTCCCCGCAAAGTGATATGTAATGTGTTTGCAAATGCTGCAAAAACAGAACACAGAAACAAATAAAGGGATATTTCTACTAAAATACCCAAAGGATACAACTCAGATAGGCTCCACCCTGCCTGCTCTCATTCATTTCTTATCCCACCTACTTCAAGAAAACTAGAACACAGTGTACTATGGTGATACAATCCAAAAAAACAGTATACCTTTTTTTGGCTCATCTCTGGTTGGGTCAATGTCAGAGGTAAATTATAGTTATAAGCTATGAACATCAAGGAATCTGAAGGAATCATCATACGCAAGAAAGAGCTAAACAGAAACTCGGTATAAGAGCAAATGAATAGACCTATCAGCCTTATTGGAGCTACCTGTACAGGGTAAATGAGCACAGTTTCCAAGGTTTGCCAGTGAGTTGTTTAAGGGCAAGATTCCTAATGACACCGAGGCTCAACTTAAAGTTAGTTAAAGCAACAGCAATGACACAAGGGAAAAAGGGGCTGTTTTGGAAAAATCATTTCACCTAATGTGCTTGTCGAAAAACTTAGATAAAGTTAACTAATTAAACTTTCCCAGCTAACAGAAATTGGCTGGGCAATGAAAAGAGCAAGAATTCACCAATATCTGAAGGACTGTATTGGTCTTTAGTATGGACATCCGGGCCACAATGCTCCTTTATTCCTGACCTATGCTGGATGTTACTACCTCAAGAATAATGATTTTTACCCAAAAAAAGCCCTTGTGTTTTTCCAAGATATTTTGCTTTCTCAAAACCTGCCTGTGCTTTAATGAAGGTATCACCCCGAATGGCAGATAATTAGTTCTAGCGTCATTAATGATATATAAGCAAATATATACCCAGATGTCCAACAGGTGATGGATAGGTTATGGTCTGCCTGTACTGTGCTCTACCAGTCATATGGGAGAAGATATTATGGGCTGAGCATCACCCAACACCCTCACTGGCATGTCTGGAGGTCTTCTGTGCTTTGATTATCCTGATGAATTCTCTGCTTTTAACTTATAATGGTCTATCGGGGGAAATAAACTTGATATAATGCCTCCTATGTACCATCATGTCCAGCTTGAGAAATGTCACCGCAACTTTACAACTTTCCATGTGCCAACACTACCACCATTGCCCTATCTGGCTACAGAACATGATTATATTAGCACAAAGGAACATTTTTATGCTGCCTGGCTATGATACAGAGTTTGCTCACTTGCCAGGCAATAAACTTCAAAGGGGACCTGTTAATTGTCAAGCATATCTCAAAGCAGCAGCACAAACTTTAAAAACCTGGGGAGACCAACACTATTAGTTTCTTGCCCGCCTTCAGCTTGGGTGATCTAAGGCTCTATGGCAGGATGGAAAGACTTGGGCACAAAAGGAACAAAGGCAGAATGAAGGAGTCCAAGGAGCCATCTCCTCATGCATCTTTTAAGCCCTTGAGATGCTTAGTTGCAGAGGAATGTCCACAAGAGCACACATCTCAACAGGGCGAGAGCTCAAGAACCTCTCTGTGTCATAGCATATTTCTTCTGATGTATCCTTGTTAAAAACATAGAAGCCCCCTGAATGGAGAGTAGAAATTCATTATCTCCGAGTGATAGCTGTCCACACCACAGTAACTAGTGCCAATGGGCAAGTCTCAGGGATACATCAAAACTCCACTGTCAAAAGGCATGGCAACAAATGGCAGTGTTGAGCCCTCTGAACTAGCATCAGCTGTTATCAGCTCCTCATTCACAATATTGGTACTAATACCAATTTTCACCTAAGTGGATCAAAAAAACCCTGAAAAAAATCAATTCAAGTTGAACCAAATATTTCCCCCTCGGTTTTTCGCACCTATATGAAAACCCAAAAAGTTTCTTTTGTGTTGACTAAAATGTTCCATTTGACTGAAAATAAAAACAAATATATTTTTTTCAATTGTTTTGTTCAATGTCTTCATCAATGATCTGGAAGAAGGCATAGAGTGCACCCTCAGCAAGTTTGCAGATGACTGGGGGGAGTAGTAGATACGCTGGAGGGTAGGGTTAGGATTCAGACAGACCTGCACAAATTGGAGGATTGGGCCAAAAGGAATCTTGTGAGGTTCAATATGGACAGGTACAAAGTTCTGCACTTAGGACAGAATAATCCCATGCACCAGTACAGGCTGGGGGCTGACTGCCTGGGCAGCACCTCTCCAGAAAAGGCCCTGGGGGTTACAGCAGACAATAATCTGAATATGAGCCAGCAGTGTGCCCTTGCTGCCAAGAAGGCTAACAACATACCTGCGTTGGTAGGTGCATTGCCAGTAAGTCAAGGGGAGTTCAGTTTTGAGCCCATCAAAATAAAAAGGATGTGGACAAATTGGAAAGAGTCCAGCAGAGGGTGACAAAAATGGTGAGGGGCTGCGGGACATGACTTACGAAGAAAGATTGAGGGAACTGGACTTATTTAGTCTAAAGAAGAGGAGACTGGTAGGGACTTAATTGTAGCCTTCAACTATCTGAAGCGGGGTTCAGGGTTCAAAAGGAGATGGAGCTGGACTGTTCTTAGTGGTGGCAGATGAAAAAACAAGCAACAGTCTCAAGATGCAGCAAAGGAAGTTTAGGTTAGATGTTAGGAATAATTTTCTCACTAGGAGGTAGTAAAACACTATAACAGGTTATCCAGAGAGGTGCTGGAAGCTCCATCCTTGGAGGTTTTCAAAACCCAGGTAGACAAAGCTTCAGCTGGGATGATCTAGTTGGGGATGGTCCTGCTTTGAGCAGAGGGTTGGACTAGATGAACTACTGAGGTCTCTTTCAACCCTAACTTTCTATGATTCTAAAATAAAAAATGAGAATCCCAAAACTGAAGGAATGGCTGGAATCTTCATTTATTCAATAGGCCAGGGAGAAGGCATTCACCCAGGATGTGGGATACAGGAGTTCATGTATCTCTTTTGTCTGAAGGGATTTGAATCCACATTTCCTACTTTCTAGAATAGTGCTATAACAGCCAAGCTACAGGGTATTGTGGGGTGGGGCAATTTGCTGCTGCAATTCTATTTTGAATAAATAGATGGTCATTGGAACAGAGCCTAGAACCAATGTCAGAGTCTTAATTACCTGGCTCATTTTTTTAACTATTTTACACGAAGTGGAATCTCTCCAACATAGACCCAAAGTCACAATCTGTGGTTAGAAAGTTCTCTTGGGAGGTGTGAGATCCTCTCAGGCAGAGGGAATCAAACCTTGATCTCCCATAGCCTGAATGAGCCCACTTAGTCACTGATCTACTGAGCAGAAACGAGACTCTCCAACAACTGTTTTATTAAATTACCTCTGAAAATGTCTTTGACTGAAACTGTAAGTACATTTGACCCTATTACCAATGAACCTTAATAGTTTTGGGATGATCTGAAACATCCTAAACATCGGGGGAGAGGAGGATTCTGTTTTGTTTTTGCAAAGATACTATTTGCTTCTTCTTTTTTTTTTTTTTTGCTATGCAATATCTTCAGTATCAACTTGTCTCTCGCACCTCCAAATTACGGCTCCAGGTTTCATTCTAGCTTTAGAGCACACTGATCTTCTGTTCTGGGTCTGTGCACTCCTTTATTGTGTGTTATAGATGGAAGCACATGTTGCAGGAGACCCAAAGAGGGGCTGCTCACTTGACACCTACTTTGGCTCTAAATTGCCTATAACCTTCTAAGCAGTCATGATGCATCAGTTATTGCTTCTGAACTAGAAGATATTTCTGAGCTGTTCTCTCCAAGCAAAAATTCCTGGCATGTTCAGATGACTTAGGAAGACCCAAACCCAACTTTGAAAAATACCCAGGTACCAAAATGCCATTTATTGTTCAATGAGTTCACTTACAGGATGGGACTTTCCTTTTGCATGAAGGGCAATACTAAATTATTCATACTGCTATACTATGAGAAATGTACTCTCCAAAAAAAAAAAAAAAAAGGTAGAGAATCAAATTCAACATTGCATAAAAATTGGGATTATACACCTGAATTCTTAAAGTTTGCTCATTTTCTTTTTCAGCTTATTCACAAAACCACAAAAAGTTATTATTATTTAGAAACATTCAGGATTTGAACTAAAAAAAATACAATTCTTTAAGCTTCAAGGAAAACAGGTGACACCAGCAAATTTACTGCAAACATTGCCAAAATGGATTTACAGATCCTGCAGCATATTTAATGACCTGCAACAGATGTATAAATCCCACAACAGTTTTACAAATCCTGCCAATAAATAAAAAAAAAAAATGTGATTAACAAATCCTTACTACGCACTGTATGGATCCAAATGGCAGCTTTATTTTGGAATGCTGTTATCAAGAACAAGATCACAAATCCAGCTCTCACATATTAACTCTAAGTTTGGATTTCTAAATTCTGGTCAGGCTTTCCATAGCGAGTTCCTTAAAGTTCAGATTTAGTAATGAGTGCCATAAAAGGTTATACAATTTGTTTCCCCTGTCTTCCTCAAGGCACAAAATGAATCACATTCCACCCACAAGGCATCCTGGCTACAGTGAAGAGTGACAATACACTGGAATTTGTTGGGTTTTAGTCATCATGCTTTGTACCATTTTATATCAATAATAATAATAATAATAAAATAAAGTGACTACAGAAGCCTTTTTAAATTAGAGTTGGGTGTTTAGGCAGCCCCTACAGAGTCATTTCTCTACACTGCATAGACAAATAAGCTTTCTAAGTGACAGATTAAAACTCTTCTCCTCCACATTTAACAGTTCCCTACTTAATCACTACAGGAGCTGCTGGGAAGTGAGCACATTTGAAGATCTAGCCCTAATTTAGGAAGCTAAATGAGATCTGAAGTCTTTAAGGATATAGCCCCAGCTGTAGATGCTGAGAACATGACAATCTGCTCTGCACGTGAAAGGCAGCAAGTACAGCAGAGTGAGATGAGAGAGACACCAGGTAAAAGTGAGAGAAATCTTTTTCCAGAGAACTTGGTGAAAAAAGGAAGACAGAAAATACATTGGAGGAACAGTATAACACATGAAGTAAGGAAAAGAGACAGAACTGCATGAGATCAACCACAAGGTATAAGGTTAGGGGCACACAAACAAGCTACTCTGAGGTAAGCTAGAGTGAAAATATACAGTGCATCTCTTCCATGGTAACCACCCACCTGAATACTTACAAAAGGAAATGCAAAGCAGCTTACTCTTCAGTGGGCACATCGACACACGATGCCTACTGCACATGAGCTTAATAAACACTTGTGCAGTAGCGTGGCAGTTAAAAACTGTGCTAATAGCCTACTGCGTAGTAGGGCCATGCGACGCTACGGGTGATGATTCAATTCGGAGGAGATTCAGCCTGATTCGGCGGCTGAATTTCTGAATCCAAATTGAATCAGCAGACCAATTAAAGGTCTGAATCAATTCAAAGCTCTTCATATCTTCAGAAAAGATGCAGAGAGCTTCAAATAGATTCAGACAGTCCCTGGTGGCTGCAGCACAGAGCTGGAGCCAGACTAGGAGCTGGTAAGTAGAGGTGGGGGAGGGGAGGTCGGGGAGGAGACCATGGGGGACCCCTGCCAGGCCCCATGCCTTCCCTGCTCCCCCAGGAATCTCCCCCAAATCTCCTGGGTGATTCGGAGATTTGGCAGCAATTTGAATCTCCAAATCAGATTTGGCCAAATCAATTTGGAAAAGTGATTTGAATCAACAAATCAAATCACTGTCCCCCAAATTGGCTGAATCTGAATCCAAAGCATATGCAAGCTGCTTCACTTAGGCCTACTGCACAGTGTTATTAGGCTAATGCACAGTAAGCGTCACAAAATAACCATGCACTGGCATTACTGCACAGTAACTCCAGTTACTGTACATTTAGTTAGTACTTTATTAAGCAAGTACTAAACTAAATGTGCACTATCTAAGGTGTATTAATGAACATCTAGATGTGCATAGTGAGAATACCCAAGCTTGCCTCATGGTAACTTGGTTATGAGCTTATGTGGGGAGTTAAATCAAGACAGATGCAGTAAGCTAAATTGTAGCAAAATGTATTCAAACAGAAAATCTACAGACACATTGTTCCTATTAAATAGAGATTCAATAAAAACTACAGAACTGCAGAAGGAACATCTTTAAGGGATTTGCCATCACAAGTATTGTTCACTTTAGTAAACAGGTTTAAACCTCCAACTAGTAAGTACCAGGGACATTTGATAACATCTGATCACAGTAATCCTCACTACTAAAGTGTATACATAAAGAGGCATACTGTTCTGAAAGTTGCTCTGTACTCAAAACATTTCAGATAGATGACTGCAGTGACAGGGGTTCCCATTCCTGACTAGTCTTTGCATGTAGTAGCACACCCCAAAGCTTTATCTTTAAGTTTAGTTGCATACTTGAAGCAAGAGTAGATGATCCTCTCATTGATTTACATACACGGGAATCAGACACAGACTGACTCTGGCCCAAAACAGTTAAATTTAGTATGAAAGCAGTGAATTAGCTTCATAGAGCAAAATGAGTTTTTTAAAAGGGATTTTAAGTCAAATAATACTAGAAAAAAATCCATTCCAACTTTGTAAGTAATCTAGTGAAAGTGTTTGTAAGTTTCCATCTTTCTAATGTGCGTGAACACCATACAACTTCAAGGTAAACTAAAATCATGGAATGGACTCTGTGTTCTTATCATTCTGGACTTTGGATTCTTGCTCTGGATTTTCCACTTATTACTGCTGGTAGACATGTGGCTTTGCAAGAAGTCCTGATATAGTGAAAAAAACGGCTTGTTCTGATCTCTTTTGACAGAATGTTTCACAGTCTGAGTCTGACAACAAAAACGTTTCACCTTCAGTTCCCAAAGGTTTCACTCATACAGTTTTTCAACATCCCAGTAAGTTCAGTTGGTCACTCATTCACAGATAAAGCAACAGTTCCCTGAGGCTTTTTTAATGCAAGAAATACAAAGCCCTGGTGCTGAATTGGTATGGGGAACAGGGTTGCCAATCCAAGACTTTTTTTTTTTAAACTGACAATCTGCAAACTTTTTTTTTACTGGCAACCTAACTTTTTTACTGACGCATGCTTTTACTGATATGTTTTACATAATATTAATGCAACTCTTCTGCCAGGCTATTCCCTGCTGCCAGGTCCCAGTTTGA
This sequence comes from Crocodylus porosus, assembly GCF_001723895.1. Lineage (NCBI taxonomy): Eukaryota > Metazoa > Chordata > Crocodylia > Crocodylidae > Crocodylus > Crocodylus porosus. The sequence goes on along the minus strand of NW_017728910.1, from coordinate 17,238,562 downwards.
AAGGCCTGGTTCAAATTTAGGGGTTTGACACCAGATACAGTAAAAATGTAAAAGAGTTCAGTTGTTGGTAAAAAATTCCCAGTGGGGAAAAAATGTCTTGGGTTAGCAACACTGTTTGACTGAAGCAATGGTTTTACACCATGTTGCCTCACCACAGAGGTTCCCTACTCTGATACCCCGACTGGACCCTGCACCAGGCTGCCCCCCCCACAAATCATCCCTCCTAGTCTTTTTCTCACTACCACCATCCTGAAACAGACCTCAAAAAGGATGTCACCTGCCACCTAGTAGCATTATAGCACCAAACACAGCAGCAGCAGCAACAGCAACAGCACATGGTTAGAGGGGAAGGGGTCTAACAAAGCCATGCAAGAAGACTTCCAGCAGGATGCTATGCTCCTGCTCAACTACAGGAGGTGCTGCTCTGCCTTGTGTCTCCTTTAGTCAAGCTTCAGTTATCTAGTCTCTTTCCAAGACGGATCTTCAATGAAGCAGACCAGCAGCTTTGTGTTTTTATGGATGGCTTTACAGATAGATAATTTTAACCATGTGGTTCTACATGGGTACACATTCATAGTGCTTTATAGCCCATGGCTAAATAAGCATAGATCAGAAAACAAGATGTTGCACAATCCTAAGCCAGGTACTCCAGCTGAAGTCACTTTGGGGAGAAAACAGAAAATGATTTTATTCTAGTTTAAATATTACACAAGAAAATCTACTGCTGGTAGGTTTGGAGAACTTAAAATCATAGGAAGACCACCAATTAATTATGCAACTCAATCTCTCTGCTGTAATCTTCCAACAAGCTATCTTCTGTACCCCACAAAGTACTATATGGTGGCAAATCCATCCTTCTCATATTTCCTATTCTCTCTCTTACACTATACTTACTTAATTATTAATGAAATAATATGTTGTGAACACACACAAATAATTATATTCTAATTAGAATGCAATTTCTTGTAAATTAGAGTGTTGTTTATCATAATTCTAATTACAAATTTAGAATATCAAATTATATGGCCTTAGACACTTCTTTGCCTTATTTCTCCATAACATACAGTAACTTTAATTACCTCGTATGTACAATTTTCACAATTAACTTCTACAAATTAGCAGTCCTTAAAAGAAAAGGAAACTTATACTGGGAACCTAATGAGCTGAATGATTAAATCATTATGAATCGAAAGACATTTTTATTTTGAATATGCATACAGACTTTAATAAGGAACTTGGATTTTCAAGAAAATATTTTTAAAAGACAGCCCGGAAAAATAACCAAAAACTGGTCAATAATCATGGGATTTCTGGTACCGAGTGGCTCAGTAATCTAGAAGGAAACAAAGAGCCTTTCACATTTTCAGCACTGGGTTCAAATAAAAAACAATGCAGACATAGCCAAAGCTGATTACCATCCAATGGATATTTGTTAATCTATGAAAAATGAGTTTAGTTGTCTAAGCCAAATTGCAATGGATAAATATTTACATCACCAAAGTTCCCTCCACAATTGTTGCAAAACTGCAGCATTTTTAGCACGAGTGAAATTTGGGGAATGTATATGGATGTTGTTATATGGAAAAATACAGTTTAAGACTGATGGAAACTGCTCAAATTCGTGCCATATTTAGTGAACAGTTTTGATTTAAAAAATCGGTAAAAATGGAAAAATGTGCATACCGTCTAGTTAGCATCACCGTGTCAATGTTGTTATTATAGTTATTCCTTCTACTCCTTAGACTGGACACTTATAGGAGTAAGTATATTCTTTTCATATGTATGCAAAATACCTAAGAGAAAGTTGTTCTGCCCCTGACTTAGACAGGCAGCACCTTGCAAATAATAAAATTAGTTCAGAAAATACTTCTATTTGGAAAATGAATGCACATGACTCATACTTTGGAATATGAATGCAGAATTGTACGGCCTCTCTCTTTAAGACTAGTTTTCATGAAACGGTGAAAATTAATGTTTCGTAATAAGATCAATTTTAATACGCCACAGATTTTATTTCTCTTTACCTTTAAAAATAAAACAAACTAAGGATCACTCACGGCTCACAACATGTTAACAAGCTACCTTAACTGATGCATCAAACACACAGTAGACATGACCCAAACGATACTGTAATTATATAATGCATTTCTGCTGACCTGGAAATTACTATTTGACTTACAAGAATATTTATCTGAATTGTGCAACAGGATATTTATTTGAAATGTGGGACAAATGTTATTTTTCATTTATCATGTTATTTCAACTATTGTATCTATCACATGCTGTTTCCTTATAGGAATTCATTAGAGGAGAATGTACTTGGCTAGTTTGTGTTCCATAGAAAACAACGGTGAATTTTCAAGAAGTGATAGGTTCAAAGCATGTTTTCCATATTAAGTGTTTCTCCTTTCCTACCTCATATCATATAGCCAAGAGCCTCTTAATGTTTTATACATGGGTGAAGTCCCATTGGTATCAACAGTAAGACTTCCATTGACTTGCACTGAAAGAAAGCTAGGATTTTAGCCTATGAATGTAAACCAATGGTCTCAGTGAATTTGTGATAATGTGCTTATCCATTATTTTTGAATGCTGCAGTGAGTTTCAAGGCAGGAGGGAGCTGTTACAGTTGTTTAGGACCAAAAAATAACCTCTGCATCTTTGAATTTATTTCTGTCCATGCCCACAGTGGGAAAACAAACAAAATTTTGTATTTCTCTCCTTGTATCAAATGTCCAAGATATCAGTTAGAGTTCTGCCTCCTCCCAACCCTTGAACCCTTTCTCATATCTGTTGCAAAGGGGGAAAAGATAGTGAAGAGAAAAAAAGGCATGTGGTTAATGTTGGGAGAGGGAGTATTGTAAAGAAATAAACTGAAAAGAGAAAATCACTTCAAGTTTTGTGACAGAGGTAAGGGCCTATGTGCATGACTTTTTAACACCATAAAAATCACTACTTGTTACTAAACCATGAGCAGTCACCAGAAAAATACCCCTACGTACCCACTTTTAAAAATCCCTTTTCTGCCTTTGAAGTGTTCTTGGTTTTTCCTGTTCACTGACTGCATCATTGCTTGACATCACAAATGCCACTGAATCCATCAGTGACAATAATGTATGTCACTTACTGGGATATTACCAATGAACCAGGAAGCATTAAAGGACAGCTGGAGTTAGTCTGTGTTTCTATGATGAATTCATTCTGTAGCCTATTACGCTGGGATGTTCAAGCACACAAGTTTGAGCTTAACTCAATTTTTCATTTCTGCTTTGCAGTTCACCATTGCCATTTGAAAACAGCACAGCTGCTACTAGTATTCTTGAAACACCAGCTCTGCTGGTGTTTCTCTCAGTAAGGCACACCAGTTTGCCCACCCTTTTTCATCTCACAATCACCATCCCCACCACTTTAGCCTCTACCAGCAGTCAAAGAACTACAGTCAAAGACCTCTGCCAATCTTACCTCCATTGTGTGTCAACTGGGAAGCTGATGGATTATACCCCGTGGACAAATCTTCCTGACATTCTTGTTGGTGATGTTTTTGAATGGTTTGATCTAGAACAACTGGTTGTTGCTTTCTAGGAGACATTAATCAGAGGAGGCCAATGTGCTGAAGTACTAATGTGAAAAGAAACTAGCTTAACTTGGCCTAGTACAAATCACTTACAAATACCTATTTTTTTGCCCATTCACTAGTGGCTGGTCTCAATTAATTTTAAGAGCTTCTGAATCGTAGCTGCCGAAACATGAAATAATCATCATACCTGAAAACAGAAATCATGCCCCTTTATAGATATAGGGTTGTTGGTTGTAGCCCTGTTGGTCTAAGGACATAGGCAGACAAGCTTCTATGGGTAGATCTCCCTATGCTTGAAGCAGGATATTTGTGCCCAAAAGCTTGTAAAGAACAATTTTTCCAATTTATTGATCAATGCATTTTAATGGCAATCCAAGTCCATCAGGTTCTTTTACACTGCTTTACATATTGGTAGTACTTTAGGACAACAAAAGTATAACTAAAAACATATATCACAATAGTATCTCTTTAGGTCATCGCACAGATAATGCAGCAAATAAAATAACGCCCCCCGATTTTGTGTCTTTCAAATAGCTACATAAGTGATGCTTTAAATGGATGATATGTTTTAAGGACTGCTAAAAAAAGTCATCTGCCAACTGCTCTCCTTGTCAAAGCATATAATCTAAAATCAGAGCGCACGCTGTGTTCAGCAATACAGCTATATAGAGACAAAGAAGTACTTCCCATTATTCAACTGAAAATAAAGAAGTCAACAAAAGATGTTGTCTCCTTTTATGTTCATATAGCCTGATTTAGCTTTTCATAATACTTAGCACTTCCAGAGCAGCGCACTTCATCAACTGAGCTACGTCAGACTTACAGTAGTATAACTAGAAGAACTATTTGAACTTTTGTCTTTTATTTATTTATTTAGAAATAGTTTTGGGGCTATGTTCCCATTTCACAGGAAATCTGGCAGAGTTCTGCCTGTACCCCACTGCTGGGGAGCAGAATATGGCTTATTATTTAATTCCCCAAACAGTACAGTATTCACAAAGCAGAACAAAACCACCATCTTTATTCTGAGACACAATGAATCATATTTGCAGCTGCTGCTGCCTCAGATTTTGCACCTGCAAATAGGAGTGTGCATCTGTGTTTAAGAGCCTGAAGTCAATGACATTGTGAATAGCTGAAAATCTCCCATTTTTTTCCCCTTCTATTCACATTTCATATGATGTTAAGGAATTGAGTCTGATCACAGATCAGCGTAGACCAGAAGTAACTATGCTGAAGTCAATGGGGTTAATACCACTTTAAGAAAGGTCAGAATCCAGTCCTTACATTTACACCACCTCCATATAATCTGACATGGATCACTAGCCATGAATTTTAAAAAGAGTGGAAATCTGAATGCCTAATAAAGGTTGCCACCTATACAGATGTGACTAAACAGATGTAACAGCACAGCTTGTTATTTAAATCAGATTCCCCAAGAGCAAACACCCAAGAAATAAATTACAAAGAAAAACATTAATCCTCAAATTTACTTCCCTATTTCTTTTTACTCATTTTCCTTACTAAATATATATATATATATCTTTAAAATACAGATTATAAACTGGTTCCTTTAACTGATGCTTTGAAAAAAATTATTGCATTAATAGTTTGGACAGGTTTTTGGAAAAAGTGATCGATTTGAGACTGATCTTTTTGTTAAATCAAAATATTAAACCATCATTACCAAAAAACCTCCAAAAGTTCTAGGAAAAAATAATTTTGGTAGATTTTTTCCAATGATATTTTCAAAAAACATTTTAATTATTTTTTTCCTACAACATTGTTTGGTGTTTTATAAAAAGAACAGCTTTGGGGTTTAAATGAAAAACTGAAATACTCCCAGGAAACTGAAAAAGAATAGTCTTTTTTCTTCTCCCTAAACATCCCATATAAAGCAATTGGGATTTACAACCAGCTTTCATCTTTTTGTTACATACTCATACAGTCAACAAGCACAATGGGGTATCTATTTCTGATTGTGAGCTCTCGGCACTACTATAATTCAAACAATATATAATAATACTTTGCAAGCCAGTTGCTTTGCTAAGTTGATAGTAGTTCCCATTTGTAACTTATTTCAAATAAACAAACCGAGAGATCATGGATTTTTATGCAGTATGTTATGTATCTGCAGTATCCATTGGAGGTACAAGAAGTTATAAGAGATGCCTCTTCAACTTAATAATAATTAAAAAAAAAAGACTTTATCAAGCAAAATGCTTTTGATCAATTATTTTTAAAAAAAGCACATTGAGTGCATTAATGATACAATGTGTTGGTATTAAGAAGACTACTAAGGGTGCATCTACACATGCATTTATTCTGGTGCAAGCTACTCTGGAGTAAGAGGTTTTTGGCAGCTGTCTGTGGCGGGCCAGGAGGGGACACTCCTGCACTGAGCCACCCATCTCACTGCGCCCATCCACCTTCCAGGCTCTGAGTGCCTCTCTGGGGTGCCCTACATCCCGCCCTTCCTGAAGCACGCCCGCAAGCCTGGGGATAATGCTGCCATCATTCAAGAGTCTCAGTCTTTTAGTGGCTCTGTGACTCTTGAGGTACACAGACTTTATAGACCTGTAGGGTGCTCGACCCACTGCAAAAGATTGGGGTGCTTCCTCTAGCCTGAAGCACAAAAAGCAGCCTCCCTTAGTCAGCTGGACCAAGGGAGCACAAAGGCATGACTTCCCTAACAAGCCCACCAAACTTGGTACAGTGAAGAACTTTATCGGTTACAGATGGAAGGCTTGGGGAAAGTTGCAGGATGGAGAAGTATTACACAATAACCTTAGAGCAAACGGTGTGGCTACATAGTCTTTGATCACGCATCTATTTTAGAGTAAGCGATATATCTGGATAGGTTTCGGCAGTTTACTCACTTCAGCATCTTGAGAGAGAGAGAGAGATGCAGATGTTTCAGCTCCTGTGTGTGTCTTCATCATGGTTGCTCTGCTCCACCTCCTGGGCAGTCTTACCTTATATTGACCTTTTGACATCACCTTTGGGGGCCCAATAAAGCTAGCCAACTGATTTGAAAAGCATCATTAGTACCTGGTGGAGTGAAAGGGGTTATGGGCCCTGCCCCTCCAGGCCATGAAGTCTCTGCTTAGAACGACAGAGAGGAAGATCCACCCCCTTCTCACCTGATCCAGGTCACATAGACAGGGAAGAGACTGGGGATGTAAATCTTCCACAGCATCTACACATGCAAAGATTAGGGAGAAGATCTGCACCCAGTTCCCTGAAGCCTGCAATGGGCCCCTGCCTCCACTGGGGAGCTCCAGACTACCCCTGGGTGCTAGCTTAGGGGCTGGCAAGGACCACCAGGCCAGGAGACAGCTATCCCCTGGCCCTTGGGGTTGCCTATTGCTGGGGCAGGGACAATGTCCCCCTGCCCTGGCAGCAGGGAGCTCCTCATTCTGGCTCACTGATTAGGGGCACGGGGCTTGGAAAGAGCTGCAGCAGAGGGATAGAACCACACGGGGTACAAATTTTCCAGCCCTTGCCAGCAGGGAGCATCCACTGCCAGCCCCATGACTGTGGGGCTTGGGCTGGGAGATAAAGGTCTCCCATTCCCCTGCTCCCTGATCACAATCTTGGGGTGGGGGCTGGGACATAAGGATCTCCCAGGCCCCAATCCCCAACTGCAATCTCGGAGCAGGTGGCTTGCAGCTCTCTGCTGCCAGGGCAGGTAGACATAGTCCCCTGAATTCCTGTGGCAGAGCACACCCCAGAAGCCAGCAGCTCCCAGGAGTAGGAAGCTATCTCCTGCTCCCGCGTGGATGACTAACTAGGAACAGATTTTGCTCCTGGTTGGGCAGCTACACAAATGCTATGGCACCATTACTAATCCTGAATTTATTTGCTACTTGCATTTGCAAGTAGCAAATTTACTCGGGATTAAGGGGGTGAACTGCAAATTAAGCATGTGCACATGTAGGTGCTTACTTCACCATAAACTATGCTAACGTGTAGTTAAGTGTCTCACATAGATGCACCCTAAGAGTTGTAACGTTAGTCTTGTTTACAGAGTACTCTTGTCCAGTCAAGGAAACAAATTGGCTGATAATTCTCTTCCATGGGACTCCTGGCCTGATACTTTCCAGAATTTCATGATTTGTAACAATCAGCAATCCTTTGAATGGTTATGCAAAATGAAGAGAAACTCATGAGGCTGGCCCATCTTAAGTTCTTAAATGATAGGTGTAAACAAGTTCTTCCTCAAGTTTTTGACAGGAAAAGGGTGCTGCATGAATGTGTCTCACATCCACTAAAAAAACTGTAAAAACCAACTTGAAATGAACCATTCCCAAGCCTCTTAGGATATGAATTTATAAGACTTACCCCATACCTAATCTAAAATTTGAGATAAGCATTCATTCCTGACAAATGCTGACTTTTATCAGCTTTACTGCATGTCAACTTTCATCTTATCTCGATTACACAGCTCTCATTTTCTTACTGTAAGTCTCAAAATTCTATTGAGCTTTCATCATGAATTTTGATGGATGAGCCACACTGCTCCATCTGTCCAGGCAGGTGCGAGATAAATGGCTGGACAGGCTATGATCTTTGGGCAAATTACTCTCCACAACTACAATGTATATCGATGAGTTATGTCAGTATTCATACACATACTTGTCAGTTGCATTACACAAGTGAAAAAGTCACAAGTTGAGGGGGGCCATCACAATGAAAGCAGAGAATTTTGCAGTGCCATAAGAAATTAGTGAAAGATAGCTCAAAAAAAAAGTTTGTACGAATGTGATAAGGCAAAACTTATGGAGAATCGTGAAATTGAAAGTAGGAGCAGCATTAAAATGTGCCACATCTTCAAGATCGCAGAGAGCTGCCAATCCTTGGAAGCACGTATTTTAAACAGTTTTTGGCTTTCTAGATTCTGAAGTCCGTGGTTCCTTTCTTAAGGATAAACCCATGTACCATGGCGTGTAACATCTGATGACACCCAATGCAAAAAAGAAAAGACCGTTGGCTGAGTAGAGCCTTTTGTTAGCAATTCCCATTAAAAACTGACAAGCATTTCTACAAATAACTGTAAATGAAATCACAGAAGTCCAATAATATTTCAACAGAATCTGTATTTGTATAGCTCAGCAGATGCAGAAGTAGATACAAGTTCCCCTGCCGAGATATTTAAGAAGAATACAGAGATAATGGTGTATACCATCACCTGCTTAAGAGAAACTAAGCACTTTGTGGGACTTGGAAGATATCATGGATACACACACGCACACAGATATAGGGAGACATATCTGTCTGTCTATCTATAGATGGCATTTAAATGGAAGTTCTGCTCAGGCCATATAATAATTTTAGCAACAGCTGTTATTATTGCAGCCCCAGTTCACCTTCTACCCAATCCTGTTGGTTCTATAGACAGAAGAGCTAAGAATATATTTGAGGACACTAGCATATGAGAAAGTTTGCCTCCACAATTACACCTACTGTTTTTGTGAAAAGCCAGTAATGCAAATGTTATGATTCAGTGAACTTAGGCATTAACAAAACCTTTATGATGAACAGAACATCTAAAAAATCAATGTAGACATTTGCCAACAAAAAAAATCAGGCATTTTTATGAAATAGAAACAATACTGGTGATTAGGACTGTGGTCATCAAAAATTCATTGTTGATTTGACATCTTTCATTAAAAGCATCTTAGGACAAAAATCTATACCCTGTTACCATAGGGCAAACCTACCATTTTCCATTGATTTGAATAACTACTCAGTACTTTGAAGATAAGGTTATTTGTTTGTGTAGTTAAAACTAGGTACCTATTTCTGAAAAGTGTGGTGTTTATCCTTAAAACCATGCAAAAGAATCTAAATTGGCTTTTATTCTAATATGTGACCTCCAATTATGAAATAGCAATAACATTTCCTTTGTGAAATACATTATTTTTTATTCTGACACAATGCTTTATAAAACAGCCTTGACAGTCAGGATGTGGAAAATGAACTGTGCCAGCCAATTAGTTGGATTGAATTTGCCTAGCTGTTATTACTGTGTGCTCTCTAGTTGCACTTTAAAAAGCAGATTTATTTGCATATTGCAAAGTAAATTCACTGCAGTCAAAATTCTTCTATATTTAAAATTCTACCTCAGACTCAGTTTGTTTGTTTTGGGGGGAATTAGGGTTTACTTATTAATCTCTGTTTGTAATAATCTGCATTTAATTATGCAATACTTTCCCTGTTAGATGACTAAAATAAAATAGCAGAGGATTTTGTGATGCTTTAAATGCATATTAACTCTGTGAATGTCATGTCAGAAACCAAACCAAAGAATATAGATAATGCTCAAGATATTCTTAAGTGTCATAAACACTAAACTCGGACATGTGGGAGATACTTTAACAAATAGGATTTTCAAAATCATAACGCAGATTTTCATTTGCAAGAATAAGGGAGACGCTACCTCCCACCTTCAGCAATAAATAAAATGAAGCTCATCAGCCATGTTTCTATCAATAGATGTCACTGCTGTCTATGAATGTTACCAGCTTAGGTTCCAAGATTCACAGAAATCATACACACTAAGAAAGGGTAAATGAATCTGGTTTCATCAAATATGGAAGAGTGGGTGTATGAAAAGCAAGAAGTGGTGGTCTTGATGTATTGCCATCTCTGAAACATTGGAGGAAAGGGTATGAGCGACAGAGAAAATGAGATGAAAATTGGATGGGGACATAGTTCTCTTCAGTTACACTCGCAACCCAGTTCAACAGAGCAGTAGTGAACACACCAAAAGGACACCTTAAAAATAAATATTGTACTGTAGATGCAGTCCCAGATTTCCAGCCCAAGATTGGGATAGAATTCCGGAAGTGCTCAACTAAGCTTTTTAAAAACTCTTTAATTGTTCCAAAAATCTGTCCATAAGGGTTGTGCTGAACAGAACTTAACTTAAACCATTGAATGTTTTGCTGAATCTCAGCCTAGGGAAGGACACAGGGCAACTGAAGTTAGCTCAAAATAGTACAGCATATTTTTCTGGCTAATGCACCTACCACTCAGCAAAACTAATAAGCCTGGATGGGCATTTATACACATACCTTTTTCCCCCGTGACATACCGGAGACTCGATTAATTGAAACTGCTCCGCACGCAAGCTGATGCAAACTGCGCTACATGCAATTGTATAAGTGGCAAAATGTGTGTCAGCTTGCAGAAAGGGGCAGCGGTGTGCTTTTGAACTAAAACACATCTGATGTGTTAATACCCACTGTCCAAACTGGTCAATCTCTTGTCCATGGGCTTCTGGCCCCAGTGTCAGCTCCAGTCAAGGTGAGCCACTAATCCTAGAACAGTTTACACCATTGTTGGAGCCTCCAGCCTCTGTGCCTTTAACCATCTCAGCCCCTCCTGGGTTTGGGCCTCTGTATCTGGAACAGTTTCTGCCACTAGTGAGGCCTCTGGCCCCTGTGCCTTTAACTGTCCTGGACCTCTCAGGCTATGGGTCCCCAACCCTGGTTCTCACCCTATCATAGACTATGGGTCTCTGATTCTGCCTGCTCTCATCACTCTTTGGCTATGGCCATGCTCCTCAGCCTCGGCCTCTATCCCTGAGGCACCGGGCCCACTCCCACCCCAGCTGAGACCTCCATCACCCCTACTGTCTCAATTCCTAAATCACCAGTGATTCCCCACTGTGGAAGAGCCC
>NW_017728910.1:17175228-17227198 GCF_001723895.1 Crocodylus porosus | reverse complement strand
GCAGGAGGGAAGCCAGCCCGAACCTTTTGGAGCAGGGTAGGGCCCTGCGGGGCAAACTACGATGGACGAGGGGCCCTCTGGGCCACTGATCAGGTGGTGGAGGCTGGGAGCAGGGAAGTCCCCCACCACAGCCACCGCCGGTGCAGCCCTTGGCCAGAGGCAGTCGAGGCGGGCTGAACCAGGGAGGACTGTTGCCAGACAGACCCTTGGCAGGAGCGGCGGGCCCCAGCGATACCTAAGGGACCCCGCCGAGACTTACCGAGTGACCCGGGGTCACTAAGGAGGACTCGCGGGTGGCGAAGAGAGGGAGACACGACCCCGGCCGGGTTGGGGGCTCACCGTGTGGAGGCTCGGGTGAGGGTGTAGGGGAGGCCGGAGCCCTCGAAGACCCCCAGACCAGACGAGACTGGAGACCCGTTTCTAGACCCGTACCCGCCAAGGAATCACTGAACCTATATCGTCGAAGTCGTGGCAGGCGGACTTGGAGGGAGCAGGCTGGGAACGGGAGCGACTCCAAAGTGCACCAAGGGGCTGGGCTCCTAGGCGCCCACGGGTATGTGAGTTGCGCCCTTGCGGGCGGACCCGTAACACCCACCCTAAGGCTGTCTTACCCCAAGCAGTTTAGATGCTTTATCAGAGGCTTCCTCTGCAGCCTGCTCAGGACTTCTTCCTTCCATGGCTCCCAGACCTGGACTGTTTGTCCAGCTCAAGCCCTGGGTTTATATCCTGCAAGCCCAGAGCCTTTATGGAACATGTGGCTCCCTGATTGCCCTCTGCCTCACCTGTAACCTACTTCTCCTGCATCCTGCCTTCCCTTAGAGTGGTGGAAGCACCAAGCTCTCTGCTACAGAAGAATTTGATAACAGGCTTTAAATACAAGAAAGGTTGCTGTAAACACAATAGTGATCAACTACTCCCTATGTCCACATGAGACTGGACAAAAAGCAGCAGCCTTAAAATTGCAACAAGGGAAATTTAAGCTGGGTATTAGGAAGGACTCTCCAACTGTAAATGCAGTTAATCACTGGAACATAGTACCCAGAGAGGCTGTGAGATTGCCATCCTTTTTCTAAGTTTTTACATGTAGGTTAGACAAACAGTCAGCGAGGATGATTTAGACAGGGATGAGCCTGCCTTGAGCAGGAGTCTGGACTAGATGACTACCTGAGGTCCTTTCTTGTTGCATTTTTATACAATTCTAGGATCAGGATAGAGCCAGTCTTGTTGCTGAGATTTGGAAGTATCATATTTAGTTGAATCTGAGAAAAGGTATTTTCCCCCTTCCCCCCCCCCCATTCAACATGGAGAAAAAAATACACTGTCTTGAATTCCAGCATGGCCTAGGGCAGGTGAATGCTGTGACTCTGGCTCTGATGCTGCTAAGATAAATTGAAAATTATAAAAGAGGCAAACATATTCATTAGTGAAACAGGTTTTATATGTTAATTGGAACCATTTGCACCAAAATCAGCTTCCCAATGCAATAAATAAATAGAGATAGTTAATTGTATTGATTTAAAGTTAGGTAAAAGCTAGGGTACGGTTATACCTTAGAGACTAACTCCTTTACAATAGCATAAGCTTTCACAGGTTACAGCCTACCTCATCAGATTTTATGAATGTATTTGCAGAAACCAGGGGTATGACATAGAAAAGAATAAAGCGATTGAAACACAAAAGAAGGCAGGGCATCTAATGAAATAAGGTGTTGCTTACAAAAGCCTAAACCTCTCAATTAGTAGTTTACAAGGTGCTACTCTGTCCCATCTTCTGTCTAATTTCAGACTAACATGGCTAGCTACTAGGGCTGTGCGAAATTTCACTGGCTGTCTCAATTCAACACTGTTTCGATTCATTTTGAGCTTGAAACAGTGAAATCAAATCGCAGTGAAGGGCTTTGAAACAGCCTCAAAGCGCTATGATCAGGCTAGGGAAGGGAACTGAGCCCAATCGCTCAGTTCCCCTCCCCAGCCCTACGAGCTGAGCTGAGTTCCCATCACCAGTGCTAGATAGAGCTGGGGAAAGGAATGTAGCACTGGAGATGGGCACTCAGCCCACCTGGACTGGATCATATGCTGGGGTGGGGAAGTGAGTGATCGGGCTCAGTTCTCTTCCTCAGGTCCCTGGTCCCAGGCAGCAGCACCCAGCTTCCCTCCTTCATCTAGCATGCAGATCAGGGTCCCACAGCCCTGGGAGGACTGGCACAGCCCTTGCAGCCCTCCCGGGATGGAGGGCTGCCATCTGCCTGCCGGATGAGAGAGGCTGTTTCGAGCTTCCCCATTATAGTGAATGGGTGAAACAATGAAACATCATTGAAACAGTGTCACTGTTTCGATGAAGTGAAGCAGAATAGCAGCTTTGAAATGAAATTTGAAATGAAACGCTGTTCTGTTGAAATCTTGAAACTCAAGTCAAAATGAAACAGTGGTGTTTCACACAGCTCTACTAGCTACCTCTCTTCCTAAAAACAAAGGATAGGGAAGCAGGGAAGAAAGAATATGGGAAGGGGGCACTGTGGAAAAAGGGGAAGGTGGGCCTAAGAGATAAAAAATTAACAAATAAAGATAACAAATAAAGCAGTAAACCCATTGAGGAGCATAAGGGTTATAAAAGCTAGTCCAGGTAATGGGATAAGAATCCAGTTGAAGTGCAGACAGTTGGGAAAGGTAGAAGTAGGTTAGATCACGTTAAAAATAGCCACCTGACCTATGGTAAGTCAGAATGGGAAGGGCCTAGCAGGGAGGGTTAGAGGATGGGGGGCAAGCAGGCTAGGGTGGGGGTTTGGGGGTCCACGGGGAATTGGGGGGCAAGCAGGATTTATGGGAGTGATCACACAGATGGGAGGGGCAAGCAATATCTATGAAGGGATTGGGGGGCAGGTGGGATCTGCAGGAGGGGTGAGGGGCAGGTAGGATCCATGGGAGCGATTGCAGGGGATCAGGGGGTGTAGGCAGCATTCACAGGAAGATGGGGGTACAGGCAGGATCTACAGGAGCAATGGAAGGGATGGTGGGATCCACAGAAAGAGTGGGGGGTTGTGGGAGCAGGCAGCCTCTGCAGGAAGATTGGGGTGTGGGTAGGTGGGATCCAAGGGAGCGATTGGGTGATTGAATCATAGAACTATAGAAACAAAGGACCAGAAGGGACCTGCAAGATCATCAAGTCTGGCCCCAAACCATGGGCAGGAAGTTATTGAGCTTACAAGAGCTCAACAAAGAGCCCCATCTTGAACACCTCCAAGGATGGTGTCTGCAACACTTCTGCTGGGAGTGTGTTCCAGATTCTGGTGACCCTTATAGAGAAAAGGTTTTTTCTTATGTCCAGCTTGAATTTACCCTCTATTAGCTTATGCCTATTGGTCCCTGTCCTTCCTTGAGGTGACTTCCTGAAGAGTGTCTTCCCTAAATCTTGATGCTCACCCCGGCATATCTGTAGGCAGCTCTCAGCCTTCTCTTACTCAGACTGAATAGATCTAGTTTCCAGAGTATCTCCTCATACGGTCTATCCTCCATGCCCCTAATCATACAGGTGGCCCTTCTTTGTACCCCCTCAAGGTTATCCACATTCTTCTTATCCACATCCTTATCCAGCACATTTGGGGAGGATCAGGGGTCAAGCAGGATCTGTGGAAGTGATCTAGAGGATGGGCTGGCAAGTGGCATCTGTGGAGATGGGCCAGGAGGACAGGCAGGATCTGTGGGAGTGACTGGTTGGATGAGGGGGCAAGTGGGATCCATAGGATGAATGGGGGAGCAGGCAGAATCAATGGGAGTGATCAAGGGTGCAAGAAACATCAGCAAGGGGATTGGGGGGAGAGCAGGATCCATGGGGGAATCAGGGTGGCAGGCAGGATCTGTGGGGGGTTGTGGGGGATTGCGGGGGCTTGGGAGGGACCAGGGACAGTATGTCTCTGGAGGGACCAGGAGCTATTTTTAGCCCCTTGACAAACCTACCTCCCTATCCATCCCACTCCTTCCCGCACTGGGACTTAATACCTTGTCTCCCAGCACCTGTGAATGCTGATAAAACTGGTACCTGGAGCAGTTTGGGAGATGGGGAGTTTGGAGGGACTGGGCTAGGGTGGCTGGGTCATGGGTGGAGGAGGGGCCAGTGGGGCTAATAATAGCCCCATGCCAGGGGAATGGATAGGAAATGCACAGCTCTGGGACTGGGGCCAGCAGCTAGGCTTTCCCAGGCCTGGGGCTGTGCAGATAATTGTACTGAAGTTCCATTCACCCGTCTATCCTAGACTGATTATGGTTGAGGGTACATCAATCCAGGTCAATCTTACACAAGGTCCCACCATTTTTAGACTGGTTTATGTGTGCAGAACTTCTGTACTGTTATGGTTTTAGATCAATTTCCAATCACTGAGACCAGGTTTTAGTGACCTGGATGAACTAAGATCAGGTGGCCATTTTTAACTTCTCTCTAACCCCCATGAGCATCTGCACTTAGCTCCACAGACTTTATTCAGACCACCATGAACACAGTCTAGTCTGTGGATAATTTGTTGTTCCATTTCCATACCCTTTGTATCTAAAGTACTTTATTCCTTTCTATTTAGCACCCTTGCTCTCTGTAAGTCCATTCACAGCACCTGGCAAAGACAACTGTGGTCTACAAAAGCTTATGCCTTTCAAACAAGTTGGAAGGTGCCACCCTGCCCAACCTTTTGCAATGAAATTAATGGAATTTTCTGTCTTAACTTCAGTGGTTTTCGACCAGGCCCACACTGAGAGCACTTTATTAGTTAAGGTGTGCTTGGCTGCTAGTTTTGAGCTGAGTTTTGCTTTTGGATTTTTGTACGTGAATATGTTCTGTCATGACTCATTAACTTGGTTAACTTAAAAAGGCTGCCAATATGTCTACCAGGCTGGTCACCTAGAATTCTCACACCTCTGTGTGATCTATAAAATGTATCCACGTATTTTAAAAGGACGTATTCATTGTTGCTAATCAATTTTTATAGCAATCATTTAAAAATCATCATTTCAAAGGACAGAAATTATTTCCTCTGGAAAGAAACGATGCATCTTAATAAAAGTCAACGTATCAGAAGACCAAAATGTTAAAAAAATAACTAGGAAGGAAAAAGAGCCTGTCATACACAGAACACAGTTTTCTAGAGCTTTATCATTGCAGGTACATGCCCCAACTGAATATGCATCATAGGACTTGAATGACAAAACTACTTAGGGTGAAACTCTGAAGTACCCAGCAGGCACCACTGGAACTGATGGGAAAGAGTTCATCTCCAGTTTAGCCACCAGGCAAAGATGCTCACAAGCGCCCACTGTGATATTTCTGGTAGGGATATGGAAGATAGTGGTGAAATATACAGCTCTTTTGTAAATCTAGATAGCTTGCTACCTTTCTGGCAGCCAAGGGCCAAATTTACAAAGGATGTGTGCATTTTCACTGGGACTTATACACCTAATATCTTGTATCTTTAGGAATCTAAATGGATTTGTAAATGTGTTTCTGAGTTATTTTCAAATTCTTGATCAGAGATGTCACCTCGAAGATAAAAAGATCGGAACTCCATTGGTCGTAGACTGAGCACATTTTAAATATGGAGGGAAGCTTCTGCTCACGTTCACCCTAGCATAACAAGGTTCAAATTGTCATCTTTCAATGCCCCTTCCTATATGCAATGAAAATGCCCAATCCAATTCGTCATCATTAACTACCTGACAAATATAGAGCTGACAGCAGGTAGCTGAGTGACTACCCACTTTTGAATCAGCACATTTTAACAGTCTTCTAAGCTTCAATAGTTTCACCATTGCTCTTTGTCACCCATTTTATATTTATGGGTAATAGAGATAACCTCCAATATTATTGAAAAAGGCTGCCTATATGACTAATAGTGCAAGCAATCTAAGGAGTAAATCAGGGAACTGCTTTTTATATTCATAGCTTTTTAAAAATGAAACTCACCAGAAAGCACATCAACCCACAGTCACCACCGTAAAAAAATACACAAATGCTAGTCTAAAAATGACATGGCATCCTGTATGGTGATGGCACTTTAAAGAACATGTTCGTATCTTTTTTTAAATTAAACCATCAGGTCATTTGCAAAAGCCTTATTCTCCCCTGGTTTATGCTAATGTGAATCAGGTAAACTCCATTCAAGTCCATGGAAAGCTGGTGTAGATAGGAAGAAACTTTAACTCGAGACCAGTGGTTCCCAAACTTTTTTGTACCAGGACCCGCTTGTAAACATCAATGGTCAGTCCAACACAGTGCCCTTCGCTCCTGACCTGCTGCCCCCTGCCTCCAGGCCCCAATCCTCCAGTGTGTAGGCAGGGGAGGGGAGCATGTGGCAGGCATGGGGGCTCCAAGCAGCCCTTTGCAGGCTGGAACTCTGCCAGTCTGCAAGGGAAAAGCCATGGTTTCTCACATTTTTCTCCCTTATAGGAGAATCCATTTTTAAAGTTTGCTCATGACCCTTTCATATATTCCTGTGACCCACTTTTGGGTCGTGACCCACAGGTTGAGAAGCACTGCTCTAGACCACATTAAAAGGACATTAAGAATGAATGAGAAACCATACTAGGCTAAGGAATATTTTAATGGGCTTTAGAAAAGCCTGGTGCATTTTCTTTCAAGAAGCCGAGTTTCATAAAGGAAAAGAAAAACCCCACCCTGGCTGATTTTCTCCGAGCAGATAATAGTATGATATTGTAGGCTTTATTTTTGTCTCTGCATGATGAAGTATCTCAGGTAATGCAGAAATAAGAGTAAACTGAATATCACCAGGAAGAAAAGATTATAAATTTAAAAAATGCATCATTTGTTTACTGTGAAAAAGCAGAGCTTTTTAAACAGAATGCAAGAATTTTAATTGGATTCTTTGCCTGTTTCTTGATGTTAATGAGAGGGTAGTTTTACATATGGCTGCATTTCACTGTGATCTTTTGAACTACTGCTATGAAAACTAACCACTCAGTTTAACAGTTTGAATCATTAAATGGAATTATTATTCGCATTGCTTTAGATTATGACAGGTATTCCAGACATTACAAATGACATTTATAGTCACTATTCTGTAAGTTTTAAAGCACTCTGAATTATACAGGTTTCTACAGGTCTTTAACAAAGCATAAAACATAGTGCCATCTCTGAATTTGAGTCCACAAACTACTGAGGGATGGCAGAAGCAGCAGCTACGACTGGTATTTTGGAGTTTCACAGGAGAATACAAACATCAGTGGACATTTCAAAATTAACATGGTCCTTTCATTGAGATTTTTCATCAGTTAGGGCTAAATTTTAGACCTGGATCCACACATAATATTGCCATTCACACTGATGGGAATTTCATACAATAACTGAGGTCAATATTACAGAATTAACACATAAATGGATGGATCTGAAGTTTAAGCTATTCATCTGAGAACTAATCCTGGTCCCAATCAAGCCAAAAAAAATTCTACTTGACTGGTCCAGGATTAACTTCTGGGAAGATAAGTGAATCAACATGCTGGTTTGGAAACTTACAGTTTCAGAATCAAATTTTTAAGTCTGAACAATGAAAGAGCTCAGTTGGTCAGACAAGTCACTCATTATAAAGACTTCACCTATAAATATAATAAATCATACTGCATCTCTTTCAGACTAGATAACTACAGTAAAGGTAGACAGCAGAGAGAATGGCACATGTAGACAGAAAAGTTAAAGTCCAATTGATATCAACTGGCAGAGTCTATGGAAAATGAATATTAAATAACGGCAACTACAGCCCACCCCCAACTCCTGACCAGAGTTTCCAGACTCAGCACCCACAGTGGTGGCTGAATCTCCATTAAAGCTCAGCTGCCATTTAGGCACCCAAAATGGGAAGATTTTTTTAAATAGCTCTGGGTATCAAGTATTGAGGTCTCTTGAAATTCTGCATATATCCCAATGGGAGGCGCTGGCCTCAAGTGCCTAAAAGAAATGACACTTTTGAAACAGTGACCCCAAATATTGCACTGAGCACTTGCAAATCTATTTCTAAAAACGTAACCCATATGTTTAAGGCCAGATCATGGAAGAAAAACAAGTTTTGAATATTATGGCATTCCTTACAGCAAACTGAGGATTAGTTTGGTGTCAAGCATGCACTGACATTTTCCCTTCAGAACTAATCATTTTTTTCTTAGAGATTGTTTGGCTCAAGCCATAGAATTAATTAAGAACATTGACTTTGATTTACCTTAGCACCCTTTAAATATATGCTTAACTTTAAGCATGTGCTCAAGTCCATTTGTATTTGGCAAAGCACTTAAGTACATCATTAAGGTACAATGACAGTCTCATCTTCACATTTGTCACCTGTCTGCCAACAGTGTTTATTATCTTTGTAAAGCACTTTGAGATCCACATGTGAAAAGCATTATTATACTGAATAAAGTGTCTCCATTGGACATGTTCAAAAATCACAGTACTGATTGGGAGTAGGGCTGTATTTGTTACCACACTGTAACATTAAACATAATAACTGCACTATAGAAAATGGAAATGCTAACAATCACACTTGGGAAAGAGAGAGGTAAACAATGAGTTAAAACATCCTGATGGTATTTTTGAGCCTCTCGTGAATTAGGAAACACACCATTAAAGTAACACCTAAAATACTGAAGTGTGATTTTTTTTTTTGAAGTTATCTTCTTTGCACAGCCACCAAACTCAGTAAGTGTGTGCCAAAAACAAGGATTGAGTCTTTGCCAACTGAATTACTTCATTGGCCAAAAATAACTGCTCCTGGCAGGGTTGATACTAAGGAATGGGTTAATGAAATGCTACTTTTGATGTTTGATTCGGTAGTTAAATACGTGCAGAATATGTGAATAGGAAAAGGGTAAGCGCTAGAATAACCTGAAGTATATTCTTCAGTTTTTCCCATTAGGATAGCAGGCCTCATGTTTGTTCTTCAGGTCTTAGATGAGACAAGGTCTATGTTGCTGGTGCTGTTACTGTCGCTGTCCAAACTTCATGTAAAAGTCCAACTATGAAATATTCCTAATGATAGGCTGATGCTTCTAAAGGAACTATTGTGGTATGGTAGATTTAAAAGAACAGAAGCAGGAACAGTAATCCAAAGAGATAGAGGGCACATCTACAAGAGATGTTTACTCTGGAGTAAACTAACTAGCTCTGCAGCAAATGTTTTGGCGTCTACACTGTGGCTCTGTTAGGCCATAGTAAACTAATAAACTCCACAGCAGATTAGTACTTACAAATACAAGTACTATCCTGCTGCAGAGGGATTTTTTGTGAGCAGTAAACACATATATAGACATTGACCTGACTGGCTGGGGCACGAGGGTGCTTCCATGCAGGAGCTGCCTGCCAGTTAGCCCTGCACTAGAGCACCCTCATGCCCCAGCCAGCCCCTCTGTAGCACATTGAGCAGTGTCGGAGCAGCCCTGGGCTGGTAGGCTGACCCCCTTGCCAGCTGGGGCTGCTCCACCCTGGCTCAACATGCTGCAGTCCCAGGCACACATGTAAACATGGTGCCTGGAAGCAATAAATGCTGGCATGATTCACACCAGAGTCTATTGCATCATATTAATACGCACGTTCTGACATGCCCACAGCAGAAGTAAAATATTTCTACCATTTAGCATATCTCACAAATTGAAAAGCACCTTTGGAATCCATAGTGGCCCTGGCTCTTTCAAGCAAATACACAATGATACCTTTTGTATTGTAACAACGAACAACAAAGTACAGCAGAAAAAGACACACGTGCACGGGGGGGGTTTCTCCACCTCAGCCACAAGTGGCCTGTCACTGGCCTAACTGCAATACTGCCAACTCTTAGCATAGCTAGAGAAACTACTGTAGCACAGGAGGTACCTTCTTTTTTAGCAGAAGTAAACTCCATTGGTGCAAGTAGCCATTTTTTTAATGCACTATACACTCGGGTGTGCAAAATTTCGCTGGCCATTTTGTCCCAACCCGACACTGTTTCGACCAATTTCAATGCAGTGCGAGGCGTTCGGCTGCTCTCTGGGGCCCTGCGCTACATCGTGATGTAGCATGTGGCACCAGAAGCAGCCCAGTTGGGCTGTCTCCTGCCCCCAGCATGATGTAGCACAGGGTCCCAGGACGCAGCCCAGCTGGGCTGCCTCCTGCCCCAGCACAATGTTGCGCTGGGGAACTGGGCTGACTCTCCATCCCCAGCAAAACTCAAAACACTATCAAAGCAGCCTTTCTGTTTCAATGGAAGGGAATGGAACAGTTGTTTCAACTCCAAATGAAATTTGAGATGAAACGCTGTTCCCTCGACCCATCAAAACTCGATCAGTGCCATTTTGCACAGCCCTACTATACGTTTAAGTTTTTATCAATTATAGCTGTGATTGGCTGCCAATAACTGTAATTAGGTCACATGTCCACTATATAGACAGTGGAGTGAAAAATCAAATGGTTCAGGTTCAGTCCCTAGTTATGCCACAACTTTCCAGTTTAACTTTAGTTAGAGATGCAGTCTTTTAGGTGACATCTGCCCATAATGAAGTCAAAAGGAGTTTTGCTAATTAGTGGCAGGTCTGCATGCTTTGTTGCTTACTTTCTTACATGTAAAATGGGGACAATACTATTAATTTGCACTCTCACCCCATCTCTTTTGACCAAAGAGAAGTGGTTACCTATGTTAGTCTATGGTCAGGCAGCTTACGCCTATAAAGTGGCATTTTATAGAATTACCATATTCTCTCACATATAGCCCGCACACTGATATAACCTGCACCAATATATAACCCACAGAAAATAGTCCATGTATAGACTGCACCCATGTATTCCCCACACCTGATAGTGTCAGCCTATTAAGCCTGAGAGGTGCTGGCCCCAGCTGCAGGCGCTCATTGCCGGCATGCAGGGACCAGGCTCTCACCGCCTGCCTGCAGCCGCCCCCTGAGACATGGTTGCAAGCGCAGCCGCCCCATCAGAGCTCAGGCACTGGGCAGTCCCCGCCGGGCCCCTCTGTGCTTCTGCAGAGGAGCGCAGTTGGACGCAGGGCTCCCGCATGTGGCGGGAAGGAGGCAGCGTGGACTTTGCTGGGCATGGCCAGCAGAGCCAGAGGTGGAGCAGGCTAATTGTGGTGCTAATTGCTGCATGGGAGGGGAGGGATGAGGAGCTGCAAGGTGGGGGGAGGCAGCCCCACTTCCTGCCACCGCCCCCAGCCGCACTCAAGCCAATCCCGCCAGGGCTCGCCACTGCCGTGACATCAGCCCGCAGCTGGGGACAGGCAGGCACAGAGCGGGCAGTAGTGGGGCCAAGGACTCGCGGGTGGGGTCTGCTCTGTGCCTCGACCCTTGTTTCGGGGCTCCCCACAACAAGTCCTTTGCCCGGGTCCTCCACCCCTGGCCCACAGCGCCCCCAGCCCCGCAGCCACATGGCCCCCACACCCGCCTCAGCAAGGTGGGTTTTTCACGCCTAAATCTAATTTTCATTAAAGACTGTTTTAAAGACTCTGCATAGCCTGTACCCTTGTATAGCCTGCACCCATCCATCATGTTTGTAAAAACTTATATAGCCTATAGACTATATGCGAGAAAATAGAGTAGTCTATAAAGTACCACTCTCCTCTGCCTTCTGTCTCCCTTTTTTTTGAAAAGGTAAATAATTCAAGGTATGAAATGTTACCAGGCCTACATACAATGCCAATTTTAGCTGAGGCCTCAAGGTACTATGATAATTACATACATATACACACAAAACAATTATATTCTATTTTAATCAGATAAACAGGAGTTGATGTGTATCTGCTGCTTCTAATTAAATGGCAGTTCTGCTTTGAAAGTGACTCACCAGACATTGCTTGTTTTGTCTTAATGATGCCAGATGGAATTAGTTCACTGACGCATGTACCTTCAGAAGAAAACAAGCAATGTTTGGAATCAGAGAAAAACAGGGATTTTGGAACTCTAATATTTTAAACCCAGATCCAATGGGCTACATTCTGAGACCCTTTGGGTAAGTACAGGCAGGCCTGAGGCTGAATCAGTTCAATTTTTGCAGGTTAGTTTAAGCTGCATAGATTGGTTGGATAAGCAAGTGAACAGGCATTTACTTTTGATTCCAGAAAACCAGCCAGGTATGTCTGTCTGGTTACAAAACTGATTTAGCTTGGCCAGCTTAAACTAACCTGCAAAGATTGAATCAATTCAGGCTCAGGCATTTTGCTGTATTACAGATTTGAACCAGTTTCAAATGACTTATACCAGTTTATGTGTAATTCCTGTCCCTAGCCTTTGACAAGAAGAACTGTGGCTAGTGGAAACCTGCTTAAGGACTATACAAGTCTGCTCTAATACCTGAGAAAGAATGGAAGTAACTCTTTTAAAAAAATCAGCTGGGAACTGGAACATTTGAGCCTTTCATGATTTAACCAGCAAACAGGCCTCTTTCACATATGATGTTGATAAAGCCACTAGACAATTTTTCTTTTGAATGGTGCTATTTCCCTATTCACCACAACTCATACAGCATCCTAGATGAGCTGAAGATACAGCATCGGCTCACATTATTAGGCTTGCCTCTTGGTTTTATTGTTGCTGACAATAGCTACAGAATAAGGTATACATTGTCAGAAGGGAGCTTTGTGAAGAGTTCTTATTTACCCACTGCTTGAACTGGATTATGTGCTCTTCCATGGAGAAAAGCTAGGGAAAAACAAAAGCTCTTACTTGTGCATCTGAGAGAATATGTGCTAACTTGAGCCACTCCAGTGAAACATGATTGTACTTATTTGCAGAAAATATAAAGTCTGCCTTTGTACCAGCTCAGCCAGATTCTCACTGCAGAGGATACTTTTACTGTGCATGTGTTAAACACCATTAAACCACAACTAAGCTGTAAAGCACTTGTGATGGATAATGTAGACCCGGATTAGAAAAGGCTCAGAAAACAGGAAAAGGGTGATGCCTCCATGTACAGTGAAACTATGCATCTGGGAAACAAAGAGTTGGGCCTACTCCACACTGCTAAGTATCTATCAACTCAGTATGCATTTGAGCCCTGTTGGAAAACCTGAACCTCTGTTGCTGTAAAATGAACATTGTGATCATATGTGAGAGGAAAGACAAGGCACAAGGAATCTTGCAGCTTCTGAGGCAACAAATACTTGCATGAGCAATGGAGCAAAACACCCAGCATTGTACTGCAAGGACAATAATGCTTCCTTCCTGGGCTGCAACTCCCCCACAGCAGTAGTCCCCTTCATGAGAACAGAAAAATGAGCAATAAAAGAAGCCAGCTAAGTGCTTTATGTGCAATACCACAGCATACGATACTGCTAAGGCAAACTTTGCTCCCAAGGTTTCGCTTAGTCGCACAACACCTTGATGGGTTCTGGCAATAGGCCTTGTGTCAGGGCTTCCTGAAATATGCCAATGGCCCGATCCTCTCTCTCTCTCCTCTGCCCTGGCAGCAGCAGGTCTATTCTGGCCTTTCAGACTTTATGTAATACACATCATGAAGAGTACTTGACTCACAAAGCATGAGCATGATTAAAAGAGATTGCCATCCTCCGTGGCACAGTCATCCTGCACTTCTATAGATGACAATTTCATCACTCTCTGCAGCAGGACAGGCGGCCATTGTAGGGCTTGATGAACCAAGGAAGCAAAGGTTGAATCGAGTCTCCAAGAATCATGACAGCCATTCTGCCACCACCAATGTGAATATGCAGGTCTGGGAAAAATATCCCTACATGAAGCTTTAAAAAAAAATCTTTATTCTTTTCTTTTCTCCAGATTTAACAGCACTATGGTCTCTCATTTCTTTCCCGTAAAGAACAGTTGTGAATCTTATTCTCCAACATTTGGAAGAAGCCTTTGGAAGAAATGTTAACTAAAGAAGCAGGAGGGTTATGGTGTTGTAGATGTGATGACTTAGGGAATATGTGGAAGAGCAAGGTATGTTTGATAATATCTTTCACTGGATGAACTCTATAGCTGGGAGAGTTGTTAGACAAGCTTTCAGGCACAGAATGCCCTTTCTTAGGTGTGGAAAAACCTAAAGTGTGTGCAATGCTACCGGGAGGTTTTTTTGCAAAATATTTCCTTTGTTTAATGGTTTCAAACTAAGTTTAAACAAGCGCATTGTGTTGTTGAATCAAAGTTGAATGAAAATTTCAGAGCAAGTTTTTGACTGCCTGCAGTGAGCTACTATGCCAAGTTTATGGGGAACTATGCAGGATAGTCAATAAAGATGAAATAGGGACATAGCATGTTATAAGCTAATAGCAATGCTGAGAGCTCCTTGTTATAGGATGAAAAAACTCCTACAGTGAAACCACTATTGGTTTTTCTCAATCTTTTTGCATGCAATCAACCAAAATATATTTTGCAAATATAACTAAAGAATGGTTTACCTGCCATATACATAAATGTAATTTGGTGGTGATATCCTATCAAATACAAGCAAGGGAAGTAGAATAAGGAGCCCTAATTACTCAGTGAAATACTCTCTAATAATCTCTTTGAGGGTATATCCTCTTCCTCTGCTACACAGGTCCTTCATATACAGGGAGCTGGCCGAACGACCACCTCCTGGTATTTTTAAGAACAGCCCTCAGGTTTATGGCTTCTTGCTCTGGTCCATCTCAGAACAACATCCTGATTTTTTTCCACTCTGTACATTATTCTGTGTACAGCAGCACTTTCTCCTCCTGAAAGTCCACGTGGATTTGGAGCACCTGCTACTCTGCCCTTTGGGAAGTTGTCTCAGTAACAGTGGCCAATAACTTTTTAATGACCATATGTACAATTTTATTTAATAATTAGAATTTGAGAATGATAATTTTTTTAAAAAGTCTACCTACATTTCATCTCATCTAATTCTATATGTCACTATAAGCAAGGCTAGATAGATACTCCTTTTACATTACTAGAGAAGACCCAAGCTAGAAATTGATAGAAACAAAACAAATTTCTCTAAGAAAATGATATTTCCACTACAATGACTTCACAGGAAAAAAAAATTTAATCTCCAGGAAATTCCCATGAAAAAGGATTTTACCCAAATGAAAATACTAATTAAAAAATAATCAAAGGATGTGTTTCAAAAATATATATTTTTTATTTTAAATGGATTTTATTTTATCTTATTTGTGTTTTATTTTTGTATTATTTCTTTACATGGGGTAAATATAATGGCATGTCAAATCATGTCAATGGCATATGATGCATCATAGGACATTATACAAAATATGGAATTATTTTATATAAACAAATAAGCATTACACATTGACACACCTTATTTTCTATGTCAAATTGCTTCCTGTAACGTAGTGAATTGGTTTAACACTTCTATACAAAGTGAAATGTCTTTTTCTTCAAGTGAAATGTCTTTGGAAACAGCAAAGTTTCAGGATTTTCCATATAGCCGAAATTCGAAGTTTCAAATGGCTCTGAACAGGGCTAATGCACGTTCTAGAAATCTGCGGTTCTTTCACACTTTTAAAGGTGATTTTGTTGTTCACCAAGAAATCAAGCTAAAGGCAATAAAAGCTGCTTGTTCTGGCATTGCTTTAATGAGAGGTAGCTAGCTGTGTTAGTCTGAAGTCAGGCAGAAGGCAGGGTAGATGTATACCTTATAGACTAAATAATACTTATGTATTAATATTAGTAAGTACTTTAATGAACCTTCAGTGTAAACTGTTAGGTCATCATTAGAAAAGGGCTCCTACTCCCTCTTTAACTGTTTAAAATTCAGTTATCCTGTGAGACATCCAAGTAAAGCATCCATTAGTTTATATGGTACAAGAACAGCTTGGTAAAGGACAGATTCAGTTGCCACATGAAAAACTAGAATGAATGACCTTCCTGTTTGGTATCTGTCACTCCTGTTAGAATAGGATGCTTTTCACTAAAAATAAAATAGAAGAGCATAGTGCTTATGGGCCATCATATGCACTTAAGCTATTGTAGGCAGCTAGGGTTTCATTTAAATACAATGCAATGGCCCATTATCCATTTGTTTCTCCTGGCAGCCCCACCGCTGGATCTATTTTAGCACTAACTGCAAGGTTGTTTTATTTTCAGA
The DNA here is from genome assembly GCF_001723895.1 of Crocodylus porosus. NCBI lineage: Eukaryota > Metazoa > Chordata > Crocodylia > Crocodylidae > Crocodylus > Crocodylus porosus. The sequence goes on along the minus strand of NW_017728910.1, from coordinate 17,211,151 downwards.
GCACTTATCAAGGGCTTCTTAAGTAAAAGAAAATAAACAGGAAAATAGAGAATGTTGCTACTGCTGCAGCTGCCAGCAACTGGCTTCAGGGCTCCCCTGTCTCCCCAGGTCTCAAGAGCTTCATAGGCTACATCAACAACAATGACAGTTTTCCACTGTAAACAGTGGCAGTTTCTTATGTTCTGCATTAACTGTCAGTGTTAAAATATTTCCCTCTTCTTCTTCCTTTTATATTTTTTCTTGTGTTAGGAACTCATCCTTCCTATTCAAATAATCTCCAAACAGCATTCCACTTTAAATAAAAAAGGAGTCTAATATAGTGTACTTGCAATATAGTTCAAGTAGTTGAGTTAAACTGCTTCGCACCATAACAATCCAGGGCCTCTTCTGGAACAAAAAAAGGTGAAAACAACTTATCTGGAAACCTAACGTGTCCCCATGCGATGGCTCTTGAAGAACAACACTCTGGTCGTAAATAGGATGTAACTTCTCTGTACCTGAAGGAAAGGATGGGTGGATTTCTGCCTGTAGACCTGCAATTTGCCAGTCCACAATCACAAAAAAATGCAGCTATCAGATTTTGCAAGCAGCAGAAGTAAGGGAAATTAGAGTACCTTTTTACTAGCACACATGGGGAAAAATGAAAGGAAGACTAGACTAGAAAACTACAACTTGGGAGTGTGTACATCTGCAGGCCAAAAGATAGGCCTGGGGCAGTACTTAAAAGGAACAGGCTTCAAGTTCAGTAGAAGGCACCAAAATATTTTGGCTAGGAACAGTAATTACACATAAACTTGTATAAGTGATTGGAAACTGGTTCAAATCTTTAACACAACAGAAGTTCAGTGCACATAAATCACCCCTGGATAAACCTGGATGGATGTAGCATCAGACTTAACTGATTTAAGTTAAATTGCTTTATTGAACTTCTGTCCCAGATCCCCTGCAGATTCAAGTTAACTCACAGTCCCCCAGCATTTCAGGATGCTTTGCACCTCCTCTGCAAAGCCCACCTTCAAGGTGGGTGAGCTAGCCAAGGCCCAAGCTGTCTGTGCCAGCCAAGCAGGGAGGCACACTTCAGCACCCCGCAGCTTCAGGCCTCAGCCAATGCAGGCATGTGTCTGCATTTTTGGATTCAAAAGTGAATATCTGATCACCTGCTTCTTGGTTCAATGTAGGCAGTTAAAACTAACCTGCAAAGATTGAATCAGGTTTTTTGACTGTCTGTACTTAGCCTTGGAGTCTATTCAAGAATGAACAGCCAAGATGAACAGAATCCATACAAACTTGTATAACAGATAAGGAAAGTTTAAAGGATAGTACAATGGACATGAAAGGGATGCTAGAATGTTATAATTAAATTAGTGAATTGCCCATCAAGAATGATGGGGGGGGAGGGCAGGGCAGGGATGGAGGGAGTGGGGGAAGCTTGCTAACCCTAACCCTGCCCTGCACTGCCACCTCCCAGGAGCTGGGGAGGGAAGTTTGCCCCACTGTCCCCTCTGTTCCCCTCTGTCAGTACCCTGCACCACCACTGCCTCTAGGCAGCAGAGTTGGGGGGGTGGGGCAAGGCCAGAGGTATTGGACTTGCCCCCCACTCCATCCGCACCATCATGGCGGTGCTCCACCGTATTGTTGCCACCACCTCCTGTCTGTAACGCTCGTGGAGCATGCTGGTTGTTTCAATAACCAATCAGAGTGCTCCAAGAGCATTACAGACAAGACAGACAGACGGACTGACTAAGCCCTTTACTATGTTAGAAAAAGTTCATTAATCAGTAAATTGTAAGGTGCGTGGCACCACAAGTGACTGGATAAAAAGTCATTATTGTTGAGGCTAAACTTGCAAAGATCTCATTGGAAGTAGTCCTATAGTTTCAGCATTTTAAAAAATGAAATCATGACCACTGGCACTAGGGCAGGAACAGGCAATTATTTCGGGTGGAGGGCCGCTTACAGAGTTTTGGCAAACTGCTGAGGGCTACATTTCCTTCTCCGGCACAGGGAAGCAGGAATAGCCCCATGGTCCCAGGCCAGAACCCTCTGCTATGCAGGGGCTTCTGGTTGGGGGGGGGGCAGAGCTAGATGGGCCTTGCTGCTGGGTCCTGCTGCCGGCTTCCCCTGAATCTTTGACAGGCAGCCAGGAGCAAATAAATATTAATTTTCTAAATTTTTTATGGGCCCCGTGGGTGAGATAGAATGACCTGGTGGGCTGCATCTGGCCCCCGGGCCATATTTTGCCCACGCCTGCATTAGGAAGAGGGGAGGTTACCACATTATTAATTCCTTTATGTTTTAGGTTTTGAGGGCTTGTAGATCCAGTAGGTAAAACTTAATTTTTATTTGACATCCAGATAATTATCTTTGTTTTAGTACAATGGGGGGAGGGAGGAAATACAGGTCTACTCACACAGATGTTGATAACAACAAAACCAGAAGTTAGTAAGTACATAAATACTGAATATTTGCAATCAGAGCACCATAAGCAGCATATTTTTGTTCAAGGTTTTGTTCAATCTGTACACTCTTGGTACAAATTACATGACTTTTTTATGTGCGAGAGCAAAGAAGTTCAGTAAGTGTGGATACTTATCTGCCCACTTATGCCTCAGAGGAAAAGGGCTGGAACGTATAAGCCAAGTAAGGACACTACACTTTTACCAGTATAAATTATTGGAAACCACTCTATACCTGTGGCAGAATACCATCTCTGTCTCTCTCCAAAACTCTGCTACCTGATAGTTTGGTTACCATGGTCACTCCTCTGCCCCATCTCTTCATGTGGCCCTCAGTTGTAACCTGAGCTGGATACATTCCTGAGAGAGGGGGGTAACCTGCTCCCTCTGCCTATGTGACTGGCATCACATACCTGAGTGGGGGCTTAAGCTCCCTATTGTTCTAAGCAATGCCAGCCTTACTGGGAGGGGGCTAGAGACTCTGCCAGTCTACCTGGCAACCAGTGATGCATTTCAAATTGGTTGGCTGGGAGCCAACAGTTGCTGGCCTTCATTGGACCAGATAAATGAGGTCATAAGGGCTATATAAGTTAAGGACTGCCCAGGAAGAGGGGCAGTAGCCATGATGAAAATTCAGAGAGAGAAGAGCTGGACCATCTGAAACTTGCTCTCTTTCTTGAAACTCATAATCAATGAACTGCCTGCCTCCAGAGGGAATCTCCACCTGCCTCTGGATAATATTTGTGAGTGAGCTGCCTGAGCTCTAACTAGATATATAGCTTGCAGTAACTCAGATGTGTGATCAAAAGCTACCCAGCCACTCTGTTTGATTTATGGTATTTGTCTGATACTGCTCTACCCTGTACCCTATTCCAAACCTACTCCTTGTGACCAATGAAGTTCTCCTTTGTAACTAGCAAGGGAGACTTATTGGGAGAGGGTCTAAATCATGCCTTGGGGTCCCCTTGGTTTGGCTAAGGGAGACCACTATTTGTGCATCAGACTAAAGGAAGCACCCCAAGTTCTTGAAGTGGTTCAAGTACCCTTAAGGACTACTAGGCCTGTGTTTCCCAGGGGGCATAAGGCCAGGATCAGTCCAGATCCTGGGTGGTGGCATTGTTACCCCCAGGCTAGCAGGTGTGCTCCAGGAAGGGGGTCAGCCAGACATGAGGCACCCCCAGGGAGGCACTCGGAGCCTGGAAGGTGGTCGGGTGCAGTGAGGTGGGTGGCTCAGCGTAGAAGCACCCCCTACTGGCCCTCTACAATACCCGTAAAAGAACAGAAGTTTGGTGCACACAACCAGTCTAGACCTGTAACAAAACAGAAGTTAGGCACATGTAGACTAGTTAAAAAATGGTGGAATTCAAGCTAAGATTTTCCACCTCCCACCTCCAAAGGGCAAATGTGTGTTCTGCTTAATACTGATCTAAACTACGCCACTTACAAAAAACCTACATAACCTAGCTCAATTCCACCTTGGGTTTTTTGTATGTCTGTACCTAATTATACAGGGAATCCTCATGTTGCTAACTCATCAATAGTGCCTGAGCTCTAGATAAAAATTAGATTTCAATTTCCAAGTCTTGCATTCTGTTAGCTTGCATTCAATTCACTTTAAGGAAAGTGTTCATTTTGGAGCATCACCACTGGAGAATACTTGTATTGAATGTATCATTTGTACCTGAGAAAGAGAGTAGAACTGAACTATGTGAAAGAAAGGATCAAAAGGGATTTTCTTCTAAAAACTGAAAAGGCAAATGCTTATTACTGTTTTATTCTAGGACTTCTGAACCACATCAGTGATTAAAGTATCTAGTAGTTTATGCAGCTGCCTAATTGGAGTGTAGTGTAATCAGCATCACTAACAGTTTCCTCGAGAGATGTCTGTCAGCAGTTATAACTCATCACAGAACCAGTTGTGTCATTCTCTAGCACACCTTTCATCACTGGGGTCCATGCTGAATTAAAATAGATATAAAATTTTTATTTCTGAGAATCTGAGAACTGGGAAGTGGCCCCACTGACATTCCTTGTAGCACTGCCATGAGTGGTCTTGGAAACTCACATTTCCTAAGGAACACACAGTAATGGATCCAATACACAGTGGCATGGAAACATCCCCTTCCCACCCCCCTTTGGTTCCTGTTCCACTCAGCAGCTGCATTAAGGGAGCCTGACCTACCTGGCACAATGCCGGGCTGAGCTGGAGGGAGAGGAGAACACTGGTAAAAGGGACACCTGGAAACGGGGCAGATGGAGAGATTTGAAGAGGATAGGGTAAGCAGTGGAGAGCCCAGCCAGTCATATGCTGCTTCTGGGCAAAGTTTTATCCCTCCTTTCCCCCTCCCTTGCACACGGCTAGTGCAGCTGCTGCCATTGGGAGGAAACCACCTGGGGAAAGTCTCTTCCTCTGGTCTCCTCCATGTTGCCAGCACTACTGCTGCTGCAATGAGAGGGCAAACTTCCCACTTTGAAGCCATCGGGGAATGCATTAAGCAGCGTGGAGTCCTGAGCCATATTCTTCACAGTGCAGCTATTTCCCATGCATAGCAAACTGGGCTTCACAACCTAACCCATTGCAGTTGCACTTAAATTGCTGCATCTTAAACTAAATAATAAAGCCATGGGCCCCTACCATATTAGTAAAGCCCTTAGGTTTTTTTTTTTTTTAGCTGGAGAAAAATGTGTTATGCAATGGCACACCATACCACCTTCACCCACCTTTTGAAAATCTTAGATCCACCCATAGCAATGCACATTGTTTTATTAAAATTAACCAAAAATACAAAAGCATTTTCTTAGTATAGGATCCTGGGGGCCTCCCAGGGCAGCAGCGGCACCAAGCTGGCCCACTTGGAGCCCCTCCAGCAGCCAGTGTGTCGCCCTGGACAGCCAGACTCTGGTTTCTGGTGGCACAAACTGCTGCTGTGCATGCTGTGTCATTTTTTTTTTTTTAGTAGTGTTGTTTTTTGATTTCATGGTGTCCAAAAAACCCCAAACACTGCGCTGCAAATCAGCAGCACAGGAAACAGGTGCACATGCATTGCGTGTGGTTTGCAGCACTTCAAACAGGTTTGAGATGCCACAAACAGCAAATGCGTGCTTGTTGGGATGCGCCCAAAAGTCCTGCCTTCTGTACTGCCTTCTTTCAGAATTCTATCAATAACATTTATGGAAACATTGAATAAACTGTTCTTGCACATACTTGATAGCTTCACCATTTCACATAAGTTATTCCTATGTGAGAAGAGACTCACATACAAACTATTTGCACCAATTTATGTATTTCCCTGTACTAATATCGTCTCACTCAGAGAACAAAACAGATTGAATAGCCATCTCTTACAGTGCCTTGAGGCCCCATTTGTGCTGCTCTAAAAATGAGCACTCAATTCATTCCTACCACTTTACCACCAGTTTTTCCATTTTTAGGCAGCTTGAATATTTTACTTTTTGTACAGCACTTTTTTCTCAGACTGGACCTTCCAGCAAACTACCAGGGTCACATGCATGCTAATCTGACAGATATCCTGATCCAAAAAATTTCCTACACATCCTGCTTATACATTTCCCTCATAATTTAGACATTTATTTACCATTTATTTCACCTGGTATATCCAGAGACCACCTCCTCTCCAGATAAATAAGCCCATTCATCTTATGAAAACTATAGATTTGGTTGTCCTTGGGACTGATTGCCAGGAGCAGTAGCTCTGGCATTTATGGCAATATCTGCAATCGCTCCATGATGTTTCAACACTGAAAACTGGCTGTTATACTCCAAGAAGCTCTTCTCTGGTTCCTAGTCTTCAATTTGTGTCCTAGCAGCGGACCTCAAGCCTATTCTCCTTGTAGGTCCCTTATACAGACGCAAGTAGCTGTTTTGGCGGGGGGGGGGGTTAATAGAATAGCCCCCGGTAGATGTTATAGTTGTTTTAAGCATTATATAGTTGCCTAATAGCAGATAATCCATACACTATTTTACAAAGGTTCTGCTGTATTTCTGTGCGTGGTACCGAAGACTTCAATTTGCACCTTAGGCTGCCCCTCTGAAAACCATGCAAAATTTTCCTTCTCGAGCAAACCCTTTACACATACACATGCACCCTTTAGCTAGCAGCAGCTTATACTTCTCACACACAGAGCACATTGCAAACTGCAAGCAGTTTATCCCCCGTGACCTAACTAGTCCATGGCTTCTTTACCTATACGACCAACATGCAAGAATAACAACTGTTATAAGGTTTCTATGCTTTGAATAGCTAGGGCCTGGATTAAGATTAGCAATAAACTATCCAAGACACAACCCACGTTCTTTTGAAATCAAATAGTTTAGGTGATAATTTTTCCCATATGCATGATGGCTCTATACATTGTCAGCACCCAAAACAAATACAATATTTCACTAGCCACCTGTATTCAATTTACCTGCAATTTTGAATTTGATAATGCATATCTTTCAATTCTACAGCAAGCTCACAGCTGGGTTTGAATGGATAAATCCCGATTTAGTGAAGTAAATAGTGTTTTTATGATAATCGCTATCCAGTACAAGTATATGTTATTGCTGAGAGTTTAACATTTTCTCTGTTTCTAAATCTCAATTTGATATGACAAAGCTACTTTGGCTTCAAGGAATATATACCAACTGTGTCCTAAAATACCAATTACTGTGAATCTTCCAAGAGACACAGAATCATTCCAATCAAGCCCAAACTGGTCGCTGAGTCATGACTATAATTTAAAATGTATGTGTTCTCACAGAAGCAGCTGAAAAATAGCCTGTTTTAAGTGTAACAATGGTGTGGCATTCCAAGCCTGATGCTTTTTGACTTAGCAAGGGAGATATCTCTTTTCCCATTACAATTTGCAGAAGGAAATTAAACAATTATGCAGGGGAGAGATTATTGTTAAAAAAACCCCAAACAAACTGCACAGCCCTACCCCCCCCCCAAAACCCCCCCAAAAAGCAAACCCCAACCAAAAACCCAACAACAATTTGAAGCACTAGCTCAGTGATTCTCAGCTAACATGCTGTGGCATGCTGGGGTGCATCGAGATCCTTTCAAAGGTGCTGGAGGGTGCCAATCAATATTAATATTGTTCAATGTGCAAACATGATTCGCAAGACAAACCCAAGATTTCCAGTAGGAATTCACAGGGTCAAAAACGTCCTGCCCTGTTGTGGTCTTTCTGAATTCTTTGCAACAGAAAGATTTTTAGTGAAAACAAACCGCTGGCTTTTTCCAGGTGTACTTCAGATTTAAAGAGGGGTCTGGAGTCTAAAAATGTTGAAAAATAGTCATTAGCTAAGGGGCATATAAAAACAGATCAGCTGAGACTTAGAACTCTTTTAGTTTTAAATATTGTATATGGAATACTTTTAAAATGAAAGTTCAAGGCACTTGATTTAGAACATATCTAAATGAAATATTTCAGTACTCTCAAAAGTCTTTCCAATTAAATTAAAATATATTGAATTTTGATGATTTTTCAAAAATGACAGGGGAACCACAATGACACTTCTGATGGAAAAATGCTTCTGTGGAATGTCCTTGACTATCCTAAATTAGCTGTTAGCAGCCCATTTCCCCATCTCGTTTCCAATATCTTTGGACCTTCTCTTCAGGAATTTGCAGATAAGGTGAGATAATCAAACAGAAATTGTAGCTGCACTGACGACTTATTGATAACTTATTATGTGTACACACATGTACACAATACATTTTCTGTTTTTATAACAGCAGATCATTAATTGGGCAATACAGTTTTAAAACTTTGCAGATGACGTATTGATTTTTCTCATTGTAAAGTATAGCGCATAATGATAACATAATTGGAGAAGCCAAAGGGATTTCTGCATTTACAAAACATGCATATGGTTTTGAAAAATGCAGTGATACTGGCAAATATATTTTTACTTTGTTTTCTTCCACTTCAGGGAGGAAATTAGGATGAGGAAGGAGGAGCTGGATGGGAAAGGAACATTATTTTTTGTTATTTATGTTACACTTTGTTTGAGTTGTCAAACAAAGCACTGAGAGTATGTGGACTAAGTTTATAATGCTACTGCAAGCTGCACCCATCTAGTCACAATAAGCAAATTAGACATTAGGTAATCATTTCAATTACAGTAGACTAGGACAAACTCAGGATATCAAGCCCAAGATTTCCAATTCCATTCTAGTTCTACAGAAATGAGCAAAAATGGCGCCACCAATTGGCATTTTGTATACATCATTAATGAATATCTCTTGATTCCAGTATGCAAGGCCATTTCTTTCCATCACTCTCTGCATAAACAGGAAACAAAGTCAGGCAACATAATAACTAATGTCATACATCCATGGACCAAACTGCCATGCTGCCTTGAACTGACAGTGTTGTTAAGGATTGAGTAAATTTTCTTGTCCCTGCACCAGAATTTCTAGGGTGAAATCAAACCAGTACAATATGGGAAGGGAGGCATAACATATATGTGCTCAGTTTTGGCATAGCCAGATTTAAATCATAATTACTCTTGCAGTCCAGTATGTTTGGCATACTTGTAGCCATTTACTCAGTTAATTTTTGTATAGACAAAGTGTTTTTAACTTCCTGTATTATTTGTTGAAAGGTCAATTTTGATGATTAACTTCAGCTTAAATAAGGAATCAACTCTGCTGACAGTCTCATTTTGGGTAATAATGGGCTTATAAATAGCAAAAGAAGTTAACTATGTAAGACATACCTTTAGAAAGCTATAATATTTGCAAGTAATATAATGAAAAACAATAAACTACACTCTTTCTGCCAGAAAATATATAGCCAGTATAAAGTCCTATTTCAGGAACTGAGGTTACTTTGAAATTTAATTATACATTTGTGAATGAATAAAAAGGGGAACACATGTCTGTAACACTTCCCTTCTGAGAAACGTGAGGTGTTTTAAAAGCTTATGCCCTCAAGAATAAATTCAGTTAGTGACAATTTTATTCTTTATCAGAAACAACATTGTGAATACATTTTTAATTTTCTGGTTTGTTTTTTTACTTATTTATTATGTGAAGAAAATGCAACATACATCTCTCCATGGAAATACTTTGCTGTGACAATAATTCAATATTAAAACATAAACCTGAGAATATATAAAAAAGATATAACTTGAGTTCATCTCTTCACAGTACCATAGTGAAAATATAAAGTATCCTTTCAGATTAAGCAGCAGCATTTAAAATGCTTAGTTAATGAAATAAATGTATAACCATCTTTCTTTACCTCCTAAATCCAAGCCATATTTCCACTTCAGAGATGCCAGCAAGGAAGTAAGGCTTGATCATTCAAACTGTAAGTTAGACCCGTGTTTGCTTGGTGTTTAGAGAACTGTATCGAAATTCTATTAGCATCATGAATACAGCTTCCCTTTGAAACTTAAAAGTCCAAGTGAAAGACAGATACTCTCTTTTTTAATTCATAAGAAGCTACCAAACTCTATTTTCAAAGAAACAAGATGAAATGACATCTCCTGAGATATCTTGTTTCTTCATTCCTATCCACTACTTCTATACTTTTGCTGGGAAAAAATGTAGATACCTGTCTCTCTCTCTCTTTCTTTTCCAGACACTATATTATTCTAAGTAAAACCAGCAAGCATATGGTAATGAGTAAATTAAAAAAAGATGTCTAATGGCTTGCCTCATAATAGGGCCAAAAAACAAATCCAAAGCAGCAAGTCACATGCAATATTCACAAGTGCAATATAGTAGCTGAATTGTACTAACACTCATACAGTGACCGTGGATAATTGATGAAAAATGGAATGGGACAGAATAGGTACAATTTAAATGATCAATATCTCCCATGTAACTGGAATTTTTTCTCTTTTACCAGATCAGACATTTCCATTAAAGGCAAACTGAAACGTGTTTTTTCTTTTGAGAGAAATAAAACTTTATTGATTTTTTCTCCCTTGAGGGGATCACATTGAAAATCAATATGTATGCAGTCTACAGAGGGTATTTTTTTGGAGTTAGGAACATGCAGATGGATATATCAGCTGAAAGATTTTGGTCTACTCTAGACTAGTAAGAGATCTGAAAAACACTAGAATGTCAACAAGTGAACAGATAATGCAATTATTTTTTCCCAGACTTTGCTTCCAGTCTATTTACTGGGCTAGCCATGTATTCTAAAACATTAAAGAAGATGAAGCAAAAAGACCATAAAACAAAATTGTGTCCAATAGATTTTCATATCAAGAATGTCTGTGAACACCAAGAAAGGACTTGAAGGTCCAACCATAAATGAAGAAGCAGTTGGGATGTTCTTTGGAATGCTGTTGCCCGAGGTCAACTTCAATGTTTGTGCAATCCTAGATTGCTATATTTTAGCTATCCATGTTATAGGACAGTTAAAATCTATAACCTGATAATTGTAATTTTGCTCCTTCTACTATGCAATCATTCAAACATTTTTTTTTCTACATCTCCCTTGTGTTTGCATTTTTTCCTTCACTCTCTTTTGGGTTTTTTGCCCAGTATATAGAATGGTGTATTTTCATTTCTCTCACTCGCATTTCAAAGTCCAGTAACTGTTCTCCCTCTATCACTTGACATCATCTATGTTGTGTTCTTCCCAGGCAGCCTCTTGTTTTTACAAAGTCCTTTAATCTTCCCCTCTTTATCCTTCTTTGTCTTCTTACATCAATTCCTCCCCACAGTGATTGCAAAGGAAATTCTGCTTGATTGCAGAATCAGTCCTCAGGCATATAGCCTGTGTCAAATAAACTCAAATAAGCTCATGGACTAGGACATCTGTATGCATGGACTACACATCCGTGTGTGCGAAAGCTAGTCCAGAACTTATGTCCATACTTAAAGTTCAAGGAATAGCATAAACACACCAAGTGCAGGGAGGAGTGATGAGTCCTGCCTGATACATTAGAAATTTTCTGAATAGACTCTTTGTCCTTATTTGAAATCAATAGTCAACAAGCATGAAGACAGTAAAGCGGCTATAAGCATTGTTTTCTGATCCTAAAACACTTTACTTTTTATGCAGAATGAGCTATATGAAAAGATGCCAGCTTTTAAACTTCCGACACCCCCTCTACATTTGTCGGTAAAGGTGCGATTGGATCTAATGTACGGTCCACGCAACTGCATCTCCTGCCAATCGCATGTTATTGCCAGTGCAGGGGGAGTCTGATCCTGGGCTCCTCCTGCATTTATAAGAAGCAGGCACCCATGGCTGGGAGAGCCTTTTTCTGAGGGGCCTCCCAGCTGTGGAGGCCATGTGCAGCTGGGACTGAGAGACCCCACAGCTCCTGGGGCTCTGGGTCCTGGCCATAGGTGACTGATAGGATGGCACGAGGGGGCACATGGCCCCCCTGACAGGGCTGTCCCTTCTGCTGACATCACCAGCAGCTTCTGCAGGTGCTCGCCAGCCCTGTCCCCAGCACCAATGCTGCCACTGGCTTCTGCAGGTGGCCCCCCAGACTCAGGAGACATGAGTGGCCTATGGTCTTGGCTGCACCTCATGAGCAGCAGGGACCCAGAGACCCTGCAGCTCACAAGACTCCGGTTCTGGCTGCATGCAAGATCCCTACCTATATGTGAGGGGCAGCCAGGAGCCAGAGCTCTGTTAGGTGCAGGGCTCTCAGTCCTGGCTACAGGTGAGGCGCGCCAAGACAAAGAGCACTGTGTAGACCCAGAGGTTTCATGTATCCCTGAGTCTTGGGGATCACAGCAGCTGTGATCCCCAAGGCTCAGGGGTTGCACCCCTGCAGCTAACAGCCCCATAAGCTGATAGATTAAAAATTTGAGCTTGATAGCACCCAGCTATTAAGTTAGTACATATTTTCAAGTTCTGACTGTATAGCTGGTTGGAGCTTTTTATCATGTGAAAACTACTTTCCATGTGCAGCTGGTCTCAGGGTAACTGCACAATTAACCAGTTAATTGCACAATACCCGTAAAGTATAGAGGGGGCCCTACTGACAGGGATATTTTAAAAACAAACAGGAAGAGAATATGGGTGATTTTGATGTCTACCATATTGCCAACATCAAGTGTTCAGAGATCATGAGACAGGATATAAAGTTCATGAGGCTGGCTTAAATTTCAAGAGATTTAGAAATTCATGAGATTTAAAATAATAATTAATATAGGGTTCTTTTTCTTTGTCATACTGCTTTTGGGTACTTTTGAGTCGTGTTTTTTAATTTTGTTTCTGCAACAAGTTTGAAACTTTAAGAAGAAAGCTGAGGGAAACCTGAGACTACCACAATTCCAGAAGCTGGACCTTAAACAAATTTACATATAGGTCAAGGCTTGCAATACAAATGTGAGAGTTGGTAACACTCAAATTTCCAGTCTTCCAGGCTGTTAATACCTAGCAGGGCTTTTCATCTTCATCCATGCTTCTGCATTAAAGATTCTTAGGAGCTTAACCTTTTTCCTGTAAAATGCTTTTATGACCTGCAGGATATTTATTTACATGAACTCAAACTTGAATGCTCGGTATCATTTCCCCTGGAATCCAATTGCTTACATTCAGTCTTCTAGTATAACTAGATCCTTTTCCCATTCCTATTTGGTATACATATGCTGTATAAAAATATGCACATGGACCTACTGCATATTCTTAAAATTCACATCATTGAATTATGTTGCAAAATGGTAGCTGAGTCAGAATATTGTACAGTACATTAATGCTACTATTTACAAGCACGAAATGTACATCTAAGAGGGCACATTTACATCTGCAAAGTAATATACTCTAGAGTAAACACATTGTGGGTAGGTGTCTACATGTCATTTGTAGGGCGGTGAGAAGCTTTGGGTGGTGACTCGATTCGCAGGAGATTCGGCCCAATTCGGTGGCTGAATCTCTGAACCAAATCAAATCAGAGGGCCAATTAAAAGGTCCAAATTAATTCAAAGTTCTCCAAATCTTCAAAAAAGATTCGGAGAGCTTTGATGATTCAGACAGTCTCCATTGGCTGCAGCACGGAGCTGAAGCTGGACTGGGAGCCGGCAAGTAGGGAAGGAGAAATGGGGGAGGGGACCATGGGGGGACCCCTACCAGGCCCCATCCCCTGCCTGCTCCCCCCTGACCTCCGCCCATTCCCCCCCACCCCCATGGATGCCCTACCCACTCCAGCTCCCGGTACTTTAAAAAAAAGCCCTACTCATCAGTGTTGCCAGGCAGGGGGGAGATCCCCGCTGTCCCCCACTGCCTCATGCCATGTGGGGGGCTCTGCTATGAGTCCCCCAACCCCCCTCATTCCTCCAGCCCCGCCATGGCTTCACGGCCTGCCCCAGCTCTGGCCCGTTAAGAAAAAAAAAAATCCCTGTGACTCGCTGCCCCTGCAGCAGCCTCAGGGCTTTGGGGGACTCATGCAGAGCTCCTCATATGGCGTGGGGCAGTGGGGGGCAGTGGGTATCACCCCCCAGCCAGCAGGCATGGTGAGTCTGGGGGATTTCTCAGGTTTTTTTTTCCTTAAAGGGCCGGAGCTGCAGTAGGCAGGACAGCCATAGTGGGGGGCTGGGACAGCAAGGGGGCATCGTGGCGCTCATGCAGAGCCTCCCAAGCAGCATGGGACAGTGCTAGCTGCCCCTCTGGTGGATCAGGGCAAGGGACTGGGACCTGCCCCATTCCCAATAGCTTTCCAAGCTCTATTTCCTCAATCAGCTGATCCGAGCACAGGGCTGGGAAAAAGCAGCAGGGCTGAGACCTGTCCCAAACTCGGACAGTCCCTAGTCAGTACCAGACTGCATGTGCAAACTTTCTAGTGTAGCCTGGAGCTGGCAAGGAACTGTCCTCATCAGGGGAAGGTCCTAAACAGCTCCAGGCTCGGAGGGGAACTCTCCCCATGCAGAGAGCTCCCAGCCCCTGGGAGCTGCCTGCTGCCAGGGGAGGCTCCACCACCCTGAGCTTGGGTGGGAACAATGCAGAGTAGAGGCTGAGAACTTCATGCTGCCAGGGCAGGGGGACATTGTCCCTGCCTGGGCGCCAATGGTGAAACCTGCTGACAGCTCCTGGGGCCAGGGAGCAATCTCCCAGCCCCTGCTGCCTGGATGAGTGGGAGCAAATTTGCTCCCAGTCAGCCATCTAATTGTGCCTTACTTCACAGTAATTACTCGGCAGTTAACTTACTATTTGTATTTTCAGGTTGCAAAGTAACTGCCAAGTAGAGCACATTACTGCACAGTAAGGGTCTACATGTGTAGATGGTGATGCTTGGTTCACAGTAATTTGCTGTACTAGATAGTAAAGTGTCTCATGTAGATGTACCCAGAGAAGACAGGCTTCCCAAGGACAACTAAACATGTCACCTCAGACACAAATAGCAGGATTTAGTGAAAAATACAAACTTTATGATAAGTACCACAAATTTGGGGAATTCCATTATCACAAAAAACAAAAATCCTGTCATCTAAGGGCCCCCTTACACAGGCAGGTAAAGGCACAATGGGATCTAACACATAATCCACACAATCACTCCTCCTGTCATGCCACATGTACATGTCAGGAGGCATAATTGTGGGATCCAGCATAAGATCCTATCATGCCTTTTCGCTGATAAAGGGGGAGCCTGGGATCACCATCTTTAGCTGCAGGACTCCCATCCCCAGTTGTATGTGGGGTGCCCCTAGAGCTGGGAGATTGCAGCAGCTGTGGCTCCCAGCTGGGGCACAGGCTACATGTGCCAATTAAAGCTGGACAGGAACCAGCTATAAAGTTATTACACATTTTCCAGCATTGACTTGATAACTGGTCGGACCTTTTAAAGACACCATAGTGAATTTGTATGTGTAACTAGTCTAAATTAGTTGCACGATTAGCAGGTAACTGCACAATAGATATAACATGTAGAGAGGGCCTAAAAGATTTCCTCCTTACCCACATGCTTAGTTAAAAGGGAGCTTGTAGACTTTGAAAGAATATGGCATGCAAATTTTTGTTTTTTAATAATGGAAAGACACCAAGGCTTTGTCTCCAGTGCTCCTGCCTGTCTCCACCCTACAGCCTCCAATTTGGCAGTGACAAGCCTAGAAATTAGCAGTAAAAGAGATCTTAACAGAAATAATAGGGAGCACCACATCACTGAGATGTGGTGTCAACACACATTTTTACATTTGGGTGAACTCAGCCCCTAAGCTTTCTGTAAACTGAGCCTGCCCCCATGCTGAAATCTATGTGTGGACAAATACTCAAAGGAGGACATTCACATTCCTTATCTCTATACAACTGCTTTTAGATACAACCTGAAACGTATAATGAAAATAAACCTTATCATTTTGCATTGTGCATGACTTTTACGCAACAGGCCTCCAGTGTCAATGGGAAGCTACAAAACTACAATAAAAACATGTGTAAACTTCAATATATTTGGAGGCGGTTAGAGACAACGGTCTTATTTCCTTACTAAATCATGTTCTTCTCCACTAATCAACATGCACTGAGGAAGTCTCAAAGGCAGATTATTCATTGTGGTCAAGGTCTACCATCTAATTATGATTAATTAATTCAAGGGTTCAAGGGTAGAATTTAAGCATCACCTTTTAAGGTGCTTTGGCATCAAAAACCCATGCTATAACCATTTTTCCTTCCAAACAGGATCAGAGAGGACTTTCCCATTATTACTGACCCTTAATCTCCAGTTCTTCCAGACTCTGCCAGGACTCAAAAGTCTGTCTGAGATTTTTCTTTTTTTTTTTGTAAATCCAGAGCAGTTACTGTCTATCTTGCCAATGCAGCTGCTCTGACTACATGCTAACTCTGTGCACTGACTATCCTCGTAATTTTGTTGTTGTTGCTGTTAAAAAAACTGTGTCCACAGCAGCTGCTTTTCTAAATGAAATAGCTCCAAATGCTCAGAGAAATCTGTTCACAAGACCCGAATATTTGTAGCTTACATGAAATCCTGTTCTTTCTTAAGTTATCAATGTAAAATGTGTCCAAATCCATTACATTCAATTTGCTTGAGTCTTGCATCTTGTTGGAGCTACAGTTTATTGGATGGATGTAAAGAGGAAGGTAGAACAGAGGACATGTTATAGGGTCATAGGAAGCTAGCTGGGCTACACTATCGGGACACAGGCCATACTGGAGGGATGAGAGGGGAACAAGAAAATATGTGGATACTGTAGGTAATCATTGGAACTTGCCAGAAGGAAAGACAATGACACTATATGGAGAAATATTTCCATCCACTGACAGCTCTGTCTATGGGCCCTCCAGAAATGAAAAGTCACACAAGTTAGTGTTGGGAAGTCTTTCTGCAAGGGGAAGCTGTGTGGTCCAGGAAGCAGACAGGCTAAGTTGCCTTGGGGATATTCTAATTTAGTAGATTTCTTGAGGAGCCTCCACTGACAGAAAATCATTATGTCCTAGCCATAAATGGTAAGTATTTCCCTCTAGTAAACTCTCAGACTCCAAAATTGACGGTGATGAAAGTGCTATATCATGCCAATGAGTGAGATCTAATTCTCTGCATAAAGGGCAGCGATCCCCACAAAGTGTCAGCTCTGTACAAAATGCTACTGACCACTACACAGGAATTACAAAAAACGTAACATTTGCAGGATACTATATTTCAGTTGTGCAAGACAATCAATATACCCGGTAAAGCAAGTACCAGTGCTAATTTGAACAAAAAGCCTATTAGCTTTTAAGTGGGAAACAAACAGATCAGTAGGAAAGACATATTTCATCTTTGAAATTTACTTCTCTGATTCATGAGCATATTTCTCCCCATGGAAAAAAAAAATGTGTAATTTCAAGAGAGATACCTCAATTCCAATTACCTTAGCAATGATCTCATGAAGGCTGAAGGAAGGATCTATCTCTTCAGTTACCGGTGTATGTGCTGGAAAAAGAGCTTCAGAGAGAAAGCCTGGACCCTGTGAAAAGGCAAAGGGAAACCAATTAGGACTCCATATTGATTTCCCTCTTCAAATGCTTATTGGATTTTCCTTAAAGATTCAAAAGATTCCAGATTGTATTCAAGTTTTTGCTGATTATTAGACTTTGTTTTACAGATCTAATTAACTCCCTCCAAGTGTCTGAAAAAGATGCCAAAGTCAGGTGTGTAAGTCCATTTTCAGAACAACAGTTGTCTTAACAATTCTACTTACAAACACAGTTGAGTCTTTGCATAGAAGAAGAGATATCTTCACTGCTTTCATTTTAAACTAGCTATAACTTGACATTTGATTTGATGAATTGTGTTTATCTTTCAGATCTATTTATATGCAGCAATTATAGATATATGCATATCTCCCATGCAACTGTGCTCTGTGTGTACACAGTATTCCCATCTACATAATTTGTTTTAAATCACTGAAATAAATACCCTGAAATCTTATATTTTTATGATGAACATTATTTTAACAACAATGTCAACCTGACAGGTAATGTTTAGCATGTGAACTTCTTTTTGTGAAAAACATCTGTAAGGAGATATATGTTGTCCCTTGGTTGTCACAAGGAACAACTTAAATTAACATAGATATTCTGTCTATAATAGATTGTGCTTTATGATCATGAAACCCCATACAAAATGTACAGTCTGATTTAGGATAGGTCTAGCGTATTGTAAACATTACACAAAGCCTAGTCAGAACCAGGTTAGCCTTAGAACATAGTGGCTAGGGATAGGAGTTACACATAAACTGATTTAAGTGATCAGAAAATGGTTTAAACCTGTAACCGATCAGTGCACATAAACCAGTGCACCTAAACCGGTTTCAAAATAGCTGAAACCCGTTTGAGATAAACCTAGTTGAATGTAGTATCAGACTTAACTGATTGAGCTCAAACCTGTTTATGGAACCTCTGCCCCAGACCCCTTCCTGGTGCAAGTTAAGCCAGAGTCTTCCAGCATCCCAGCATGTTCTGCAAACTTGAGCAGTGCTATCTGCTCCAGCAGAGCAGGGCTGACCCTGCCCCTCTGCTTGCTAGCTGGAGCATGGGTGGGCAGGTGTGGGGGCGTGGCCAGATGCTGCCCCCCCTAAGGCAAAGGGGGGCAGGGAAAACGTTTATTCCCCCTCTTCCCCTGTCCCACCAGCATGGACCTGCCAGAAATTTCTATGCTCGCTGCTCCAGTGGTGGGGGCATGGCAAGCCCTGGCAGTAGCCTCAAGTGAACTGGCCAGGAAGAGGGTTTAATTCCCCCCTCCCTGTCCCACAACCACAGACCTGAGCCAGAGTCCACCTGGCACTCCCCGCTCGCTGCTCCAGCAGCGGTGACATGGCCAGCCATAATGGCCCCTGAGGCAGAGGGGGCAGGTAGAGGCTTTATTCTTCCCTGCACCCCCTCGGCCCCCAGGGGAATGCAGCCAGAGTCTGCCAGCCCCAACCACTGCCACGGCCAATTGCTCTCTGGGCGGGGTGAGTGGTGGAATAAGCTCCTTCCATGCCCCCTCCACCAGACACCAGAGGGAGGGGGGAAATAACTCCCCTCCCTGACACCTCACCTAAGGGGGCCATGCTGGTTGGCATTTGGCCATGCCCCTGCTCCTGCCACTGGAGCAGTGAGGGGGTAGGGACCCTGATGGGGGCAGCACCCCCGGTCACAGTTTCTAGGGAAGCAAGCCTCTTCCCAGAAGGGGGCTGTCCTGTGGGCAGCAGCAGAGTGGGGTGGGAAGGCGTGGTTGGAGCTGCCACAGACTGCACGGGGCAAGCAGCAGCACCAGGGCTCGGAAGGGTGGCCATAACCCCCCAAGCTCCTCCTTGCATGCCACTGCCGTTCTTCTTATGCAGTCTGCAGCAGCTTTGACTACCCCAATCTATTCCTGTCCACAGTGGAGTCCCCGGCCGGAAGAGGCTTCCACTCTCAAGGAACCATGATAGGGGGTGCTGCTCCCACCAGGGTCCCTGCCCCCTCACCACTCCAGCAGCAGGGACTGGGTCACAGCCAGACACTGGCTGGCATGGCCCCTTAGGTAAGGGGGCAAGGAGGGGGGTTATTCCATTCCTCACCCTATGCAAGGAAGCGGTCAGTGGTGGTGGTGGTTGGGGCTGGCAGACCCTAGCTGCAGTCCCCTGGGGGCAGAGGGGGGAATAAACCCCTTCCCTACCCCGTCTGCCTCAGGGGCCATGCTGACTGGTACCTGGCCATGACCCTGCCCCTGTTGCTGCTACAGTCAGGGGGGAGTGCCAACTGGACCCTAACTTGGCAGGAGGAATTAAATGCTGGTGGGATGGGGAGGGGGAGTTAAATGCCCTCCGTGGCAAGTTCACTTGAGGCTACTGCCAGGGTTAGCCATGCCCCGCACCAATACAGCTTCTCTGCAGCCCAGGGCATGCTGTAGCACCCCCAGCTCCTGGCGTGAGCCACTGCTGGCACGTACATGCATTTCACTTGCAAATTGGTACAATCTAGGCAGGTTAAACTAACCTGCAAAGATTGAATCAATTCAGGTGCCGGCTTTTTGAATGTCTGTCCCTAACCCATGGAACTAAGGCTAATTCTAAAAAAGGCTCATAATGAAGATTAGGAATATTCCTCATCTAAATAGTAACATGCAGAAAAGCTTTCTAAAAACAAGCATGTGTATAAGTCCCTGCAGTTCTTAGAAGAAGAAATACACCCGGTTATTTTATGTTTACAATGAGTACAGAGTGCGGCAGGAAGGAAAAGGAAGGGAACTGTTAGAGTTATTATTTATCTCATTTCATTGAATTCTGCATAATTTGAAGGTTTTCTTATGAGTTCTCTACAGAATGACAGTTATCCTATAATCCTTCATCTGACAACCCTCACAGAATTTATGGGAAAGTATTAACGTGCAGATCCAGTTTCTAATTAAGTATGAGAGCAGATGGAAACCATCTTTCTCTGTGAAGGACACAGTGGTCAGAGGTTTGCAGAGGCAGAGAAAGAAGACAAGTAAAATGAATCTGTATGTGCTCGCTTCACATCTCAGGGTAAGGACTATGCGAGTCTTCCTAGGGCTCTGTAGAACACAGAAAACAGTGCTTCAGTTCTGATTGCACTCTTTGGGCATGTCCCCACATGCAGGGCTATGTGGTTGATGTGACAAAAACACCAGTGGCACAAATCTGTGCCGCTACTTTTTCCAGCTGCTCATGACCCTGCACATGGGGATGGTGTGGGGCAAACTGCTCTTGCTAGGATACAGCAGGCTGGCTCCAGCAGCCTTACCTGGGGTTTTGGGGCCCTCCTGGGGCAGCAGTGGCACTGATCTGGCATGGCTCTGAATGGTGGCCAGGCTCTGTTTCTCTGCACACCACTTTTTTCAGTGGACACCAGGATCTCCCAGTGTCAAAAACCCCACTTCCATGCTGCAAATTAGCAGCATGGCAAACAGGTGCATGTGTGCAGTTTGCGGCACCTCAAACTGCTTTGAGGTACCACAAACCACATTTGTGCACTCAACTGGATGCTCCCTGTATGTGCAACTATAACAACAAAAGGAACATAACAACAATCAATTAGGGCCTGTCTCGTCCCCTTCAGGATCAGAAGCACCTAAAGGGGCAATTTGTTTGCATCTCTGTAAAATTAAAGTTGGAGAATGCCTAAATTCTTTTCAGATTAAGTTGCAAGTAAGGTCCAGCATGACCAGTTTCATCTGTTCTAGCTTCTTTTCCCAAATTAAAACAGGCCACATTGACAGATGTTCCGGAAATGTTCCTAGAAGCATACTCTTTCAATTGGATGCAGACCTGGTGCATGACCAGCCTCAGCAGCAAACGTTTTTGGAGGTTTTGCCACCCTGACATTTATTGATGCTCAGAAGTCCTTGCCCATATCTACCAGAAAGCACTCCAATTTGTACACACATATAGTGAAGTCCTACCTCGGGGAATCTGGTAATCATGTTATTCTCCATTAGCCAAAAAGTTATTTCCATTTACAGTTTATATGCTATGAAGTGGGGGAAGGAGGGAGGGAGGAGAAAGGTAATACACCACTCTAAATTTAAACAGGATGAATGTGTAATACCAGCACTCTGCAACATTTTCACTCACTCCTGATAACTAGGAGTGAGTGAACCAGGAATGTTTTCTGAAGCTTTTATTGTTTCAAATATCAGGAAGTGAGCTGGGAGAGAGAGTAAATTGAGAGACTAAAGTCTGGCTTGTGCACCCTCTATCTATGTAGCTGAGCTCAGATCTTTCTTTCACATGCTAGATTTCAGGTGTTATGAAAAATGGCATTTGGCAAAAGTTTTGATAGATTTTTAAGCCAAATAAATCATTGCTCTTCCAAGTTCAAAAAAAAAAAACCAAGCTGTAAAATACATGTGACTATATACATCCACTGGTGGTTATAGAGGTATCTGTAAAATACATATTGAAATCAGGGGAAACAACAATCAGCTAGACAGGTAAAATTTTCCCACCTTTTATAATTCAATAAAACCTTGGGGCTACAAGATATACTAGAAAGACTTTATTTACAGGTGTGTATCAATACTATATCAGTAAACACTCCCCTTTCCTTCTGGAAGAACAGCTTCTGTTAGCTTCCAAAACTCCCCAAACATCCTTTTTAAAAAATGATGGAATTAGCAGAGACTCATAGAGACACATGACTGAACATAAAGATTTTGGTGTTGTATACTTTGTCATAGAAGTATCAGAATAATAAATGAGTTTATATGTTCACTGATGTCATCCTTCCCTTCGGAAGAATACCACATTTATTTTACCACATTTTTTTTTGGTACATCTCAGGGACAAATACACACACAGTCATTTTTTATAAAGATAAAATACATGCTTCAGGACTGATTCATAACACCTATTCATCTTTATTTAAATATTTACACAGGAATGGGCTAATATAGCCAGACTGTTTCATTTACTGGGGTTGACACTTGTCAGTTTACTGCAGAAATGTTAATGAAGTCTATCATTATCTCTATAGCTATAATTAATTAAAAAAACAACTTAGGAACAGTTAGATTGTTTATGCTTATTCCATTTATTTTATTGAAAGTGAAGGATTACAGTACTAACTTTGTTGAATGAGATCAGATGATCGGTCCATCTAAACCTAGAAATCTGCCTTGGGAATCAGAAATTGGATAGTTCAGACAGAAAAACTAAGTTTTGTGGATTATATCTTTTACTGGGCCAACTCCATGACTGGGATAGACTTAGACGAGCCTTTGGGTTATCACAATACCCTTCCTCAGGTCTCAGGGAATACTGCCATACCCAAAAGCTTGTCTAAGTCTATCCCAACGATGCTGTTGAACCAACAAAAGAGCTCACCCACAACAATTCTTGTCTCTCACATATTTTTGGACCATCAGGGATATGACATCACTTTAACACTACTATATATCCACAAACACATGCAACCTTTTCCCTGTATTTGAATCTGTTGTATAATCATTTCCCTAAAGACGCAACGCTCATTGATCCAACATGCGTAATCAACATGCCCAAGACATACCACCTCTTTAAAGCGATCAGCTAACTTCATAAATTATGTCTGCTTCTTTCTATAACATAGCATCATTTACGACTGTATTCCTGCAAATATTAAAGTTCATAATGCTGAGTGCGGCTACTTGTACTACATCTTATGCTGCACCACTACAAATACAAAAAGAGCACTCCAAGACAAGACTTTCTTTGGGTTTACAAAGACCAGCGAGAATCTATCAGGAAGTAGAATGAGATTTTCAAAAGTAGAATCCTAAAGTTCAACATCTAAAGCACCAAGTTATTTATACTTCATCTTCTAAAGTCCCACTGCTTCCACTGAAGTTAAGAGGAGCTTCTTTGAACTCTTTGGTTTTAGAAATTGGACGAGATACCTAAAATACAGCCAAGTTTGTGCCCTTATTTTTTTTTAAATCTTGACCAAAAGTTTCACAGCTACAGAGACATCATTTTAACCTCCGACAGTTTTATAAAGGTACAATTGACTTCATAAATAAAGAGAAAGCCCAGCCCAGTTTCCTATTATCACATTTTATACAATTCACATCCCAATGCATGTGGTTTATTAAGCCCTCTCTCCGGTTACCTAATACTAGCAATTTAGAGAAAACGTGCTGTACAATATGCATTTGTAAGTATTTGGAGGTTCCAAAAATGGCTAAGAAAATAGGCACTTGGCATATGGCAACCACAATTATTACCCCAAAATGAAAGAGAATCTGTCTGCTTCCCTGTTTGATGCCATAAGATCTTTGATCGGCCACCATCGATCAAAGCTCTTCTTTCTTCAAATGGAATTACAGAAACATAACTTTCTGTCATATTACAGCTGATGCAGAACACCATATGATGGTATGATTGATATAAAGGGCTTCAAACCATTTGCTGACATATGCTACACAGCAATGGAAGCAAGGCAGCTAATTTTTGCAATATTTCTAATGTTAAAGTAAGTGACGCTTGGGCAAAGATAACAACAAAGTATACTAATTATTACCCAGATACAAAATTGTTTTCTATCAGAGAGGTGAAAAGATTATTGGAACTCATCTTTGGTTTGTTGTTTCTGAAGAAGACCTTAACGTTTGACTTTGGGATTTTAGTCATCAACCCTCACTCATTCTCTTTAAGTCTTCTCTCTGTTTCTCATGGATCCACCCCTATAGTACAGGGGTGGCCATGGAAGCTGGTCACCGTGTGCTTGTGCAAAGATTCAAGGAAACATGTATTAACTTCTGAAAAGCCACATGTGGCTCTGCAGCTGCAGGTTGGCCACCCCTGCCATAGTATAAAGCAGTAGCCTTCTAAACTGCTATTTCTCCAAAGCAGGAAGAACAAAGATGTATCAATTACTTCTAAACCTGACTTTAATAGTGACTGGGCACCTAAACCATCTTCTTCCTCTGTCAACATTTCTGGTGAAAAGGTTAAGGTTCTGCTTGTCTACCTGCCTGCAGAAAAAAGACATTATTTCTGGGAAATTTTGAGGGTCTTGTCACATAATTTGATGTGCATTAGGTCTCAAGGAAAAGAGGATTTACTGGGTTGGAGCACCTAAGCACGTAAAAAAGCTTTTCATAACTTTTCTGTAGAGACTGAATGGCAATCTCTTCCTAAGGTTAAATATGAAAGAAACCCAGTGGTTACCATTAGAAAATTAGCATTTGCTAACAGTTCCCAAGAAGCATGTTATCTAAAATATCTGACTGGAACCCCTATACTTAGGATAAAAAATAACACACGTATTTGTTGGCCAAGGCTGGCTTTTGAAACAGTCTTCACTGTATGGCACCTAATAGAAAGAAAAAGCTTATTCTGGTGATGTTCTTAAATAAAAATAAAGCTGCATTTTTTATTGTCTCTCAAGTGTTGTGATCATCACCAAAGCCACATGAACTTTCCCAGTAAAATGAAGCCCACTCTTTATTTTAAAGAGTATAGGCAGTGATTTGATCCCGCAATGTTTCAGGAACACCTTTCAGCATTTAACAGCAAGGGCAATACATCCCAGCAGTGAGAGGATGAATCAGCTTTCCCATTTATTCTTTCAGCAGGCTCACAATAGCAAGATTTTTACAGCGATTTGCTAAGCAAAGATGTTTTGCTCCTCTCGTAAACACACACTAAGAAAAAAAAAGACATTGATCCACAGAGTGCTAAAAGAGGGGTATATTAATCTTTAATGCCACCCACATCAGGAGTTTCAGTCACTCTTTCAGACCTTCCTCTCATCCTGATCAAATCCAGGCTCACCCAATGAACCTACCTTTCCTAATTGCCAAGTCCACCACTAAGGCCATGCCAAGCAGATGATCACAACTTTAACCTCCCACTCTTAGTGACACCATGCCAACTCCTCCCTTGCCCACCACAGACAAAGCATATTTCATGATAATTTGTCCTGCATCCTGACAAAGTGGGCAAGAAATTGGCAGCAGCAAGAGGAGGTACATTTCATCCACCGGTGAATGCCGGTGACTAGAAAAGATGGTAAATATCCTGCAATGGGCAGAGTTACATTTCAGAGGTCCCATCCTCTTGGTCTTTTCCTTCAGTGTCTGGTTAGAAATACACATTCATGTCATGAAGCCACAAAAGGCAGTTAGGCACCCAACTGTTAATGAAATTTGGGTTTCTAACTTACATTTGTGCCTTTGACAATTTTCCCTCGGTGGCATACCTGCTTTTTGTAAATCTGTCTGCAGGTATTTAACTGAGTAGCCCAGTGAGTTAGACACTTTTCTGAGCCTGACAATGACTCTCCATAATACAGTCTTCAAAACCTATACAGTGGTGCTGCAAAGAGCCTTCACGCTGCACCCCCTGTAATGCCCTTATGCCTTTATGAATCTGCCTTCTTCAAAAAAGAAACCAACAGACAATGCAGTGTCAGACAGCACACTTTCCCTCATCTCCCATTTTGAAGAAATAGTTATTCTGGAAGACCCAGTACCCATTTATTGAAGCATTTTTTAAATTAGAAATACATTGATGTTCCACTTTTCAAACAATGGGTCATTTCTGATTAAACTTTGATTGAACATTCAACTTTCAATCTTCAAACAAATTGCCTCCTTTTCTTTTTAATTTGGACCCAATTTCCTGCTGCCCTCAGGTCTCTTGATGGTAATTAATTGATTTATGAATCAATTAAATGGGGACTGGGAATGCAAAAAAAAAAATGTGCTTCTTTAATTTACTTATGATGGACACATGCATTGAAATCTACTCCTTGTTTACTAAGCTCATTTTCTTCACTAATCCCATTCTTTCCAAAGTAATACACTGTGCAGAATGGTTCCCTATAGTTCTACAGGTACTAATTTTGTAGTCTCTTATGTACTTAGTTATAGTATACCCGTCATGTACAAATCAGCCTTCATCCAGTGAATTTTAAAACAGTAATTAAATCCCACAACACCTTTGGGTATTTAATTTATTATGCAGCAAATACCATGCCATATTTTAGAGTGCTGTCATTGTTACCATTAAAAAATGCAAGGGTTTACCACGTGGTAGGTTTCCCTTCTAAAGGGGAAGAAGAAACAGCTGTGTAGCATCTACAGCAATTTTTGTTTTAATCTA
Source organism: Crocodylus porosus (assembly GCF_001723895.1). Classification (NCBI taxonomy): domain Eukaryota; kingdom Metazoa; phylum Chordata; order Crocodylia; family Crocodylidae; genus Crocodylus; species Crocodylus porosus. The sequence continues at coordinate 17,184,699 of NW_017728910.1, read as the reverse complement.
TTAGAAACTGATCAGCCTGGACAATAGCATCTAACATAGCTAAATTTCTGAGATTTTTATTTCTCCTATTGCTCCTTGGGAAACATTAAAACACATTGTTACAGAACTCCAAACAGGTGCTTGACAGTTCATTACTACACTACTCAGCCATTCTACGCCCAATTGCCTTTTTTGCATCATTTGATTTCCTGGCGTGATGGCACTCATTTGAAAAATAATACCACTATTGCCCATTAGTGTCACAGGGGATCAGTGGCCATGCAAACACTCTTGGTCCCCTCCAAAAGAATAAATACAAGGTCTTCACAGAGCTTCCCATCCTTGTCTGAGAGAGATCAGGAATCTAAGAAGACTTGCAAGGCAACTCACTGTGCTGCCACCAAACTGCAAGCATTTAGATGATAACAGATGGAAAAGGCAAGTGATCAAAGTGTTTAGAAAAAAATAAGAAGCATTCAGGATCTAGACGATCCAAGGCTGAAGTAATGAGGTAATGAAATACGAAGGTTTTCACCTTCAAGTTTCTTCTGGGTCACAAGCAGGACAGTCTTCTCCATCCTAGCAATGATCCTCAGTTGAGAGGAGCATGCTTTGAGTCTCTGAAGTCCACTAAGTTATTGCTAACAAACAGAAAAATCATGAAGAGTTTTGCTTTATTTTGGGTTTTCTGTGGACACATGGCAACCAAAAACTGGAGCAACACCTCTTTCCACATAATCAACTACATAGTTAATAGACTCCAATGACTTTCTGTTCCTACCAATCTGCACTATATCTGCTGATTCAAGTGGCTAATCTAAAGCAGTGGTGCTCATGGGTTCAGCCTGGTGGGCCAGTTGAATGGTATGAGGCCGGTCCGTGGGCCAGATCAGGCTCTGCGTCACCTCTGCATGGCCAAGGTCAAGCCCCAGGGGCCCTGCTTCTGCCTTCCCTCCCTTCCCACCCCACCCCAACTGGCATTAAATCTGTGTACCTGTGCTAGCATGAAGGAGTGTCATATGCCTGTGGAGGCAGCCTCCCTATTAGAAGGAAAGACTGCAATCTATTGTCATGATATGCTGGATTCATATTTAATTACTCCTGCTAAGTGTTGCTGACAAGAATTGTAATTGCCCTTTTTTGTAAAACGCCAATGTGTAAATTAAAATTATACCAGGTCAGGGGAATAAAAACATGCAAGCATCCACCACTCCAATTTCCAGGCATTAAAAACAACATAAGCAAAAACATATAGCAGTAATGATCTTCAAAACCAACAGAAAAGTATACTTATGTAGCTGAATCCACCTGCATAGTACAAAGCACAAAGCTGTATCCATACCCAAAACTTATTACCCAAAAGCAAATGCCTATGACTGCATCAAGTATTGTCTTCATCTGTATTCAGGATCAGTGCCAAAGCCTGTCATAGCATGAAGAAGAAAGACACATAAGAAGAAAAGATAAAGGAAGAGCAGTGAGCAGAACAAAAATATCTCTGGAGTCTGCACTGCAGGCTCTCTCACTAATTTCTTCTGCCAACTCACCCCAAGTCAAGCAATTGGCACATGGTGTGTTGGCAGAAGACATACAATTGTACTCTTTTGTCAAACAGGTGTTTCATCTCACATCAGCTATCCAGCCAACTTTCTCCCTCGCTCTTTCTTTTTTGGGGGAGGAGAGTGAAGAAAGGGAAAACAGAAGAGTCACCTGCAGATGCGTCAAAGAAAGACAAAGGGCGCTGACAGAAGTGACATTTGTTGCACAATCAGCCTGCTGAAAGCACTCTACAGCCATGCTGTGACACATGTTAACAGCTGCAGAGGACTATAAAAGTATGTATGACAAATTAAACCTCATCTAATGAGGGATCAGATGAAGGTGCTCCACTTTGGAGCACCTTAGGTAACTTCTCTCAATCCCTGCGTGCAATCAGATTTGGGCTGATGCAGCCCAGCCCTGCCCCAGTCCTGTCTGCCAGAAGGGAGGGGGTGGGAGCTGCAGGCTGGGTTTTGCCTAGCTTGAGCTGGAGGGGGAGCAGGTGCATTGGAGCCCCCACACCATTTCATGCCCCAGCCCACAGCTCCCACCCCCTCCTTTCTCCGCCCTCCCTTCCTGCAGATGTCCTTGGAGCTGAGGGGTGGGAGGGGCCAGGGGAGAGTGGCAGGCTCCTACCCTGGATCAGCTCTAAAGTGGAGCTCCATCTTGCCTACCCTAATCCAACAGCGAATGTCTGTTGGGGAGGGGGGGGAGGGGGTTGCTCTAACTCATGGCATGGTCTGTGAAGCACCATGAGTTAGAGTGGGGAGTTGCACATGTCAACCCCCAAAAACAAAGGAGCCCCAAATACATTTCATTTTTTCATGAGCCTTCAGGCAGGCTTTGATTTTTTTTTTCTGAGGGGTGCTATAATCCAGGACAGCTTTTCAAATATACCTATACAAAAGAAGAATGTAAACAACTGATTGCACTGTGGGTCTAATTCTGCTTTCAGATATTTGGGGCCAGTTTAATTTATAGTGTAACTCCCTTGACATCAATGAAGTGATGCCCCAAATGAATGTACAGCATGCAGAATTCAGCCCTAGGAAAGGTCTCTGTGGTTGCAACACAGCTAGCAGCAGAAGTTACATATGTGTGCTCCACTTACACAGTGGAGTTAGAGAAGGTCAGACCATACGTCTTCATTAGAGCAGACCACAGAAGATTTCTCCCAGTACAGTAAATGCTCTTTGACATTTATATAAGCATGCTAGACCACTTCACTAGAAGTGAAGCATAAGGTGGTATAAATGTTGCTTTCCATGTGGTTATCAACACGATGAAGTTCAAAGCACAAAGGTATTTGTCTATAATTTAAACAAGCATAGCTTTGCAGTTGGCTGTGGTAGAATGCAGTGAGAAGGAGCCAAATATCTCACTGCACATAGTTTTGCACAGCTAGAAAAGGAGTGAGCATTCAGCCAAGCAGCTTTTCTTTGGTAATTTCCCTATTTTTTCCCCCATTCTGTTAGGCGCTAAAGAACTTTTCATAAACAACAAAAACAAATCTATTTCTTCTTAACTTTGTATTAAAGGTATTTACTGATCTTGTGAAATCACCAAAAGCAAGCTGCAGATGATGGAAGAAATGAATACTGCCTGCCCACTCAGAGCAGAGAAAGAATACAATGCACAGAACAGCAATCACCACTGAACAATTTGGTTTATTATTAAACTCAAATGTAGCTGGAAAACTTTGAGCCAACGCTCATTAGGCAGGAAAAAAAATATAAGTATTTTTCACTTGTATCCCTTAATTTAATGTGTTCTTCCTTGCAGTCAGAAGCAAACTGAAACAATCACTGACAAAACTATAAATTCAGACAACACAACACAGGAAATGGGATTTTGAGCTAGTCAGATGATTTTGTTCCAGAGTAGGTGTCACACAGACAGGGTTTACCGGTCACGAAGGGCCCAAGTCTGAAATATGGAACCAGACGGAAACATTAGCAGTGCCACAGGAGGTCAGAAGCCTGCATACCAGTTCAGTCTCATTTCATGCTGGAAATGAAAAAAATATGTTTCCTATGAGAAAAAGAATGTTGTTAAGTGTATTCCTGCTCAGAGCTTGTCAGAATAGGCATGGCCTGCAATGTGTCAATGAATTTACAGTTGTTCTTGCTCTAGATAACTAGTATTACGCCTCTGCATTTGGCCTGTTTCCTATACTTGATATGGGTAGTACTTCAAGAAGAAACAACTATATAATGTTAAATTTGAGGCAATTTTTAAATGTGAGTACTATATATATGATCAACCTAGACATATATTTAGCCATGTCGTGGGCCATGTTACATTTGTAACAGGCAGTTTAAGGGGCACTTACCTTCCAACAGTTCTACATCGGTCTCTGCTTGAATGCTTGAGGGAGATTGTTTCAACAGAGAGACCATACTTGTAGTTTAGTATTATCCCCAGCAAGGGGGTGCACGATTCAAACCGCAGTTAGGGAGCCCGGGAAAATTCCAGGCCAGGGAATGGTTGGGTGGCTCCCCTTAAAACCCGAGTGTCTCCCTGCCCCTGGGAGAGAGAGAGAGAGAGTGTGAAGAGGGCTGGGAAGAGCCTGCAGCAAGGTCCCACCCCACAGTGGCCAGTGGAGCACCTGAAGGGTCAAGCAGGAGACAGCGAACCTTCAGGCCAAGCACCAGGAGCTTGTGAGTGAGCTGAACACATTCCTTAGGGTGGGAGGTAGCCCCGGGAAGACCAGAGAGAGCGGGAAGGCGATTCCCTGCTGGGCTTGGAGACTGGGGCGGGGGGTGTTGGTAAGAGTGTGATAACCCCCCTGTGTAAGTAGTTGGGGAAAGGACTGTGGTGGGACTGGGACAGCCTGGTGGAAAGAGGCACCAGCTAGCGAATGTCCCCAGGATGCCTGTGTGGGTTGAGACCCAGAGAAGCACAAACTGAGGGGAAGCCTGGGTGTGCCCGAGTGCCTAAAGGGAAAGCGAACCCAGGGGGTGCTGCCTGGTCGGCTGGCAGCAATTTTCTCTCCCTCTATGCATTTAACGGCATAAACAGTTCTTTGGGCTTGGAGAGGCCATGTCCAGGCAGAGAAGAGTACATGGAGGTGCACAGAGAAGAATTTGTGTTTTGCATGGGCCTGACTGAAAACAGCCTCTGCTGACTGCAAGACTCCTGGGCCTGTGTGGGATAGCCCAGGGTACCTGGAGCCCTGCATGTGTGCGGTGAGAGGAGTGAGGGACTGCCCTTACCTCCATTTGTTGGGCATAAGTCAGGGCTACTAGTTGCAAATAATTAATTACAGATTGAATACAATGAGTATTTAACACAGTGCCTAAGTTACTAGCCTTGCATTCATTGATTTGAGCATCCTTTAAGTATAAATAGTTGTCAACTGTTACCCTTGTATAGACTCATCCGTGTGCATTGTAAATAGACAGTTTCAAATTTTTTATATTATTTAGGGTTCATTTACATATAACGATTATCTCCTGTATATACTTAAATTCTGTAAATAGTCATCTATGAGTCTGCAAGGTTTTTACATTGTAAAGGGAGCCTCTCCTCTCAGAGAGCCTGTGGTCACTCCTAGGTGAGCTGAGTAGGGGGTAGAGCTACCGGGCACCCCGGGCCTGAACAAACAGACAGCTGCAGTTAGCACTGCATGCCGAGGGTTACATATTTAACCACAGTTATGGTGCTCATTGTGTGAGGTGTTAAAAATGTCTGTGCTATTCTAACCATAGCTCAAGGAACACAAATACTTTACATGTTCAGGCAGAAGTTCTGCAGTGCCAGTAAGATCCTCCTTAAAATGGACTGCTATAGGCTGTGAATTTTGAAGACAATGCAGTTTATAGCCAGAAATATTATAAAGCATAATACTTTTATTTCCTGGCTTCATGCATCTGTTTTTCAGTTTTTATGTTTAGTGCTCATGGAAGGTAATAAATTAATTGTAGGGAAGAATTAGACTGGGGTCTAAATCACTTTGGGAAATAGTAAAAAAAAAAAACCCCAAATCATTCTATTGGTGTAGACCCAAAGGTCACATTTGGATATAGAGAGTGATCTCAGAAATAAAAGAGTAACATACCATTGGGTAGGGGTTAGCAAATTGCATCCTGTAGAGCCACTGGCTCAAAGACCCAAGGGCTTTGCTTTAACCTGTGCAGCTAAGAACTGTGTCGGGGCTGGTCAACTTGGGCAACTGCGTCCAGCCACTGATGCACTGTAGCCAGGATGTTCTGGTCAGCAGCTTAAAAAGGCTGTTTAGCACTGCCATAAGAAATTGCTTCATTACAGACTTCCCTTTTTCAGATATGAATTAGAGAGAACAAGTTCTTATAATAATGGTAGTATCTGGGTATCTCTGTGGCAGCTAACTGCTATGTTTCTCCAGCAAATCACTACTGAACCAACAGAAAATAATGATATTTTAGTCTTGGTTTTGATAAGTAATCAAGATATTATAGAAGAGCTGATCACAGAAAATAAGCTCAGCCTGAGTGATTGCAAGTTGATTCAGTTTTAATTAAAATGGAAGGATAAACAAATGTAATCCCAGAAAAAGCTTCTTGATTTCAAAAGATACACCAAGATATACTTCAATAAGATAAAGGGACTAATCATCAAAGTCAACTGAACTTTGGAGCTCAAGGACTCAAATACAGAAGAGGCCTGCAGTTCCTTTAAATAAGAGTAAAAAAAAAAAAAAACGACCTTTTTGGATCTCAGGCTCCAAAAAGCTTGTTGAAGAGTCTCCAGACCTAGATGAATAAATAATCACTTCAAGTTTATTAGTTTATTACTGTAAGTTTATCCGGAGATAGCCTATAAGGAATGGAAAAAAGACTGACCAGCAAATAAATGTATCTTTTTTAAGTCAAGAAGTGTGGGAATGACTCAAGCTGAGATTGACCTTGCAAAGGTCTAACAAACAACAAAAGGTTCTTCAGCCATAGAAATAAAAAGCAAACAAGGGAAGAGGAAGTATAGTCACTACACAGTGAGAAGAAGAGACTAGGAGCAATAGCTCCAAACCAATATGTTTATCTCAGGCTCCCAAAAATTCACAGCAAAGGCAAGAGGGCTGAAAGTATGGAAATTAAAACTGCCACAATTGGGGTGATGCAGAAATCAAATGAAGTAATGTCTTCCAGTCAGGGGACCAGATGATCTCCATTTGAGAATTCTGATACAACTGGATTGATTTTGGCCTTAAGAAACTGCTTGCTGCGAGAAGGCAGATCCACCTTCCACCAGAGGGCTGAAATGGCAGCCAGGTACAACTTCAGTGGGGGTAGGTTACCATACTTCAAGGAGAATGACTGGGAAAGAAGAGGTATTAAGCAACATATATATCTTAGAGGTTAGTTTCAGGAAATGTCCACATCCTGGAAAAGCAAGAACCAGGGCTATGCAGAGGGGGTCCAAAATTTCAAAGCCAGTATATGGGAACTTGTCCTTAAGTTAGGGTTGCCCCCTTGAGAAGCGGTTTACAATCAGAAAGGTTACATCAGGACAGTTGGAAAGGACCTCTGAGGCAGTGTCACAGGGCTCTCAGGTGTCCTGCGACTGAAAGGAGAAAAGGCTCAGAAGAGGCCCCTAGCGGCGGAAGAGGGGAAGCACAACTGCCAGTCTCTAAGACTGTGCCAGTGCGGGTTGCTAGGGCCACCGGGGAAGCCTGGAGCCAGGAAGGGGCAGAGCCCAGGCAGAAGGCCAGGAGGGCAGTTCCCCTCCGGCAGCCACAGGAGCAGGAGCTCTGCGGGTGAGCTGAGCAGCCCGGGGCCATGGCCGGAGCCTGATCATCCGGACAGGCTGCAATGATGCAGGGGCAAGGGCACTCTGACGGAGGTCAGGTGAAGCTCACATGGAGCGGTGCGGGGTTTATGAGCTTGAGGTTACAAGCCAGTAGGCTTTTGGGTTATGTTGTAGCCGGCGGGCTAATTCCTGTGTTTGCTTATGGTTACGCCGGAGGACCGGGTGAGGCTGTAGGGGTGCGAGGAGGCCTCATGGGAGCTCCCCAGTAATCTGGGGGTTCCTGGTGCCCAGAGGGCACAGCAAATGGTGCCAAAGAGGGCACAGCTTTGTTCGGGGGGGGCATGTTGGCCCAGCTCTGAGTTAGGGGGGGCAGCGGAGAGCCCCGACTAGGGGGCACGAGGAAACCCTGAGTTAGGGGGCCATGAAGAGCCCGACGAGGGGGTGCGAGGAGCCCCTGAATTAAGAGGCAGCAAAGAGCCCCGGCGGTGGAGCAGTGAGGACCAGAGTGAGGGGGCAGGGAGGGGCCCCAAGAGTGAGAAGGGGCGTCGAGAAACCCCAAAGGCAAGCAAAGGGCCGGGACTTGATATTATGGCCCTAGCGAGGGCATACCAGCACCATCTGCGAGGCTTGGGCGGCGGTGTAGGGGCAAGAAAAGAGCCGCAGATGGCGCCCCCTGTCACTGGGGAGCACAAGATTGGGCAGCTTCCCACTACTTTAAATCCTTCATCAATTATGAGCAAGATCAAGACGTGGCAGGTGAGATTAGGCGGGCAGTCGGCCCACTACAGGAGACCAGCGCCGCATGCCCAGCAGGGCTCCGAAAGTGGCACTCCTGTTACAGGCAGCTAAGTTAAAAACCTGGAGACCTGTGAGGGTAGTACGTTAATCCAGTATTTCTACCTTGAGGGAGTCCTATGGCCATAAAACAACAGCTTAACCCATGTCAGTTTTATAAAGGTACAATTTCTTTCCTACATAAAAAAGAGTTATACCCAGTTTTCTAGTATTACATTCTACACCATTCACATTTCTATAGGACAGATTTATTAAGAGGGTACTGAAAAATTTGTAAATTAAACAACCGTAACCATCTGAGTCAATGGAGAGGCTTGACAATGAAAGTTCTATTGATGGTACCAAGGGACCCACTGAAGAAAATATCAGTAGGTACAGACAGGAGTGATAATTTTCACCTGATCTGGGCACAGAAAATGGTCTAAAGCCATGACCAAACAAGTGCACAGCTGCAGACTGCTTTAAACATGGCCACTTGAGCAAAAATCTGAACCTGCAATCGCATGAGGGGTCAGATGAAGATGTTTCAAAACAGAACATCTTCTATAACCTCTGTCTGCCTGCCTGCCAGTCTGTTGCTGTTTAAGTTTAAGATGTAGTGAGGCCTTGTATAAAGTAAGGCCTAGTAAATTTAGCAAAGCCTAGCAGTAGTAAGGCCCTGTGACATAGTTAAAATTACCTTATCAAAGGAATGCAAGGCTTGTACTGCTATTGGTCAGTCTAAGGACGTTATCAGTGTCCTTCAGAAGCTATAAATTAGCTGGAATATCTGGAAACCATTCAGAAGGAAAATGCAGCTCTGTAAAAAGGATTAGGTAGCTGTTGCCTGGATCAGTGGGACCGTGGGCGTCAAAGAGCCCAAGAACTGCATACCAGGGTCCTTCCCGGTACCCCTCGGACAGTGCTGACTGGGGACGTCAGACGTCGCTGAACTTTGTGGAAAGAGAAATATGCTGTGCATCAGGCATCAGAGAGGATAAGTTGCCAATACAAATTGCTTTTGTCCGTCATCGTTTGTCTTGTTGCTATGTATAGTTGTGTTTTTGTTAAGTCAATAAATCTTTCTTACCTTTCTACCCCTGACCACACTCTCAATCCAGAACCCTCCGCAGGCAGCTGGGACAGAGGTGGACCTCAGTGTATTTGGGAATTGTGAACTGACTAAGGGCTTCCTATGAGATGCAGTCATGAAAAAGGCTAATGCAATCCTAGGATTTATCAGGAGAGTAGTGACCTGGTGGCCTTTTACAATCAGATCACCAGATCATTAGATGCAGGGGTACCACTGGACATAGTCTTCCTGGACTTCTGGAAGGCTATTGACACTGTCTCTCACCCCGTTCTCATTAAGAAACTGGGGGGCTGTGGTGTAGACACCCACACAGTCAAATGGGTCGCCAACTGGCTGGAGGGCCGCACCCAGAGGGTGGT
>NW_017728910.1:17154367-17174766 GCF_001723895.1 Crocodylus porosus | reverse complement strand
TATGAGGAGAGGCTACGGGACCTGAACCTGTTCAGCCTCCAAAAGAGAAGACTGAGGGGGGATCTTGTGGCCTGTTATAAACTAGTCAGGGGGGATCAGCAGGCATTGGGGGAGTCACTGTTTCCCCAGGCACCGCCAGGAGTGACCAGGAATAACGGTCACAAGCTGGCAGAGGGTAGGCTTAGGTTAGACATCAGGAGGCGCTATTTCACGATCAGGGCGGCTAGGGCCTGGAACCAACTTCCAAGGGATGTGATGCAGGCTCCTACCCTGGGGGTTTTTAAGAGGAGGTTAGATGAACACCTTGCTGGGGTCGTTTGACCCCAGTAATCTTTCCTGCCATGGCAGGGGGTCGGACTAGCTGATCTGTTCAGTTCCCTTCCAACCCTAGAAACTATGAAACTATGAGAACTATTAGTGTCATTGAAATACTGCTAAGACCTCATCTGTAACACTGTACATAGTTCTAGTTAGCCATGTCTAAGGAAGATAAACTCCCACTGGGACAGGTACACAGAAGGGCTACTGGGATGGTCAGGGCAACAGGGAGCCTGGTATAGGAGAAGACAATTTGAAAAAATTGGCTTGGCTTGTTCAGGCTAGGAGGGGATCTGATCATTGTCTATAAGTACAGGAAGAGGGAAGGTGATAAACATGAGGAGGAGGAAAATAAGAGATATTTAAGATGAAGGAGAATATTGGTGAAAGAACAAAACAGTATTAACTGGCCACTAATAACCGTAGGCTGGAAATCATGATAGGGTTCTGATGCAGTAAGTCCATGAGGTTTTGAAACAGCAGTAGGGGAAAAAAACTACTTTTAAGATGGAGTTTGAAAAGTTTATGAAGGGAATGTTGTGATATGGTGACTGCAATAACAGGGGATTTGACTTGATGATCCAGAAGGTCCCTTCCCAGTTCCATCTTCCTAAATCCTCCTTTTATCCATAAGCCAGATAGTGTGTGTGGGCAGGTACCTTGCCATGCTGCAATACCAACCGGTTTCAGATTATGCCAAGAACAATAAATATCTGTGTGGGTGACAAAATGATTCATTCCTTGTGTTCAATCATTTCTTGGCTTTTAGAGGGAGAGAAGGAAAGGAAATGTCAAAAATGTCAAATTTGGATTCTTCTCTTCCAAGTATATTTCTATGAACTTGTAATTTTCCCAGAGTTCCTTGGATGCTTCTGTCACAAAAAGGAAGACAACAAATTTAATCAACTTATCAAAACACTAGCTTTGGGGTTTGTTTTTTTTTAACCTACATTTTATATTTAAAAATAAAAACTTGCTGCACAGTTTACCATTAACAAGCAACGTGTGTTATAGTTTTTGGCATTTAAACACATTATTTCACCCTTGGACATTTTCAGATCCGTTCAAATGCTAGTGAGTTTTGCATTTTGTTCTAATGGATCTAAATAAAATTGACTGGCATATGAAAGTTTACATATTCCTGTGATATTTAGATTAGTCCTTAATAACCTAAGTAAAGAACAAAAGGTGCTGAATAAATATTTGAAAGAGGAAATTATGTTGATGAGGTAAAGCTATGAATAAATGCCCTTTCATTGGTCTTCTAATGTTACTATTCTTGTCTGCTGCTGGGCACATTTCTACATCCAGAAAATGTCAGAAAAGAGAACATCTTAATATGAAGCATACAGCTGCATTATAATGAACTGATGGCATTTATTTGTGTGCTATATTCATGCAATCTGGCATCTGTTGGCTTGGGGAAACATGTTGAGTTAAATTCATCTCTGTTCTAATTTCATTGGAGGGATCAATTAGTTTTATTGACAAAGAATGAATATCCACTATCTTCCGTGAACAAACGAGCTTCCAGTTTCTGTCGAGTCTAGTGGCAGGAAAGCTGGCTTTACCTGATGGTCCCAAATTGGGAATATCCTCTGCATAATCTCATCTTTCAGCCAATTGTCTGCATCGTTCTTTCTGAACATGCTCTTTTCTAATGGAAGAGTAAGAGTTCCTGATTGCGGTGCCCAGGTGTGCACTTGTGTTTGGTCACAGCCATAGACCGTCTTCTGTAGCCAGATCAGGTGAAAATTGTCACTTCGCTTTGCACCCAAAGATCTTATACAGGAATAGATTAATGTTATCTGGCATTTCTCCCCAAAGAAGAACTGCTAAGAGCCAAAGTTTGAACTGAGATAGGTTAACAGTAGAGAGCATGCCCTGTGAAATCATCCATGCAAGAAGGGCAGTAAGTTTAAACTTCCCAAATGTCAAAGGGAAGGAAGGAACTGTGAGTTGCAAGTGGGAAACCAGTCATGAAGTGGAAGTAAGTGTCCTGCACATCCTCAGGTATACTACTACAGTAGTGTTAAAAGACAGAGATCTATATCTACGGATCCCATAGATTCCTTCTGAGGTTTTACTTTCATTTTGACTAATTTCAATCTGCAATTTTCACTGAACATGCATCACCACCATTTCTCAGCCCTGTAGTAATTAAGGCAAGTGCAGATTTTTAAGAGCTCATATAGAACTGCAAGAACTTTTTAATGGCACAAAATGATTGGCCTCATGATTAATAACTATAAAGTATTTATTGAAATTATTCCCAGTTAGATACTATATATTCTGCATTTTCCCAAAGCAGCCACAAAAGTGGCAGCATAGACAATCACTGTCACATCTCTCTCTCATACATACTCAATGTGTCCAAAAACTTAGCTACTCCCTCTCCATTAATTAGAACACGCCATTTGCTCTTTCTTCACTAAAAAGTAGGTACAGATAAGGGTGAAAAACTAATTACAAGAAGGACTTTATTAACTCTATGCCTTTAGTTTGCACAGATGATCCAACAAATGAGATCCTTGCCCTGACTATCAAAGTGCGAGTTGATTTTTCCTCCACAACACTGGTCAACCATAAAACACAGAAAATGCTGCAAACAATTTTCTGTGCACAGTGTTTGCAGTTCTTAATGAATTCCACATCAGGCCAGTTCTTATCTGTACTTGTTACTTCCTACAAGTGGCTTTGCAATTATTTTGCTGATATGAACACAAATTCCCAAGTTACATGCAGAAATGTCTGGGGAAATGTAATTTGAAGTTAAGAAGTGAGAGTACTTGCATTAAAAGCATATGCAAACTCACCCAATATGCCCTTATGTTTTGAATATCAAACAGTCCAGTAATGGTGTTCAATCCATTAGCTTAAATAAAATCACAAATAAAATTGGTGATGAATAAATATGAAAGAGAACCACAATAAGCATTGATGAAAAAGAAAAAGGCGATTGCAAAAAGTAACCATATAAATTACGAAAGAGAAAAAAAATTAAAGTTCATCTTCAGAAATAAAAAGTTCATCTTAATCATACCTCCTAAGAAGATGAATCATGTTGAGAGATGAAAAATGCATTTAAAAAAAAAGAACTAATATATCCTGGAGGGATGGGGAAAAACAGCAGCCCCTTGGAGTACTACTTTTCCCTGCAACACAGTTATTTTGTCAACCAGTGCAACATAGGATGGCTCCACCCATCCTTTCATGGATCTGCAGTGCTGTGATTGAGGAGGTGCACTTTCCTTGGACTCTCCTGTTCTTAGTCCTACAGAACACACGGTGTTCTCAAAGGCATGCAATGAATATTAAAAAGATTAAAGATTGAGAATCATCTAAAACTCTAGGCAAAGTTCTCCACCCAGATCTTTGATGGGGTTTTTGTGGTATTCCCAATTCTGTCAATGGAAGGAACACAGAATACTGTCCATCCACCACATCTATCTGAGAAGTCTTTCACACAGCAATTAGAACAGTCTGGGTTTTTACAACTGGAAAGATGTATTAAAATTATACTTATATTTATAACATATATTATTATTAAATGTTTGAGTCTAAAGAAGTCAATGTGATATTCCTTTATCTTCAGTAAGCTTTGAAAAATGCCACACCAAAAAAGGGGTATTCAGTCTAGCAAAGACGGGTTCCATTGACATCTCAGACTTCACTACATTACGAAAATTTTACAATTTGTTGAGCAACACAGGGCATAAACTGAAGATGTTTGTCAAGCAATAATATTTTTAACCTTGGTGGCCTTCTGATGGAATGACTTGTTTTAACTACTGCTGTAACAATATCAATCAAGTGTTCATCTGGTTTTCCCTATTTGCATTTATTATTTCCTTTGTACATATTATTCATAGGCTTATCCTTTATGATAGCTCATTAAGAGCCTGCCTGCCTTCATACGTTACTCAAGAAGGGGTGCTCGGGACATCTATGGTACTCTTCACTGACTGCAGGATGACCTAACATGACAGTGGCTCAGTCTGGCCATTGGTAATTTTAGCCAATGCTCTGTTAGTGTACAGAGCTGGAGATGGATTGCTTAATGTTAATGCTGTACAGTGGGAGTGGTGGAAGTTTCCATTAACAGTGAATCCCCATTAGTGCCAGTTCACAGTAATATCAACGTCAAGTTTTGGCATTTGTGTAACTAATGAAAAGTAAATGATGCTCCATGTACTAAGCATGCATCTACAGTAGATGTCAGAATGTCCTCTCTTTTCCTAAAACTGTATGAAACACTTGATCCCTCAGATTTAGTCATAAAAGTGCTTATACTCCACCTTTCTCCCCCATAGCTATCAATTAACATAACTGTTCCACTAATTGTGACATTTGTTCCTTAGGCTGCACGCCTGAATTTTTACCTGTTCAGCAGCAATGAAATTACCTGTAAATCACTTCTCTCCATTACTTCACTGTAACTGAATTCCTTTCCCCACAGGATTTAGGGATAAGGCTCCCAAAATGAACAGCATCATCTGCAGCCATAGCAGCTTGGATAAAATACAAAGACTATCAATCCACATGCTTCAGGGCATGAGATAATCATCATCTAGCATGAAGAAAACCATTCTCCCTCACTCCCCTATAATACTGTACAAATGATCATGCACATTTGTTCCAGTACACCCTCAATCTCTTCTGCAATATCTAGCTTAGTCCAATGACCCAATACTAGACAAGCTGGACTATTGTTCTGTTTCTCCATGGTAAGTTTTCTGTTGAGAAGTGAGCTTTCAGAATAATGGTAATTTGGACACAATGCCTTCATAAAAGGGTGGCTTATAAAATTATTTAATGCCAGGTAGGAAAAGGACGGTGTCACTAGTGCTGCCACACCGTTAGTGAAATAACAAAGATGTTCTTCCATAACGTTATGTAACATCGCACTCAAAAATTATACACATTGTCCGATAAAACTATACATACAATCAATTTAATGTAAAATGTGCTTTGTCTTGTAAAACACTGAGTCATTAACCTTAACAATGTCAGCATGTTCTTACTACCAAATTCAACTAAATTAGTGTCCAAGGGACTGTTTAAGAGTACAATTTCAGGTGGGGTAATATATTAATGCAATATAGGTTCCTACCAAACTAAGTAGCCCTTAAATGCACTGAAAGACTTTAAAAGTCTTAATTTCTGCTAGACAGACACACAGAAAGGCATATACTTTGGAAAAGAAAAGAGAACTTTAACACGCAAAAAAGGAATGCATGCCCATTAGAGAGACACTCTATCCAAGGTAGGAGTAAGGGAAAAATTGTGGATATCTGCAATTCAGACCCAGACGTAGTAAGGTAAAAAAAAAAAGAATACTAATTGTAAGTGGCTGAACACTGGCTGGGGGAGCTTGAACTAGCTCACTTCTGAATCCAGCTATTGATCTCTTTCATTTGGACAGCTCACATGCTAGATATCTCAGCATTCTTTTCTCCAAGCTGACCATTGAGTACTATTGCTATTACTCAGGAGTAAACCGAGCCGTACTGAATTTACTCATTTTCTTCCAAATGCCCCAAGGCTAGGGACAGACATTCTAAAAGCCAGAGGGTGAACTGATTCAATCACTGCAAGTTAGTCTAGCTTACAAAGCTTAAACCGATTTGGAGATGGATAGACATTCCCTTTTCATTCCATAAATGCAGGCACATGCCTGCAATGGGTCAGGCTAGAAGCCAGGGGGTGCTAGAGCAGCCCTCCCTTCCCTTCCACAGCACTGATCTGAGGGGAGCCATGGCCAGGCTGGCAGGACCCTCTGATTGGCCTAGCAGGAAACTGATAACAGTGTTTATCACCCCTAACTCAATGTTTATTACCTCATTAAGAAAACAATAGAGGGACATTACCAGCTACTGTTGATTCTGCCTTTGTCAGCATGTGGTCTGTTAGCCAATACACAGACACCTCTCAGCCAGGCAGAGGGGAGGGGTGAATTCCTGCTTAGCAGGGAGTGGTGAGGGGGAGTGGAAGGTACAGCCTACTAATCTCTGCCAGAGCTGCAGCCAGGGAGCAGAAGGGAGAGGCGAGCTGTGCCATGGAGCAGAAAGCCCCCCCCCCCAACCTAGAGAGCATGCTGGGATGCAGAGGGTGTCTGGTTTAACTTAAACCAGCAAGGGGGCTGGGACACACATTGTATAAACCAGTTTGACCCAAATCAGTTAAGTCTGATACTACATTCAACCAGGTTCATCTCAAGCTGGTTTTAGACTTTTTCAGACTGGTTTATGTGCACTGAACATCTGTTCTGTTACAGGTTTAAACCAGTTTCTGATCATTTAAACCAGTTTATGTGCAATGTCCATCCCTAGCCCAAAGGAACCATGCTGAGTAGCTGCTCTGGCTGGAGTGCACCCTTACTTTGTGGTGACCTATATGTAGCCGCCGGGTTTCGATTCCCCACTCTCGGGTGGGTCTGATTCTGTAGGTAGATGACACTCCCCTCTCGGGATCACTTTGGTATCAAAGCAGTTCTCTCTCGCCCCAGTCCCCGACCTTGTTCTCGTCCGCCATGACTTGATGTTTTTCAGTGTCAAGGTCAGTTTGTAGTATGCTCCGTGGCCCAGGATCCCTCGGTGGTCACATTACGGGGCTCCACCACCCCTGCACCCCGGCCTCACACCACCTTTAGCGTGTTCTTCTTCCATGGGTCCAGGTCCTCAGCCGTAGAGTAATATTCCCCACCTGGCCTGCCCCTGTCACGGTGCTCATCAGTAAACTTGGCCCACGGTCCCCCTGGCCTCCTCCCTGTTTGACCCTGGATGGGGTCTCTGCACAGGTTCTGGCCTCACCAAGACACCATCAACCTCCTCTTCTATAGGGATGCTACCTTAGCTCTCCCTTTCCAACCAAGGACATCCCACGCAACAAAACAAACCTAAAACCCACTACTCAGCCCTCTGACCTGCTGAGCCTTCTATCTGGACCTCACCGGTCCTTTGGGGCCATGCTTGGCCCCAGCTTCCCTGGTGCCTCCCTCGGTTCACTGCACCGTGGCTTGGCGGTGATACCTGCCCGGCTGTACCCTCTCGGGGCTCTCCAGAGGTTTCTCCCCCTTTGTGAGGCTGAGCCTATGCAGCGTTGCTCCAGCACTCCCCCTGTGTGCCACGCTGTCATCTATCTTGTGCTTCATCGTGCCCTTCGCGGCCACGCTTCCTTCCCTGTCCTGAGCAGCATCCTGTCACGCAGTCTGTCTTTGCCCCTTCGATGCTCTTCTACCTCTTCAGCCGTCACAGTCACTGCCTCTCTCACCGGCAGAGCTGGTGGCTGCTCTCCCATGGGGCTCTCTGCCCCTCTCTCTGGTGGAGCCAGTAGCCACTCTCCCGTGGGGCTCTCCGCCCCCTCCGCGGCCACAGCTGCCGCTTTTAACTTTGCCGGCTGGCGTCTCTTGATGACGTCATTGGCTGGGTGTATCTGTACAAGAAGGCGGCTGACGCGCCGCGTGGGTCTTTCCATTGGCGTTGTGTGCTCGTCATCCAGCTCTGCCGGTAAGTCCCATTTACTATTTGGCTCCCCGGGACACTATACTTATTAATGCTTTAAATCATCCTCTTCAACACATGCACAAGTCACTTTCTATAAGTCCTATCTGAACTCCTAGCCACAGGGGCACACTTGGCCACACGTTAAATTATAAGGACATGACAGGAACCAGCCACAAAATTATTTACACATTTTTTGTGGAATAACTTCGTAGCATATTCCTTGTAATACAAGTCCTAAGCAACTCAACTCAGCTATCCCCCCAAATCTTCCAATGCCCGGAAGAAATAAACCAAAGAATGAAGACCACTCAGTTCAAACTGAACCCAGAGAGAATACAAATCAAGAGAGAGGAAAGAGGAAAAGCTTGTCAAGGCATCTATTTGTGGAGGTCTTCCAACTGCAGATGAGATGGGTAATGAGCTACATTCAAGCTCTACAGGAGTCGTCATCACTATGGACACAGAGTGAAGCAGTGGGAAAGACTATCTTGGACTTCCTCTTGGACAAGTACTTGTCACTGTGGACAAAGGCTCCAAGACCTAATAGTGAAACAACTGGAGCTCATTCCTCCCTGAGGCAATGTAAGTGCAAACTACAAGGTATTTGGCATGTGGCAGCCCACATAGCTTAAGTAAGAGCAAGGCAGAGTGACCCAACAGAAGTCTAAGACTTGGTCTGAATTACCGTCCAGATTCTGTCTGTCTTTAGACTGTTCTTTCTAAGAGGCTGCCATATTATGTATGATCTGCTGATCTGTAGGATGTCGAGCATGTTCTCCACGCTGGAACTTGGTGAATGTCAGGCTAGAGGTTACCAAATTAAGCTCTATCCTGATCTTATGCAGAATGAGTTGAGTAATCTCTCACTAAAGCCTTCCACTGTGGTCAGAAAAATAGGGTTAATGGGATTACTGACCAAAATGAAGGAGAAAAAGTGAAGCAAGAAGGTGGTGGACAACATATCATTGGAATAGATAGAAAATGCTAAATAAATATATGTGCACAGCACGTGGATACACCAGTGATAGGCAGACAAGGGTTTTTGAGTAAATCTGGTATAGTTTATTAGACCAACTAAAACAGTAGGAATGTCTGTTACACCTTTGCTTAGAACACAGGCAAATAGGTCATGGACTTGGACCCACTGATGTGAGATTAGGAAACCTTAGATGTCCTTGTATTTCAAACTCCACCATAAAGGTGTTAATTAGGTCTATTCTGACAGTAGTGACAAACAGAGGTGGAAAAACAGAGGGACAGGAGAGCTACCAGAATTATGTATTACTACCAGAACATACTCAGATCTGTGTATACTTTACTAAGCATTTTCAGCTAGCGGGCTACAGAAAGAGTCTTACTCTAAATCATGCGGTAGAAAGTTTTTACAGTCATCTGTACAAGTTAATCTTCCTAAGAATGCTCCACACAGTTTAATTATTTAATGGTAAATACCGTGGTTGACCATCAAGCCATGTTCATGCTATGAAGTGGTTTTCAGTAGATAGATAGATAGATAGATAGATAGATAGATAGATATTAGTGAAGCAAAATGTCTTGCCATGAGTCTCATGTGGCTTATTGAGACCACTAGACCGTTGGCTGTGCGGCCTTCCATAATGTCATCTTGACAGTCTATACATACACAGAAATGCTTCACAAGAGCTCTACTACACGACAGGCAGTAAAATACAAGGATTTACCATGACCACATTGGTGTTTGTTTCCATTAAAATACATGTTACATTCTCAGGTAAATTGCAGCTCAGATGTCACAGCTGCAAAGATAGAAGTTGTGACCATCACTGGGGAGTATATGTCTTTCTCATAAGGATGCACACTGTTTAAGAATTGTTTTTGGTTTTGAGGACACACTCATTCCATCTTGAATCAGAGGTGGAAAAAGACGTCTTTGTTAAAAAAAGCCAGTAGCACTGGGGCACCACAAGCAGACAGACAGATGATAATAGCTAGCAGTTTACTACGTTTCCACCATTTTTCCTGCATTGGGAAATGATAAGAAAAAGCATTTTGGATTTGAATATCCTTCTAACTAAAAGCTTGAATAGCTCTGAGGGACATAAGTATTAATTTTTTAAAGCACAGTCTAGTTACCATCAAGTACTCTACTAAACTGCCTTCACCCCCAGGGCTACTGACCTGGTTGCATGGTTTCATGTATCCTCTGCTTTTATCTGAAACGGACAGAAAGTGATTGCCTGCTGTCGCTACATGCCAAGAATAAAAACTTAGCTCTGTACCAAGGAAGGAGAAACTCCTTCTTCACCCTTAATCGCTGGTAGCTGGGGCAAAGGAATGACATGTAAAGTACCAAAACTGCCCCACAGTACATTGATTACAGCCAGGCCCAATGACAAGATTTCAGCTAGAAATAACAATGATACTCACTCAAGGATCACAAAGCACTTTACAAAGAATTAAGAGCACAAAGTGCCTGTGAGGTCATTACTTTTTCCATTTTATATGACAATGCAGCGATGCCTGAAGTATTTTATGTCATGTTTACTTCAGTCATCATGAATAAGGTAAGCTACTAGATGACAAGTCCACTTGGCAGCAAGAACAGAGGAGGAGATTAGCTGCCTACAGTACTGGAGGAGCAGGCTAGAGATTACTTAAAGCACTGATTCTCAACCTTTGTACCAGAATCCATTTGTAAACATTGATGGGCAGTCCTGTCCCATTGCTGCTCACTCCTGACCCACTACCCCCTGCCACCAGGCCCCAGCCCCCCAGTGTGGGGGAAGCAGGTGGGTGTATAGGGCAGTGGGGGAGGAGGGGGAGGGGTCAAGTAGTCCCTTGCAGGCTGGAATTCTGTCAGCCTGCAATGGAAAAGCCACGGTTTCCCACATTTTCCTACTTCAAAGAAGAATCCATTTTTAAAGTTTGTTGGTTCTTTTTTAAAGTTTGTGCCTCTTTTCTATATGCTTGTGACCCACTTTTGGGTCCCGACCCAAACACTGACTTAAAGAACCTAGATTTTTTCAAGCCAGCAGCGCTGGTTGGGATGCAACATAGAGTACTGAAGAATTTGACTGAGGTAATTTCAGAGCCACTAGCTATCATCTTTGAGAACTCACAGAGGTCAGGTGAGATCCCAGATGACTGGAAAGATGTGTCCATCATTAAGAAAGGAAAGGAGGAGGATCCAGAGCATTACAGACCAGACCCTCTAACCTCAGTACCAGGAAAGATTAAGGAGGAGGTAATCAAGGAGTCTATTTCTCAGCATCTGGAGGAGAATAAGGTGAGCAAGTATGGATTCACCAAGAGCAAGTTATGCCTGACCAACCTGATTTCCCTCTGCGACAAGGTGCTGGGCTCTGTGAATGTAGTGGATGGTGATAATGTCATCAACTGTCTTTCACAATATTCTCATTTGTAAGCTAAGGAAATACAGACTAGATCAAAATACTGTTAAGGATGATACATCAGTGGCTTTTGGGTGTGCGAAACGGGCTGTAATTGATTCAGATTCAGGCTAAATAGGGGACAGTGATTCAATTAGTTGATTTGGATCACTGTCCTGATTCGATCCGGCCAAATCCAAATTTGAAGATTTGATGCTGATTCAGAGAATTAGTGATTCAGTGATTAGTGATTACGAAATTTAGGTTGGAGATAAGAATTTCATCACTTTGGTTAGGCCAAACATGACTCAGAGGGATGGTGGAACCTCCATTCTTGGACCTTTTTTAGAGGAGACTGGACAGACACTTGGCTGGGATGGTTTAGTAAGGTATGAGCATGAGGTTGGACTAGATGATCTCCTGAGGTCCCCTCCAACTCTATTATTCTCTGATCCTGTATAAGAAAATAAATGCAAGGAGCTTATCCAAAATCACAAAAAGTGTGATCGTTACTTTGCTAACGGGCTCAACATGGGTATAACATTTCTGTTCCACTCCAACAGAAACACAGTAAACAGATTGCCACTCTTGGCATTCCCCTATGCTGACAAGAAAGCACCTTGCAGTGGCACAGGACACATACATTTTATTGCAGTGTGCATGGGGGAGACACAGCAATCACGTAAAGGCTACTCTCTACCCCACCCTGCCACTTCTGTATAGCTGTTCAGCATAACAAGCAAGGGGGCATCTTCTTTCCTCTTACTCCCTTCCACTAACATACAAGCCACAATCTGCCCTGGAAGTGGCAGAGCCTGAAGTCCCTCCAAAATGGGGGCGACATACAGACATAGGTGACTAGAAGGGATTCCATATCCTCGCTGCCTAAGGTCTGACCATTTAAATCAGGGGTGTCAAGCATAGGGCTGATCTGGACCCCAAAGGTGGTTTATTTGGTCTTCAGACATTTTCCCTGCTCCCCAGGGCTCTGGCAGTCCTGTTGTGTTGCTGGGGCTGCCAGTACCCCAGCTCTTGCTGGGACTCTGGCTGCCACCATAGGAAGCTCCATCACCATAGCTGGAGCTCTGGCTACAGTGACAGGGCTTCTGCCTGTGACATTTCTGAGGGTGTCCATACAAGAGCTGCAGCATGGCTCATGGGCATCTATACAGCCCTCCAATCAATCGGAGTTTAACATCTCTGATTTAGACGGTAATTTTCTTTCTCTATCCCTAGATTGATTTCTGTGTGCTCTGCTTTAAATAGTACATTGTCATCCACAGGCACACTACCAAAGCAAGAAATGCATGGAGGTTCAGAGACCCAACTACATATCACCCAGTGACCTTAATGGGGGTCATGCATAAAAATCCCAGCCATTGCTTTCGACCACAAGTGGATGATGTACAAGTGCTCCGTTCCGTGTTGCACGCATCCTCTCCACACCGAAAAATGAATAACGCTGTTAAGGCAAGAAAAACGTTACCCATAACATGAAAGTTATTTTCTAGTGAACTAGACCCTAAATTCTCCCTGTCAAGGACAGCTTCTTTTTTTCTTTCATGGCAACAAAGGAACTTTGTTTTTGTTTTTGTTTTTTCTTTGAAGTAGTACATGATATGGAAGCTTAAACATGTAAACAGTAATATCAAGGAACTGCACTGCATTTCCTCGAAGAATAGGGAGAAGAAAATAAACGTGAGAGAGAAAGACAGCACATATGTCATATATTGAGCGGGCTGTTGGGAGGGTGCAGGTCAGGTAAGAAGCAGAGCCACATTAACTCATTTAAGAGTTGATATTTGGTTGCCTTCATTTTATAGCAACAATGGAAAAGATGCTTTTAAGGTCTCTAACACACGTTGAAAGTTACCTTTAAAAAGTTATGCATATTTCAACAGGAATAAAAATCAGGCTGTATTTTCTATAAAGAAGATACAATCGGAAACTGCCAAAATTCTAAACTCTTCTACATACATTACATAAAACTGTCTTCTTTAAAGAAACGTCATTTCATTTTTCTTTCAAATTAGCTTAGTGGGCTATGGTACTGTGCTATCTTGGTCTAGCCTGACAATAACGTGACAGGCAATTTTTACACTTCTTCCTCCCTGTACTTAAGTTTGACTGAAGACACGGAAAACAACTTTTATGGCCTAGGTGGTAAAAGTAAATGTTCTGTAAGCCTTGCATAGCCAGAACTTGGACAGCTAGCATAAAATATGTCTTGCTAAATGTATGCCTATCAATGAATAATAATAAAATATCTAGGTAGATTTTTTTAATAACATCTACACAATTATTTTTTCAAACCAAACTTATAATACTAACGTTGATGTATCCTGCCATGTTATTTCAGAAAGCATACAAGGGTTTGCATTATGAAAAAACCATTATGTAACTGGATGGGCTGAAAAGGATGAATAGTAAGTAGATAACATTCAAAACTGACTAGCTGTAATTTTAAAAATTGGATTCTCTGTGAAACTGTAGAATGGTGTACTACAGAAAATGCCATAATGGTAATAGTCTATTTCACTCTCTACAAAGGATCAAGACGCTCCCTCCACGCCAGCTTATGATTGCAAATGACATGAAAGGTCTTTAAAATGCTGAACAATTTAACTTTGCTTAGTTTATAATGATCATGATTAAATCTAAACGCGAACAAATCACCAACTGGAACCACAGCAAATCAAGGTTCTATTTTCTATAATACCCAATCAAGAAGAAGCCAAGGCACAGTTATTTTTCGCAGTCTCCATGCTTTACCAATGTTCTGATGCTCCTCTATCCAAGCTAAGCAATATGCTAAACTAACTAGATATAATGAAAATGAACAACTTGCAACCACTGGTTTAGTTCCTTTGATATTAACAAGGGAGTCTTACTAGGGAGCCTATTAGGGCTCTCCTAACACAGATTTTTTTAAAGCTCCATTTAGTTCCCCTCCTCCTAAACAAATGAATTGTAGAGTCTTAGATCAATTAGCCAACAGGGACACTTAGAGTGTGGTCCACAAGCTGGAAAAGAAAAACAAATCCAGCATGATCCTACGCATGCAGGAATAGCAGAAGAATGAAGCAAAGGTTAAGAAGATGAAGAGATGAAAACACACAAAGGATACTAAAAAAGACAGCAGCTGTAGATAAAACTGTAGGATACCTATACATGTGCATGGAGCCTTCTTCAATGCACTGTAACTACAGTGCATTGGAGAAGACTTGATTAATCGAGTCTTAAGTAATTACCGCGCTCCAGCAGACTCCAGTGTCAAGTGTATCAGCATTCCTCTGCTGAAAAAATGGTGGCAGGAGTGCTTTAACCAAAGCTCATTTGACACGCTTTAGTTAAAGCGCCCCCACCACCATTTTTCATCATGGGGACACTGACACACATGACACTCTGGGCACTTTAATTAGCATGGCTCTGAGAGTCACGCTAATTAAAGTGACCCCCGCCTCTCAAAGTGCATCTATAAATGCCCCTAGAAATCTGCTACATGGATTCTGTGACAATTGTTAATTTGAAGCATGGTTTCTTGGAGATACCATTCAATATTTATAATAGTAAAAAAAAATCCAATCTATGTAAAGAGTAAAAGAATAAACTCCAAACTTTCCTGATCTAAACCTGGATGTCTGCATTTCCTTCCGAAAATAACCTCTTCTCTATTAGCTAAAGTATTTCAGTACTCTTGAACACAAATTTTATACAACTTTCCTTGTTTCCCTACACTAGTATTTTAAATATTGCTTACATGACTTATCTGCCTTGCTCATGTACCAGTCAAGTACCACATGACTTTCAAAAATCCAAATGACTGATTTTAAGAACCAAACATTAGTTCCAGTAACTTAGACTGTCTTATAGTGAAATATGGTCTCTTGTATAACCACTTGCTGAAGGGATTGCTTCTTAGAAGCACACATGTAACCAGGGGATCGCATTTTCCCTGTAAATAATACTGCTGAAAATAAAATACCAATTCTATTGACTACTCAGTGAATCCATAGGTCATCTAAATCATCACAAGAATATGAACAAGTCAACTATGATCTCTTTCATCCCTCTGTTACATTCCATGAATTGCCATGACCTTGCTAAAGGATGTCTCCATTGTATTATTTCCTCTGGGTCCAAAGCCAAATGCAAAGCTAGTATTTGACACTTAATATAGCCTAACTCCTGCCCATGCTTGTGCTTGCTCACTAAAATGCCAATAAAATGTGTCTTACTGAAGAAGACATTCGTATAGAGGGTTTGCAGGCTAATCTGTTCTTGTCTTTCTGCTCCTGTTGCAGACTGACCTCTTAAAAGGGTCTAATCCTGAAAAGTCACTGAACGCTATTTACTTGATTTTACATGCAGATTGCCTAGTATCTGCCCTTTTCATTCACAGTCCCCATTTAGAATCTCTGGAGATAGGATAAGCTAGGAAAAGGAGCACCATAGAAGTCTTTTAATTAATGTATGAATGAGTAACCTTGTGATATCTGACTGCAAGCTACATAAAACTGTTGTTTTTTTTTTTCCTGGTAATGTTACCCATAGCTACTTTACATCTCTAACAGGAAGTATGTGGAAACCAAGGATCTAGAGGTGTATTAAGGAAAGGACTAAACATTTACACTGCAGTAGGTCCTAAAGGTGTTAATCACATCTTAGTTGCATTGCATCAGGCTCTATACCAGTGATTCTCAACCTTTTGGACTTGAGGCACTCCTCCATAACTTTTGTGAGTAAGTAGCACCCCATTTCAAGAATGAATGTATTTATTACAGTACTTATCCCCTTCCAGAGTGGCGATTTACCTAGGAAAATTATGAATGACACTCACAAGAACAGAGTTTGCCCTAAGGTGAATGCTATTTCGTGTGAAAGAATGCGAATATCAATTATTCATTTGAAGTAAACAGACTTATAATAGAGCTGCTGTTACAGTGAGATTTAAAAAAGACAGCAGAAATGGACACAGAGAAAGAAAAGAAAGGAAGCACCCTCTAAGGGAAGAGAAAGAGGCAAAACTATTAAGTGATAAAAGGATAGTCTCCGTTATATAAGACACATGGTCTAGATGTTGCCATTCAGAAAACAGAACTATGAATAATTCTGTTAGAAAATGAATGCCCACACATGGAACCTGATCCTGATCGCTGACTATTATAACTCTATTGCCTTTTACAGCAATGGAACTGGAGGCCGAGGCAACCTCACGTGCTCTTTATAGGATCATCGTGACATGGCTGAAGAGCACATCATTGAATCAAAATCTTCCTAATGAATACACTCGCAAATAGAATCACTATGAACATGGCGGGCTGTGCTGTGTGAAATGCCATGATTTGGTATCTATGGACATGTACTTTTCAACATGTGTAATCTTTTGCACCCATCATGCTTTTCTTTCATTATCAAGACACACATTCATAAAAACATTATTGATATTTTCAAGGGTATAGACTGATTTAGTATGAAGTAAAATGCAAGGAATAGCACTTGAGATTTTTTGTTTCCAAACCTGTTTCTGCTAAATTGATGGTTCTACGAACAATGATTTTGTATTACCAGCGTAGATGTTACTACTTTACAAAAAGTTAGAAAAAATGGCCTGACTTACCATGTCCTAAGGTGTCTTCCCTTGTGCTTTTTCTAGGATGGTGATGGAAACCTGAGCAAGGATAGTTGGGATATAGTTTCATTGTTTTCTACTGAGATAGGAACAGGCAGATCTAGACACGGACCTCCACTTACTAGAGAAACTCAGATGTGACGTGCTACATTATACCCAGCTCCCTCTACAGACTTCTCTACTGTGGTTTAAGATTTCCTGCAATTATCTTGAGTAGGCTGGTTAACTATTCTACACTGTTTGCTTCTTGGCAGGATTTAAATGGGACCCATCAAGCAGGGTATTCAGTGGTGTATACAACAGCTCACTGATAGCTTTAATATTAAAGATGGGCTTCTTCGTGTTCGCATGTGACAAATCAGAATGTGACCCTTCAGCTGTGAGACATCCTGCAGGTAAAACTAATGCACCAGAGGCTATGGATAGAGAGGCTTCCCTTGAACAGCAGCAGCGGGATCCTTAAGAAACAGGAGAAAATGATATTTTTTTTCTGCTTGAAAATTCTTCTAAGTGTATTTCCTACCTGGGGACTAAAATACTGGATATTTATGGTAGTAAATAAATTAATTAAATTTCACTTTGTACATTTTTATCATCGTGGCTGGGTATTTAGTATGCAGTCTGCTTGCTCACAGTTCTGAACACAGACATTTGCCATGGAGATCTCACCTCCCGTGCATCAGTATATTAGGTAATTTCAGATACAATATTTTTTACTTACTATCTTGGTCGTTTCCTCTTATATTATTTTTATTTACATCTTTTCCAACTGTCTCTCCGAGGACTGGCATTCCACGCATCACACAAGAAACGTACAGCTAAAGTTGACCTGTAACTGTTGCTCTGTAGATGAAATTTCAGGGCAAAGGTTTTTGACCCAACTGCAGTAAAGAGTAGCAGCTCTTACATTAACTGCATTAGGTTTAACAGGTAGATAAAACAAACAACTACAGTATCTTTCAAGAGAAAGGGAGAACCTCCTGGATAGGTCATAGAGGCCAAATCACGTACCCAGACTAGGTAGAGAATTGGCTGCGGTAAAGACAGGTTCATAAGGGGAAATAATACTCTACAAGCGAAATGCCCTTAAAATACGCCTTTTTTTTTCTTTTGCAATTTATGAGTTGCTTTTTCCAAAACATATTCTGTGTTTTGTGACAGGGGTGAGACATAGGAAAAACTACTGAAACACCATACACAGCAGGGACTTTTAACTCAGTTTTATCCATAAAGCAACGCTTATTCGTACAGCTTAAAAGTCCACGTTAATGGCCTGAAACCAGGTATGGAACCACAAACTCAGTAACTGGGAGGAAGAGACACGGTTTACAATTATGTGATAGGCTGAGGGCAGCAGAAAAAAAATCAGCTACATTTTAACCCTTCAATTGCTATCAGTTATTAAACAGCACACTGAAAATTCCCATGATATAAGAAAATAAATGAAAGACCAACATAATTTGTGACTACCCTAAAATAGTATTATCATCTTTTGGTACTTACAGCTTCCGCCACAAGTAGATTTAGTGCCCTCGAAATGCTCCTGGACTGTTCAAGTTGGGTGGTATATAGCATACTATATGAGCACTGTGCCAGTTTCATAAGGAAATGTTAATGAATCTATGAAATAGCATGTAAATTATAAAAGATTAACTGCTCAATAACCAATACAATAAGTAATGAAGAGAATCCAAATGCAATCACTCTAAGTTACTTTGCTTTTACTAAAAAAAACCATCTACCTGCCTACATAAATTTGCATATTTTGTCTAAGCATTTTTTATTTCTCACATAAAGCAGATATCATGAGGTTCAGGTCAAGACACATTAAGAGCTGAAAGGTGCAGTACATCACCTTCCAGACAAGAGATAATACCTATCATATAATTTACTTCAAGGAAATGAATTTGCAATGCAAGGAATAAAGTAACCACATTTTCAGTAGAATGTGGTGTCTTATAGGATCAAATTCACTGTGCAATAGTTAATCAAACACACAAATGCTTTTCTCTACTAATTCAGCTATACTGCTCTTCCACTTTCAATTCTAAGTGATCATTTAGCATTGGAAGAATAAGCTAAAGGTGGAAAACAAAACTTTATGCAGCTAGAATATGCACAATGAAAAGGAACTTCTGTGTTAATGGTATACAGGCTGCTGGAAAAGGATTATTTTTTGATATATTGAAGTTCACAGATTCTTTCACATGCCCTATAGATACTGAATACACAGATTTGGAAGAGAAACTGTATAGAACAGCTGTTAAGTGACAGAAGAAATGTGCATTGGACCACAAGCCTGTCATAAACATTGCACTCCGAATCTGAAAGTACCTGCTTTCCCGTGTTCTTTACAGCAACCTCTGCATTATATTTAATCTGAAACAGTATGCTTTTCCTAACAGGTGCAACGGTGCTTGCAAACTGAAAAACTTCTTATTAAGAAGCTCTTGACTTGAGACATTTCAATTAATACAAGATCTTATAAGGAAGAAATTTGCTAACATTTGGTAAATCCATAGATTGCTCTGCATTTGTGAAATTTAATCATTAGCAAATCAGCAGTGCAGATGCCAAGCAAAGCTGAAGATGAAAAGGTTCCAAGGCTGGATAATCAATTTGTGTATCTGAATTGCTTAGGAAGCATGCATAAGGATGTAGAGAGCTAAAAATGACAAGCAGGGATATATGAAGTGAAAACATTTTCTTAATTAGAAAAGAAACAAACACCAGTGTTATCCAGCACTGTCTTTTCTTCACATAGGCCTGTGCCAGTGAACATGCACTAACTGGCAAAATAAAGGTTTTGGATCAACAAACTTTGCCTTTTTCAGCACTCTCATTAACAGTGTTACCTTTGAGGTCACTGCAGTCAGCTTAAGGGTGTGTCATTTCCATGACCCATGGTCTTGTATATGTCCAGCTTTTCTAAATAGTCCCTAACCTGTTCTTTCACCACTGTTGGTTGCTCACCTCCTCCCCAAACTATGCTGCCCAGTGCAGTAATCTGGGAGCTGAACTTGCCTGTGAAGACTAAGGTGAAAAAGGCATTGAGCACTTCAGCCTTTTCTGCATGCTCTATCACAAGGTGGTCTTCCCCATTCAGTAAGGGCCCCACGCTTTCCCAGATCTTCTTCTTGTTGCTGACATACTTGTAGAAACCATCCTTGCCACCCTTCACATCCCTTGCTAACTTCAACTCCAATCACGCTTTGGCCTTCCTGACTTCATCACTGCATGCCCAAGCAATGCTATTATACTCTTCCCTATTTATTTGCCCAAGTTTCCGGGGCGAGGGTACGCAGCCCCTGGGTGCGGTGCCAGGACCTTGAGTGACAGCAGAAGTGGCCCACTTCTGGCTGAGGGCTCATGTGAGTGGGCCAGGTTGGCACGGCACCATGTCATACAGGTGGCATGGGTCAGGGCTTTGCCAGGAGCCCCAATGGCTGCTGCTGCCAGAGGGTGGGCTGTGTGCTGTGCAAGGGGACCCACCCACCCTGAGCAGTCCCTCCCATGCACACACAATTCCCCCACCCCCACAGCACCCCACGATCCACCCACAAACCCAGCACAACC
>NW_017728910.1:17137120-17154267 GCF_001723895.1 Crocodylus porosus | reverse complement strand
CCTCCCCAAAGCCCCACATCCCCCCACACATCTCACACCCTGCAAGCCCAGACACCAAATGGGACGGGACAAGACCTGTTGGCATAAATGGTGGCTGCAGAGGCAACTGCTGCACTGCAGCCCTGCTCCATGCCCACACCAGTGCTGGGACATGCAGCCCCTGCCTGAGGGGCTCCAGGAACTACTTGGGGGGTGTGATGGACTGAGGGAGTGTGGGGGAGATGGCAGCAGGGGTGTGTGAGAGAAAGAAATGGGGATCAGAGGTGGGGCAGCACTCCGGGTAGGAGAGGCTGCCAGAGCCAGGGTTAGAGACCTTCTGCCCTGCTAGAGCAGCCTGTTCAGGTGGAGGCCAGCCTGGAAGGGAAGGGGCTTGCCCAGCCCAGTCCCTGAGCCCCAGCTGTGGCATGGAGATCGCTGGGGCCTGGGCACAGGCACAGGGAGCAGAACAGCAAGGGCTGGCACTGCTCAGAGCCACAAAGCAGCAGGTGGAACAGCTGCAGCTGGACTCATGTCCTGGTGCTGGGACAGAGCTGCAGCCAGGAGACAGGTAGGGTCTGCAGGTCAGGAGCGAGAGGCACTTGTGAGGGCTGTGAGTTTAGAATGAGAGGTAAGGCCAGGGGCAGGGCACCAGCATATCAGTGCTGCTTAGTGCCCCACATGCTGGTGAGTAAAGGGGCAGAGGCACCTCTGATTTTTCTATGATAAAAAAAACTAAAAGCAAACACCCAAGTATATAGGTATTTAGAATCCATTGTATTATGATGATAGAAGCACTGGTAGGATTCTAAGTTGCTTTAAAATTGTGACTATATCAATAAAACATTGCCCAATTGATCGCTCTACATATAGCGGCGTTTCATTTTAATAGCAGAAGAACATGGGTTTTGGGTATTTTAATGAGAGAATTTGGGTTTCTTATCAGAGAATTTTTAATTTTTAAAGAGGAAACACCAGGATCTCTGCTGGTGAGGCAAGCAGTGAGACACAGGCAGAGGAGCCAGACAGAGGACCCAGGCAGAGGAGCCAGACAGCTGTGGATATGGCAGACTGGGGGCACCAGAAGACATGACAGCAGTGCTACCCAAAGGCCAACTCTGCAGCTACACCCACTGGCAGCTGGCCCAGAGGTGCAGGAAACTCTGCTGCAGTGCCCATACTACAGCAGCAGGGTCAGCCATGGGGCTGCAGGTCCAAGAGAGCAAATGCTGTTGCAGGTGGCAGCAGATCAGAGCCAGGCAGCAGCCCCCACTGCCAGAATGCTGCAGTGAGTAGAGGGTGCAGAGGCCACTCTAAGTTAGGGCTGCTTCAACAGTCCAGCTGGCACAAGGGGTAGTGTCCCTAGATACCAACTGGCTGGGCCTCAGAAGCTCCTGAGGCAAGTGGCTCACCAGGGCAGCTTTTTATACTGCTGGGGCCAGCACAGGTGCTGGCCCCAGTCTCTAGCTCCCCCTGGTTGAAGATCCTGGAGGAGCAGGGCAGGATCAATTTGCCCCAAGTGGCACAATTTGCCCCACACCAAAGTACATGTTCAGGCACATGTGCTGAAGCACAAATCTCTGCCACAAATCTGTGCCATTGCTATTTGAGCCACTGCAAGTGCACATGCCTGCATGTGTAGATGCGCCCATGGAGGCCAAGAACAAAACAAGATTCAAAAGAGATGATATTAACACATATATCAACCCTATCCAGAGCTATCATAATAAAACAGAGACAAAATCATGGAATGATGATTAAAACATCTGCTTAAAAAATTAAGCCAATCCATTTTCAAGAAATAGAAGATACTTGAGACAGCGATGTCACCCCACATCTGCCTCATTTCCAAATTTTTCATAGAATCATAGAAGTAGGGGTGGAAGGGACCTTGTAGATCTTCAAGTCCGACCCCCCTGCCTGGGCGGAAGAAAAAGACTGGACTCAAATGAGTCCAGCCAGGTAGTCATCAAGCCTCTTCTTAAAGACCCCCAGGGTAAGAGCCAGCACCACTTTCTTAGGAAGTTGGTTCCAGCTCCTTGCCGCCCTAACTGTGAAGTAGTTTTGCGGATATCTAATCTAAATCTACTCTCTAATAACTTGTGTCCATTGTTCCTTGTCATGCCAGGGGGTGCTAGGGGAAACAGTGTCTCCCCTAAACCCTTCTGGTCCCCGCTAGCGAGTTTATAGACAGTCACCATGTCCCCCCTCGGCTGAACAGGTTTAGCTCCCGCAGTCTTTCATTGTAGGGTCTGCCCTGTAGTTCCCGGATCATGCGGGTGGCCCTCCTCTGGACCCATCCCTCCTGAAATGGGGCGCACAGAACTGGACGCAGTACTCCAGCTGTGGCCTGACCAGTGTGGCATAGAGGGGGAGGATCACCTCCCTGGCTCTACTTGAGATGCACCTGTGGATGCACGACAAGGTCCGGTTAGCCCTGCCAACTGTGACCTCACACTGTCGGCCCATGTTCATCTTGGAGTCAATAATGACTCCAAGAACCCTTTCTGCCTCCGTGCTCTCAAGAAGGGAGTTTCCCATTCTATAAGTGTGCTGCTGGTTTCTACTGCCTAAGTGTTAAGGCGCGTGTGCTGAAGCACAAATCTCTGTTTGTTAGAATTTTTGTTGGAATTAAACATGACTCTCAATCTTCTTGTAAAGATAACAATCATTCCCTGCTTTGAGGAGATTCCTGGTAGCCTGATAGTCTTGCTGTCCCCTCCCCCAGGACACTGGAATCCAGAGCCTCTGTACTGAACCAAAAGTAGAGAAGTTCATCTTTCTAAAGCTTACTATACAGATTTCACAACATGAGTAAAACTCCCAATTTTGAGGCATGGGCGACTGGTGTCACCTTAGTCGGGAGGGGGCACATGCCCCTCCAGTGACCAGCAAGCAACTGGGGGGGTCCCCCCCCACAGCCAATCTCATTGATCGATGGAGAGGGGGTCCCCTGTAGCCGATTGTACCGACAGGGAAGCGGCTGCAGCGCTTCATCTGGTGCTCCCACTCCTCGGCCGGTGCTCGTGGGGAGGGCACCAGCACTCCCACCTGCTGCCCCTGCCCACTGCCTAAGCAAGGAGTGTGGCCTGTCACGGGGTGCACATGCACTCCTGTGAACCCCCTATGCATCACCACTGTTTTGAGGATTTTTAAAGGGTGCAGAAACCCTTGTGCAGGCAAACAAGTGAACTTTACCCAGTATGGAATATAAGGAATCAGGTAGATATTCAACAGTGAATGAGGCACTTTGAAGAGCAGTAAGACTCCAGTCCAAAAGAATTTATGTAGTGTAAGAAATAACAAAATTCTATTCCGATTAACCACAAAGTATTATTTCAAGTTCTGGCCATTATTCTCTTTCCATTATGAAATGGGGTGACAATATAAAAATGAAAAATGCTTAGCATTTGCTGCTGTACTTGGTACTGTATTCTGCATGGTGTTTATAATTGCAGCTGTTCATATTATTCCCATTTTGAAGATGATTCCAAAAATAAAAATTAAGGTCAATCATTTCTGACTGTAGGGACATATCCCCTGTTGCTACTGTGATAGATGTGCAGTAAACCAAATGCTTGTTTGGCTATATCCCTATGTCATACAAAAGACAAAAAAAGATCCAAATGTCCCTTGAAGCATTTACCCAGACAAGAACATTTGCCAACTGCAGTATGTTACCCAAAGTAGACACTGCCCTGAATTATTTTTAAGCTAAATAATTTTGCATATAATAATAATAATAATAATAATAATAATAATGTAGAAGGCTTATTGTTTGAAAGAGAATGATAGTAAGAGTTTTGATCGCACTAACTCAGGGGTTTTGAACCGAAGGTACTTGGAAAGGTCTCAGAAGGTCTCAGGGAGTACTTGGCAGGGGGTGCTGCTGCCATTTCCACCACCGCTGCGCCGCCAGCACTTCTGCCGCTGGTTGACCTCTGCCCCCCCCCGGCTGTGCTGCCAAGGGACTCCTTCCTTCCAGCCCCTGGAAGTACACTGACCCAAAAAGTTTAAACAATCCTGCACTAACTGATTGTAATTAATTCTTCTATTAACCTTCTCAGTTCCCAATTTTGTTGACAATCCCCCTCCCCCCCCCAAAAATTGTAGTGCTAAAGTGTTCTTTCATTTTACCAACCCTCAGAATGAAATGAAGATTGAAAGCTTAAGTGCACATGAGAGGAGATGTCTGGAAGGACGACAGTGGTTCTCTTCATCTAAGGGAGAAGAGAATATTGTACTGGGGTGTCCAAAACCACTTCCCCTATGTGCTGTGGAACAGTGGCTGCCTATAGACGAGTGCAGCGGCTGCTCCAATGCACTGGATTTCCAGTGCAGCACAGCAGACTTAATTAATCGAGCCTTCTGGAGTGTGACAATTGCCTCCTGTGCCTTGTGTATCAGCGTCTCCACGCTTAAAAGTGCCTGTGGGGGTGCTTTTTCTAAAGCTCTTTGAATGAGCTTTATTTCAAGCACCCCTGCTGCCATTTGCAAGTGCAAGGATGCTGAAACACGAGACACAGCAGCACCTTAATTAGAGTGGTTCTCAGAGCTGCTCTAATTAAAGTGCCGCCCTCCCCCTTCCCCTCCCCAACCCCTGGAGCATATGTAAAAATGCCCAGGAGTATGCATAGGGCAAATGGAAACCTATGACTGAGAATAAAGGAGCACATTCTGCCCTCCACTCAAGTGCAGTGGAAAAGGTGCGCTGTGGGGAGCTAACTGCAATTTAATAAATGTTCATCAGCCACAGATCAAGTTAGACAAGTTGCTGGAGCAAGTCTAAGACATCGTTGGAAAACCAGACATAACAGAGCCCCCTTTGCCATAGCTTCTCTCTGTTTCCTTCTAATGAGGACACTCGCAACATGCTTCCTCTCTGTGCTTACCAGGGATACGGAGAGAGGCCAGTCTTCATGCTATGCAAAGGAACTTTAGTGAACTGGAGAATGAGTTTACATCCACTGTGCAGAGTGGAGAGCACAATTCTGCCCATAGTCTGGAAATGATTTAATATGCATTTTTAGGTTTTATCTTTTTTTCCAGGCACAGCAGTAAAAATTGACACAGATAATCATTTGTTTTCGTGGGTGAAAGGCCATCTGTAAAATTGGTTTGATTAATTTGTACTGTGTAATCTCATAGATTAGATATTTCTCATGTTGTCCCTCAAAGCAAGATAAAGAGAAGCCGCATGATGGGTTGCATGTTGCATTGAATGCTGAAGAGTTACCAATATATTTTGATGTTATTCCTACTCGTCCCTCTTTCTCGTTGTGATCTGTTCTATGACAATACAACAGGTAATACATTTTTTTTAAATGCAATGCTAGACCACAGCAAAAAATGTCTCCAAATACATACAGAAAGTCACCAAACACCTTAAAAAAAAACAACAAAAAACCCCCCATCTAAAACAATTCACTAAAATGAGGTAGTTTTTTTGCTACAATCTGTCTGAGGAAAGCCAGAATCTGTTCTATCATGGCACATAATTCCTTTTCAGAGTTACCTCCAATGTCTTGATGTCCTCATATGAAAACTGCACAGTAGGGATCCCAAGATGGTTGATGAAATAATCAGCATCACCCTGCATCTGCACAGAACTCACATTGGATGCTGGGCATTTTGCCTTTCCCAAACAGTTGAAGCTCTGGCTCTGAAAAGAAAAGAAATCATAGTTCTCATTATTAAAAGATTTGCAACCAGCTTGTAATGACTCATGATAGCATCTGGCATGTTTGAAACAACGTTCTGCCAAGAGGACCCCAAAGCATTTTTAAAAACATAGGCCAGGTTCATAAGTGGCACAACCCAGCATGTCTATTTGCACTATCTTTGCACAAATCTGAACTGCTGGTACCTCTCGGGTGGAATGTAACACACCATTAAAAGTGCACTGCAACAATGGATGATTATTTCAGGGCAAGGAGTCAATGTTATATTTGAATGAAAATGCAAGGGTCAGGAGGTTGGTAGGGAGATATAATTATTCGGTTGGCCATGGCTAGGCAGTTAAGTATACTGGTAGCAACTCTTACAAAGTATGCTGTGAGATCTCTAATCACCCTGGGGAGCAGGAACCATTTAAAAAAAAAATCTGGTTAGTACAATGCACCTGAACAGAACAATGCTGAATCAGATACCTGATCATCTAATTTGAAGGGTTAGCATTCAGTGAAAGGCTGGCAGTTTAAGACGCTGTGCTGCAGTGCCTCACAAACAAGGGGTTAATATAGAAATAAAACAGAAAGAATAAAATGCACGCTACAAATTTTCTGGGTAATTGATAAAAAAATTTCTAGCCAATAACATGTTTAGACTCCTTCCACATGAGTACTTAATGGCAAATACTTAGCTACAGAACTGCAATAAATGAAAGCTGAAAGCTAGAAAATAAACCCAAGACAGAGTATTAGTACCACGTACTAATGTAGCTTTCAAATGCATTAGGTAATTAAGCACCTAATAAATAGTAGGCAAAAAAGGCTTTCAATGTCTATTAGAGAAAATA
Source organism: Crocodylus porosus (assembly GCF_001723895.1). Classification (NCBI taxonomy): domain Eukaryota; kingdom Metazoa; phylum Chordata; order Crocodylia; family Crocodylidae; genus Crocodylus; species Crocodylus porosus. The sequence goes on along the minus strand of NW_017728910.1, from coordinate 17,147,774 downwards.
AGCTACTTAGCTTTTCTTAAGAATGTGAAAAGGTTAAAGTACTGCACAACAAAGTTTATGTTTGGATTGTAGTCTATATAATATATCATGTCTCCTTAATGCTCTTCTTGTAAAGAAACAACCCATTTCATGAGCAATAAGGGTTTTACTCATACTTTAACATTAAAAAGAAAATAAATACCTGCACCATACATTGTGAAATCTAGTCAGGCAGTTCAGTTTAACAATCTAGTCAATACAAATGAAGAGCCAGACACCAGTAGTCTGTTTAGCACTTGTACGGCTCCACAAGTTGTGCTAAAGGGCAAATAAATCTGGCCCCAAATGAGCTTGAGGTAGTTTCAGGTGATATGTCGGACTTGGAGTCTGCCTACCTTTTAAAAGGGAGAGAAAGCTCATTTTCTTTTATTCTTCTTAGGGTTAGCAAGCTGGTCAATTGACTGCATAATTCTTGACCAGTCAAAGATGATAGCAAGCTTACCAAAAAAAACCCAACATTTTTTTTCTATTTTCTTAGCAGAAATATTATTTTTTGTTGTTTTGACACATTTCCTAATGGAAAATATGTGCAGTTTCTGTGTATTATTTGAACCTATAGGCATTTTTTTTTTTTGGTTACAAATTTTGACCAATATTTGACTGGTCAGTTGACCAAACTTTATTTGTCTGGTCAAATACCCAACCCTAATTCTTTTATTTATTATTTTTTTTATCCTTTCCCACTACCACATGAAGACGCATCAAACAAATAAGCCATCCATAGCCCAAAGGAAATGGACCTAGCTACATAGAAAGAATCCAGTTCTTAGTGGCATAAACTACCCTAGCTCCATAATCAATTGATACTACATGGACGCTTTAAAGTATACAAAGAACCTAAACAGAGAGTAAAGGTAAAAACGTAAGCATTTTAATATCTGTAATCATAACTGTTACATTTCAGGCCAACGTTTGATTGACTGCTGACTTGATGGTACCCTTTTAATTACAACTTTGATTCTTTGTGTCTCACTTAGCCACCCCCACAATTCTTTAAATGGGAAATTTCAAATACAGTAGGACAGCATTAAACAACTACATGACGGTTCAAAGACGTATCAAATGCACCCACTCAATACTGTTAAGCTATCAGCCAGATCCTGTACGTTACGTGCCAGGAGAGTCTATCTGTTGATTAATGTGTTGAGCTCTCTTATATGATCAACAGAAAAGTGAAAAACAAGTTCCATTTTTCAAAAACGTTGTAATCTGCAGCCAAACACAGCAATATAACATACCCTGTTCTTTTCATTCTCTCAGTTAGGTCCTAATTTTGTAACCTTCGCTGATGCTTAGCAGTATTACTCTGTTATTAGTAATTAATCTAAATAAAGTCAATAGCCTTATGCTGGAAAAACTGAAGTCATGTCAGAAACACCAAAAAACAGTATGATGCAAAGCAGAAAGATTTAAAAATAACTAATCTCACATGCATACTTAAAAGGGGTGGATCCTGAGAGGTGCAGTGGCATGGCTGCATCTCCCTTTCAGACTGGATTGTGCTGCTTTAAGAAAGTCTCTAAAGTGAAAGAGAATCTCCCCTTCCCCCTCCATGCTCAGAAACATGTGCCCTCCCCTCCTCTTTCTCTGTCCCCCACCTGCCGTGGCTCATTTCCCTGTTGTCCCAGGGCAGGGGAGTCTTCAGACCTGCTGCTCCTCCAGCTGGGCTGCGCAGGGGCTGGGCTCACCTAGGACAGTAACCCCTTGCTCCGCCTGCTGTTCCCAGCTAAGCCCAGCCCCTATGCAGCCTGGCTCCATCAGGTAGGAGTTAAGAAGCTTCCCCAACTCCAGGGACAGCAGAGAAAGCAGGGGACAGAAGGGGTGGGAGAGAATGTGCCTCTGAGCACTGAGGGAAGGGGGGTGCTTACCTTCTTTGGGAACTTCAAGAAGTCCCCAGAGGCTCCTGCAGCTGTCTGCCTGCATTGGTGGATTGGGGGAAGGAGTCTGGGAGCAGGGTTGCAGCCACACCTGCCCCTGTACCTCCCTTTGCCAAATACCAGATCCATCCCTGATACTTCATGTGCCTGACCAACCCACATTAAGAACATACTGTGAGATAGAAATATACATACCCATCATTACACGTGCCAAAACGTTTTAGAGGCCTTGATTGCTGAACCCTACACACAGCATACACAATTTTCTTGGCAAAGAGAAATCACATAGTAAAAATGTGTGGTTATAGGTTAAAATGGATGAATTATGTCCAGCATAACTACCATTTCTATATGCCTGTGAGCACGACAGTGTCATTGGGCATCTAGGAATTACTGGTAAGTATAAGCCTATTAGTGGTTTATTTAGTTTTGTTTTATTTTGTGAGAACAGATGATCATTACAACCCCACTGTCCTCTATTCCCACTGCAGGGAAATAAATCTCTAATGTTTAATACTTGTACATAGTTTCTGTTTTGAACCCTGTTTTGTTTCCTGCACAACAAATAATACAGAGTAAGCATCCCTCTATTTGTTAATTAGAATCTAGAATCACTTTTCATAGATTCATATTCATAAGTTCATAGATGCTAGGTTTGGAAGGGGCCTCAACTGATCATTGAGTCCAACCTCCTGCCTTGGGCAGGAAAGAGGGCTGGGGTCAGATGACCCCAGCCAGATGCCTATCCAGCCTTCTCTTAAAGACCCCCAAGGTAGCGGAGAGCACCACCTCCCTTGGGAGCCCATTCCAAATTTTAGCCACCCTTACCTGCTATCTAGCCTAAATCTGCTCTCTGTCAGTTTGTGACCATTTTCCTCGTTTCCCCAAGAGGTGCCCTGGTGAACAGAGTATCTCCGATCCCTTGCTGCATCCCCCTATGGAATTTGTAGGTAACAAGATAACCTCTTAGCCTTCTCCTGTGGAAGCTGAAGAGGTCCAGGGCCCTCAGACTCTCCTCATAGAGCTTGTCCTGTAAGCCCCTAACCATACGAGCGGCCCTCCTCTGGACCCTCTTGAGTCTATCAACATCCTTCCTGAAGTATGGCACCCAAAACTGGATGCAGTACTCCAACTGTGATCTGACCAATGCTGCGTAGAGGGGATGTATCGCCTCCTTGGTTCTATTTGTCATGCATCTGCTGATAAAGTGCGGTTAGCTTTGCTCATGATTTCATCACACTGACGATTCATGTTCATCTTGGAGTCTACTACGACTCCGAGATGTCTTTTTGCTTCTGTGCTGCTGAGCGGGTCACTTCCCAGCCAGTAGGTGTGCTGGATATTTTGTGCCCTAGGACTCTGCACTTGTCCTTGTTGTACTGCATCCTATTGTGTACTGCCCACTTTTCTAACCTGTTCAGCTCTGCCTGCAATCATTCCCTACCCCCCAGAGTGTGCACTTCACTCCACAATTTAGTATCATCTGCAAACTTGGACAGAGTACAATTCACACCCACATCCAAGTCACTGATGAAGATATTGAAGAGTAAAGGACCAAGGACCGAACCCTATGGGACCTCACTACCTACATCCTTCTAGGTCGATATCGACCCATGTACTACCATTCTGTATGCATGACTGCTAAGCCAATTTGCCAACCACCGGACCGTGTAAACATCTATGTCACAACCTTTAATTTATTTATGAGAATGGGATGAAGGCCTTGCTAAAGTCCAAGAAAACAACATCCACCTCTACTGCACCTGAGTATTTTGTGACTCTGTCATAAAATGAAACCAGATTGGTCAGGCATGATCTACTTGTTATGAATCCATGTTAGCTTCCCTGCTGTATTATTTTTCCCACTGGACTTCCACAAATAAGATCCTTCATAATCTTTTAAAAGGCTTTTCCAAGGGTAGAGGTGAGAATGACTGGCCTATAATTACTCGGATCCTCCTTCTTCCCCTTCTTGAAAATAGGGACTACACTTGCCCTTTTCCAGTCCTCTGGGACCTGACCCAAGCACCACTAGCACTCAAACAGCCATGCCAGTGGTTCTGCTTTGACACCAGTCAATTCCTTCAGTACCCTCAGATGCAGCTCATCCAGGCCTGCTGACTTGAACACATCCAGTCCATCCAAGTCAGTGTCGACAGTTGGTGGGCTGGTATCTCTCTGGTGCCCATTTGAGAACCCATTAGGAGACTTATCTTGAGCCCTGTTCAGGAACACCGAGGCAAAAAATGTATTGAATAGCTCAGCCTTGCCCACTCCCACCCAACACTAACTGCTCCTTCTTGTTCAGCAGGGGGCTTATGCTGCCCTGCACCTTCCTTTTACTCCCTACATACCTAAAAAAAAGACTTTTTGTTGTCTTTAATTTGTGTCGCCAGCCTCAGCTCTGCAGTTGCTTTGGCTTTTTTAACTGCCTCCCTGCAAGTGTGAACCAAGCAGGTATACTCCTCCTTGGTAGCTTCCTCCTGCTTCCACCGCCTATATGCCTTTTTTGCCTTTAGGTTCCCCTGGATCTCCCTGTTTAGCCAAGAAAGTTTTTTGGTTCCTTGCCCCCTTTTTCCTTGTACCGGGAAGTCTCCCTCTGTAACCGAAGCATCACTTCTTTTAGAAATTACCACCCTTCCTGGATTCCCATCTCACCAATACTCTTCTCCTGCTGTGCATCACTGACTAGACTCCTAAGCACACTGAACTTAGCCTTCCTAAAGTCAAGAACTGCCACCCTACTAGTTATCTTACCCACCCTATGCTGTATGGTGAATTCGACTGATTGGTAGTCACTGTGCCCAAGGTGACCACAAATCTGCAACTCCCCGACCAAGTCGTCCCCTGTAACCAACACCAAGTCCAGTAAGGCGTTCCCCCTACTGGCACCATATACCTCCGGCATTAGGTGAAGATCCTGCATGCAGGTTAAGAACTTATATGAACGGTTAGATTTGGCTGACTGCTCCTCCCAGCAGATGTCAGGATAGTTTAGGTCCCCCATGACAACCATGTCCCAAGACTGTACAGCCTCTGAGAGCTGCCTCAAGAATTCCAAGTCTAGCTTTTCCTCTTGGTGTGGTGGTCTGTAGCAGACCCCACCACCAAGTCCCTTTCCCCTCAACCTTCATGTATCCTAACCCACAATGTCTCAACTTTCTTCTACTCTGATCCCATTTGGATTAGGGTAGATGTATAATGCTCCTTTCCATAGAAAGCAAACCTGCTCCCTTTCCTCCCTACTCTGTCCCTTCTGTACAACCTGATTATCCTTAGAATTAAGCAAATTGATAAATAAGTTTTACTAACATGTATTGCAATATTTAAAAAAAAAAGATTTTTCAGAATAAAACTAACATTTTTAAAGTTCCTTTAAACTGATCTTATTCCTACTGAAATGAAGAATTTTAGCTTTTGAACATTCCCAGGCTTTCACTAAGATTTCTACAATTTCTCTATGTGGGATCATTTTAGTGATACAAGAATAAAATATGAAAGCTCTGGGCTTTTGAGATTTACCAGTTTAATTGGAGAGATTTTGGAGAACCCTCACTGTAATTCATTATATTTATTTGTGTAACTATGTGGAAAAACCTGTCAATGACTTATGGATTGTTGTTGACATTATGAAGTTATTACATGCCTGTTATTATAAAAAAAATGTTTTATAATGCATGACTTTATGAACACTTGTCTACTTGGAGATAAGACCGCTGTCACATCCTTCCTGGAACAGGGACATCAGTCAGCTGTTAAAATTTTAGTGGGAGGTTATTAAAAGGGAAGAAGCTTGAGACATTTGACTAACTGAGACCTAGGTAAACTAGTCTGGCCAGGTTTGTCTGTAGGGGGATGGAGTTTAGAGTAATGGAAAGTAAACCAAGAGCTGAACAAAATGGGAGGAAGAGCGCACATGAACAAGGGAGAAACTTTACTATGCATCTTAGGAAATGCTGCGTAGGACAGTGGAATATATTATTTTTTGTGATTTCTTAGCTGGTCTAATAAAAGGTTTCATATCAGAACCAAAAGTTCTAGAGATTTGCAATTTTTGTCTCAGCCCAACATGGCTACCGAATACACGTCCCAATTACTTTGGCGTATGTGGCTAGTCTAAATTTATTGCAAAATTAACCAGTTAACTGTAACATGTAGCAGGGGCTTCTTGCTTGCACCAATGTAAAATGGCTCTTGGAGAGTTACATTGTGAACGGAAGCCACACATCTTAGGTGGCACTGGGGAAAGTGTGTACTACTTAAACTAATGGGAAGGGATTTGAGGAATGAATACTCTAGTGGCCCCAGAGTGACAGGGCCATTGGTAAATCCAGGATTTTGAAAAGGGAGTGGGAGGGCACACGGTGATGTGCATCATGACATCTAACACAACACAGATTTTTCTCCAGGTGAAAAGAAACTAGATTTTTTACTAGTAAGATAGGAGGCTTGGGCGATGTTATTCAGTACAAGATTGATGCAAAGTTAAAGAAGAAAAGTCAGTGAAGCTGTGAAATAAAAGCTATATTACTAGAAGCAGCTAACAGACAGCAGAACAGGTGAAGAAAGGCTAGCTTGACTAGTGGAACATTAAGATAATTAAAAAGGAGAACAGGTCACCCCTGTGCATTGAAGAGTTTAGAAGGAATCAGGTAGAGTTTAATTAGCTATGAAGTCAACTGACTTCCTTACTGCTCCCTAAACAGAAACGCTGTTATCACTATTAGACAATTGGTTTCAAACGTTGGGTGGAACAGAAATCAAAGGCGGGGGGATCCAAATGCACCAGTGCACCCTGCCTAGATCTGCCTCTGATTCTGGGTTTCAGCTTTAAGCGGTTGCCAGCCAGCATGTCTGTACCTCAGGTACGTGCTGAATGATCCCAAGACAGGTGATGCCTTGACTGTTCAAACTCATGAAACTTGAAACATATAGGAAATTCAGTATCTCGTTCTTCTCTGAGGAGTTCCCAGAAAGGCAAGTCCTGGATAGGCATGTTGACAAAATGCTAATATAAAACAATGTTTGCTGTTCACTACCTGATTTTAAAGCTCCTAAACACCCGCAACAGAACCTATCAGTACTTAACCCTGAAAACACCAAGACCTTTTTTAGGTTCTCAGGCACCCAATATGAGGGGCCATTGTACTGAATATTACAACACCATAGAGGCAGACAGACAAGAGAGACAAAGAGCAAGAGCTGTGACCTGGCATCACCAGGACCCACTCCTTCCTCCCAGAACTATTTGCCATGTCTGCAGTCAAACATGCAAATATCAGACACTGGAACTGTCATGCCCAGATCAAGGAACTGCCAACAACGGTAATACGAAATTTCACACTGATCTCTAATTGGGGATCCTGATACCCAATAACATGTGTCATATTAATAATGCTTAACATACTGGTGCCTGCAGTTCTTGTACCTTCTTTGTCATCAAAGGACCCAACCCTAAAAAAAATACCATTCATTTCCATTGGCAGGAGAACAGCAGACAGACGGTTAGCATTAATTAATTTGCCAGTGCATTTACGTTGCTTTCCAAGACATTCTTTCTGCTACATTTTGCTGTACAGCTTCCTGATTTTGCAACACTGCTGAATTTTATGAGGCACACTGTATGACAATCCATTTGTTATATTGTGCAAACGATCTCTTAAACAGTACATACAGAGGAAATAGTTCCACTACAGGATTTCTAGATGTTACATGCACATTGGATGTTGTGGGTTTTATTTCCCTTTTTGTACCTCATATAAACAATCAGACCAGTTTCAGACTGACTCTGTTAACATGACTGAAGTGCTGTATAAAAGATGCTCTCTCAAATTGAAGTATTATGTTATTAATTTATCTTTGCCCTTAGCTATCAGGAGGGGCCCTCTACATCCAGAGGAACACTGGGTTTTTGCTGCAATTTATGTTAAATATCAGACAGTTTTACTGCAATTTCGCATATAGATTTTAGCAATATCTAAACTTGGAGTAGACTCAAAATATGGCACTAGTGTTCTGATCCAAGACCCTCTGAAACCTTGGCAGTCTATCGGTCTACTGACAGGTCCTGAAATGGCTTAATGCCTCCTGGAAGACTTATTAGGAATTGCTATAAACTTCTAGAAGTCTTGTGAGGCAGGAATGGGTAGAATCATATACTTGCGAGGAAAGACTACAATGGGAAAAAATTAAAATGGTAATGACACAAGATGAATGACATAAAGAACATCAAAAATGATCCACCTGTTACATGAGAAGCAAGCAGCTTTTCCCATTAGCCTGTCTCTCAAGAGGAATTTTTGTATCTGCCATTATGGCATCTCATCTTCACTTCAAACCTTCATGCTTGAGATCAGGAGCATAATCCAAGTTGAATCTTTTTAGACATGCCACAACAGGCATCTGCTATAGAAAACACAACCAAGGCTCCTCCGAATCAACAAGAGCTTAACTGACCTTGACCTCTGGCCCTCTAGAGAGGGCTGGCATAGCCTACTGCAGGGGAGGAGATTGCCAACTGCAAGAAAAGCAGTGCACAAGAAGTTGTAGCACACATGAATTTAAAACATTTGCTATAACCTCAGAATCTGGCCCAACTGACTTGATTTGCCTTCAGCTATCACTCAGAAACAACACCGGAAGTCTTTTTGGCTGTTGAACAGTGATTGTACAATTTGCTAGCTTGGAAATCCCTGCCCATCAACATACGATCCCTCAACACTTTCTATTAGATACAATGAAAGGTGGATTTTTACTGTGACTTGCTCATTACCACAGTAAGCTTGTGACTACGTAAGAGGAGTCAATACTCAGTGTTGATAGTCACACTGTAGTTTAGTCTTCCTGCAACAAACACTTAGAAATGGCCACTTTTTAATCCTAATCAACACAATTCTAACATGAAAAGCTTCAAGAGAGGAAGATACACTACAGTTCATCTCTCTAAAGGTACCAGGGCAAAGCAACACATTTCAGTACAAATGATATGTGAAATCTAATTGAAAAGAATATAATTTTACAAAGAAAATTAAATTGGTTTTTGAAAGTCACCAGTACTACAGGTGCTGAAGGTGACAGTACTTGTGAAACTGGAAAAAGTGGGATTTAATATCAGATCCTTAATTTTTTATCTAGTGCCACTTTGGGGAACCAGCAGGCAAGGCATATAACCTAGAGAGCTCTGCAGGTCATGAAGTGGAGAAATGGGTAAATAACACCAGTGTAGTTGTCAGCTGTTGGCATTTTACCCCAGAACATCTGTTAATCAAGGGAAGGTAACCTGTGTCACAATACTAGCCTACTGCATGTAGTAATCCCAGGATGGCTGCATGTCTGTCCATGGGCAGATCTAGGATTTTGAAAAGGGAGGTGCAGATGGTGTAGTACAATCACCTTTGACAATCACCTTGCTGGGGTCATTTGTTCCCAGTAGTTTTTCCTGCCATGGCAGGGGGTCGGATTTGATGATCTGCTCAGGTCCCTTCCGACCCTACCAGCTATGAAACTATGAAACTATTATCACATATAACGCAACAACCCATGTGCCCCCATTTAAAAATAAACTAAAAGCTTTACTAATACACCTATATGATTTAGTTTAAGATTAAAGCAAAAGAAAAAAGGTTATTGAAATGTGCATTAGTTTGCAATGCCATATATTATGTATAAAAACAAAAGAAACTGGGCAAAATATTCAAAAAGTTTTTCATTACTTCTATAGCCACGGAAATTAAATGTATGCCTCTTTTTCAGATTCAGATAAAACAAGATCTAGCCTTCTTGAGCATCTTGAGAGTGCACCCAATGCTTCACTGAATGTTACTTCCACAACTGAGTTAATGTTTCTAGCTAGATTTAAAAACAGTCTGCAAGGCTTTGAAATAGGAGCTACATTTCCAGGAGCAGCTAACAGACAACAGAACTATAAAAGAAAGCACTACTTGATTACGGAACCCATTAAAGTGCATTATAAAGGAGAAAGGGTAATTAACACCTATGGAATGAAGAATTATAATTAATCATGAAGGCATCTGACTTCCTCAGAGCTGTCTGAATAGAAATGCTGCTGCCATTGCCAGGCAGTTGGTATTAAACTTTTGGGTAAATCAGAATCAAAGGAGGTACAACTGCAAACCTTACCTCCCAATGTGGGGGTGTGTTCGTCTGCTCCAGATCCCAATGCAATTTACATTTGTGCATGAAAATGATGTATATGTACAATAATAAAAGTTCCATCTATTTTTATTCATGTGAGTTGTCCAAACAACTCCTTACTCGGAAATAATGAGATGAACTTTCTGATTAAGTTAAAAAAATGTTGTAACACTTTCTAGCATGGAGCCCACTTTATATCACCTAGAGCAGCAGTTCTCAACAGAAGGTCTTTGGTCCCCTGGGGAGCCTTGAGCAGGTTTCAGGGGATCCAACCGGTCTGGTCTGGCTATGGGGGACACATCTCAGCCCCCCTAGCCCCTGGGCTGAGGCGAATCCCAAGGAAGGGGTAGGGGTGGGGGTGGGCCTGCCCTGCTTGTCCCCACAGCCTCCATCTTGTGGGCAGTGCTGGTGGGAGAGCGAGGCTCCGCACTGTTGCTGTTCAGGTGAGTGGGGCCTCAGGACTCCCACCGCTAAGCCCTGCCCGCTGCACCTGGGGCCATGCAGGTGTGTCTAGGGAGCCGGGCAGTTGTTGTGGCCCAGGTGGGCCATGGAGTTTTTATAGAAAGCTAGGAGGGGCCTCAGGA
>NW_017728910.1:17133297-17136990 GCF_001723895.1 Crocodylus porosus | reverse complement strand
AGCTGGAGTACTGCATCCAGTTTTGGGCTTCACAATTCAAAAAGGATGTGGAGAAGCTTGAGAGAGTCCAGAGAAGAGCCACGCACATGATCAGAGGTCAGGAAAACAGACCTTACAACGACAAGCTGAGAACCAGGGGGCTCTTTAGCCTGGAAAAGCTCAGGCTCAAGGGCGATCTGATGGCCACCTATACATTTATAAGGGGTGTCCACCAAGATCTGGGGGAACATTTGTTCACCAAAGCACCCCAAGGGATGACAAGGTTGAACACTTATAAATGCCTCCATGACCATTTCAGACATTAGGAAGAACTTCTTTACTGTCCGAGCCCCAAAGGTCTGGAATAGCTTGCCATTGGAGGTGGTTCAAGCACCTATTTTGAATGTCTTCAAGAGGAATCTGGATGCTTATCTTGCTGGTATCCTATGACTCCATTTGACTTCCTGCCTCTGGGGCAGGGGGCTGGACTCAATGAACTTCTGAGGTCCCTTCCAGCCCTAATGTCCTTGAAATCTATGAAATTTTGACACCCTAAAAATAGTTTCCATTCCAACACAAGATGAAGACAACAATGAAAAAAATTTCTATGGAAAAAAAAAATCTGTCTGGTCACTGATAACATTGTGTTCAGCAAAATTCACCATATTTTCTTCTAATTTTGTTTTAATTTTGACTTTTTTATGTCACTGTAAATAAAAAATAAATAAGTTGTCATTTTGAAATGGGGTTAAAATAAACCATTGCATTTTCCCCTAAATTAATGTTTGAAAATATTTATATAATCCTTCATAAAGTTCTGTGTCTTAATAAAGCATATTCTAAGATAAAAGTATTCCATTATTTTTTCAAATGTGCCCTTTTAAAAATAAGCTGACTGGTTCCCCCCAAGTATTGGAAAAAGGAAATAATTCTATCAGGTGGGACATTACATTTTAAATTTTAAATAGATATATTGGATCTTTGTTTAGGGCATTAAATAGCAAGACTTATGACTTTCTCTCCTTTTCCCCCTTAATTCATTGTCCTTTATGGTAGAACATTGGTGTACTTTTGACACTAGCATTCAAGATCAATAATACTAGTATCTCAATATTCAACATTTAACTGCTTTGTTCAATTTTTACTCGACTGACATGTCCCAGAATGTAAAACACCTTTTAAACATGAACCTGTAATGATGATTAACATTATATGAATGTTTCAACAATAAATATTGAACACTATACTAATAAGGGGGATTGTTTTACATGCAAGATGTTGTGCGTTTCCAATTCATCTTCATTATTAAGCAGAATCTAAACCATCAGTATTCCTTAAATGCTGTGAAATGACAGTAAAGTTCATGCAAGGTGTTTTGCATTTGTTAAATAGATGAAAATGTTTCCCAGTATTAAACGGCTATTTTAAAATAAGAATAATCAGTCTTGCAAAATAGCAAAATCTCATCCATACAGCACAAACTTGTATAGTACATATACAGTACAATCACTGCCCAATGTAGACAGCATGACACATGTACAACCCACATAATAACAAGAAAAAGTGTAAGAGTTGACATCATTTGTAGCATTTTTTTTAGAGCAACCCTGTTTATACTTCCGGGGGGGGGAGCGTACTTAAAAATAAGGGACTAGCAAGGGAAGTGGAGGTGAAAAAGGCAGGTCTTGATATGGTGTAATTTTCTGCAAATTACTGTAGGTATGTTTATTTCAAGGTCTGTGTTTTCAAATTTGCTCCTCACTTCCATGTGCTCAGGAGAACGGGGTCTTACACTAAAGGGGAGGGGAAGGGGCTACAGAGGGAAGTTGAGAGAGCACAGAGCAAGGAAGTCTGAGACTCGAAAAATATTTTGCCCTTAAAGCTTTCATTTCATCATTTCCTCCGTCCTCCCTCAAAAGGGCTGTCCTCAAGGTTTCTGCAAAAGCCTCTGAACTGTAGCCACTTTAATTTCAGATGAAGAGATTTCCTTCAAAGCTCATGAACATGTCATTCAATCACCAGGGATGTTGCTTCTGCCCCACTGCTGCATACTTCTTACATGGTCCACCAGGCAAGAATTAAGGGAGAAAACTACCCCCACAACTCCTGCTACAGTTTGTCAACTGTGGCCATGTGTAGACAAAACAATAGGCATGTGTGCAAGACACTTTAAAGCAGGTTAAATGCTTTTGCACCGCTTTTATGGTGTTGGTGTTTGCACACCTCAGCAGCATATTGTGCATTAATTCCAATCGCTGAAGGAAATTCAGTGGTGTAATGCACCTTAAATGACTTGGGGCATAGCAAACTAAAACTCCTATAGCCACAGAGCAAAGCACCAGGCTTTGTACAGCTCCATGGCTCTACAGGAAGCCCTGCAGGCAGCCTGGCAGCAGCCCAAGAAAGCAACTCCACCCAAGAAAAGTGGCGAGTCTGATTTCTCCTCCCCCACAACCCCCAAGCCTACCTGCCTGAGCTGCATGGGGGCACAGCGCTTTCCTCCACAGCTGCGATGCCCCCTGGGACCACCTGAGCCAGGTGCCTGCAGGTGGGTGCCTTCTGGAGGTCAGGGGGAGGCTGCTGCTGCCACAGAGGGAAACACCAGCGTCCCCCCTCAGCCCGGGGACCGCTCTGCCTGCCAGCAGCTCACCCTCCCTTCCCCACTGCCAGAGAGACAGGTAAGTCAGTGGGCGGTGTGCATGACCCAGGGATTTAATCAGCCCTGAATTGAAGCGGTGTTTTTTAAAACCCACCACTTCAACTTAGGGCCCCCCTTTTGTCTACACATGTGGTAGGAATTGACTGTAAAATGCCTACTCCCACTGGAGAAAACAGGTATCACTCCATAATGAGAATGTATAACTGGTTGTGTGACAACTTAGGCCTACTGGCAGAAGATGTCACTCCTAAACAAAGATAGCAGATGAACACTTAAGAATACTGACTGGATGTGGCTACTTTAGGATCCAAAGCAAGGGATATTCACAAGGCCTACAGAAACTGCTACTCCATTTGTGATGCTTTATGCATATAAAATAAATTAGCAATAACACACTGTGTAATAACTAATCTCTTGTTTGAGAGCAGGCAGGCAAACTTCTTCAGCTGACTGGCCTTAAAGAAAACTATGTCACCCTGAATTGTCTAAGTTTGATAATATGAATTTACCAATGGCTACTCATGCTGATTTGCACCAGCTGGGTGAATAACCCACCAGCCTCTTCTCATGGACAAATCATGGCTAAGGAAGGGGACAACGTAGTGTCAGTTGATTCCTGAAGTGGCTCATTTCAATCCAAAAACATAATTATTGTGACTCCAACATTTTTTTTTTTGGAGTATATTTTACCTCCAAAACTACGGGCTGTTACAGACTCAGAACAAGAATTAGAAACATGTAATAAAAGTAGGATATGGCCTATAAAATATATCTAATTTGTATTTATTTTATAAAATACAACAAAATGCATAAAATATGGCCACCTAAAAGATACTTCATAGCAGACATCTATTCCATTACCAATAGAATGGTAATGGATTATGGTAGAGTATTATTTCATTACCAATAATGAATTGTAGAGTAATGAATGGTAGAGTATTATTCCATTACCAATAATACTCTATTGTTGCACATGGGGAGGAAGAACCGGCACCACACTTACGGGTTGGGGAACTCCCCTCTTGCCAGCACGGAGACGGAAAAGGATCTTGGAG
>NW_017728910.1:17115158-17132812 GCF_001723895.1 Crocodylus porosus | reverse complement strand
ACAGTCAGGGCGGCTAGGGCCTGGAACCGGCTTTCAGGGGAAGTGGTGCAGGCTCCTAGCAAGGCAGGGGGTCGGACTAGATGATCTACCTAGGTCCCTTCCGACTCTAGCTACTATGAAACTATGAAACTAAGCATTTATAGTTATCCTTCTCTGTCAGGACTTGGTGCTAAAAACCTACATTTTTAAAATGGATTATCAATGTAATTGGGACACTCAGTATTTTGGTGTTCTGCTAGAGATGCTTGAATTTCGGAAAGGGAGAGCCCTTCCCATCTTTAAGGTATCTTTACTTGAAGAACCACAACTTCCAAGGGAAGTGGTGCTCATCCCTACCCTGGGGGTATTCAAAAGGAGGCTAGACAGCCACCCAGCCAGGGTCATTTGACCCCAGCATCCTTTCCTACCGATGGCAGGGGATCGGACTTGATGATCTGCTTAGGTACCTTCCAACCCTACCAACTATGAAACTATGAAGTCCCACAGCCACCAGATACTTCTTAAAAACCATATCACAGCAAAATATAATAACAAGATAAAATCCAATCCTTATATGATAGCGTCAATGAGCCAAGGCTTCTGCCTACCTCAGTGAATCTCATTCTTTGAAATGTTTAAAGCTACTTCCAGTGAGTGATGCAAAACAAACATATATTTAATGAATATGATCAGAGTACCTAGCTAGATAAAGAACCTTAAAAGAACTACATGAAGTCAACCAAAGACTTAACCATTTGCTATCAATTTTATGTGGAAGCCACTCAGCTATACTGATGATGGATGGCAGTAGAATGAAACCCTAAAATACACTGGAGTAGATTAGTAGGGATGTACTGGTGAGTACTCCCTAATATGCCACCCTAAATGGAATTCACATGGAAACACATGGATCCCTATTCTTTAAAAGTGATTGAAATAATATTCACATCACTCCTTGAAAACTATGTTTACAAGTGTCCCATTCCCTATGGCATAAGAAAAGAACATGGGCCATATATCAGGATTATAACTGATGCATTCATGTTGTAGAAAAGAAGGGAAAGACAGATACACTCTATACACTACCTGTGAAGGTCATAAAATTCCTAGCCAGCATTTACTCTGAAAATTCTTGGGATCTGGAAAAACAGACAGTGTGCGCTAGGGAGTGCCGCTGGAGCAGAAGATAGGGATCCTCCTAAAACCAACTGCAGAGTACCAGGTGAGGATGGTGAATGGATCTGTTAAGCACTGGCTTCACTGGGTTCACTGCCTCCTTTCCCTGAAAACCTTTCCTCTGCAGTGCATGCTGGATTCAGAGCAGGGTCTTCACAAGGTCTACCATAGATGGGATGCTCCGTTACCCTGATGCCCATATCTAGATTTTACTTTTATGGTTTGTGGGACATTGTTTATTGCTTTCTTAATACTCGAGCCAACAGAATGGGCAGAAATGTGACCTTGGGCAAGTCACAGAATCTCCATCCCTCAGATTTCCCGACTGTAAAATGGATGTTATCCCTCACTTTGGGCAGTATTTTTTAAGGTTTGGCTAATGTTTGTGCCTTGCGTGCTTTCCGCTTCTATGAAACTAACCTGACACATTTGTGTACTGGTACACAAACACAACAGACAATAGTACACCACCTGCTGTTTTTCTTCTATTAATTAAACCACTATGACAGCCACAAAAATTTAGTATTTTTCATCTACAAAACCCTTTTCAGAGCAGTAAAGGTAACTGAGGCTCACAGGAGTTTAGAGCCTAGTCCAAGGTCACACAGCAAATCAATGGCAGAACTGGAAATCAAATGCAGGTCTCCTCCCTCTCTGGGGCCTTAATCAAAATCAAACTGCCACAATACCAATATGTTCTAAGACCTCATTCAACATTGCACTCATTCTTTCTCTGTCTGTATATAAAAAAAGAAAAGAACATCTGAATGTGCATGATAAATAATAGACATTACAGTAGAGAATAGCTGCAGTTTATGTGGCATGGACTATACATATTGTCCTCGCTGATGTACTTGACTACAGGCACACACAGTGCAATCATATGATTATCATCACCATCTTAGCAGCATAATAAAGAAAGGCCAGGCTATAATGATCTACTTTATAGAGCAATAGTGTAAAAATAGTCATTTCTATGCTTGTGCATGCAACACTTTTACGTTTCTTTAGCCACTGATTGCAGAGTTCAAAAAGCATATACAATGCAGTGTTCACAATGAGCCATGATATGCTGCTTTTATAAAAAATGTACACATAACCAAACAGCCCTATCCCATTACATGACTTAAAATATTAATCATTTCAACCCAACTGTCTAATATTCAACCTAGACGAGGATAAATTGGTAAGATTAAAAATATATTGAAGTTAGATGCCTTACAGGCCATTTTAATGAAGTTTATATTTGAATGAACACATTACTAAGAAAGAATAAGCTGTTGAAACCTGAGATTTTTTTCTGTAATTTTCTCATTCCATCTCATGAATATTGTAATTTTAACATACACATATGATGTATAAAATATACTGAAACAATCTGGAATCCTTAATGCTGTCACGCCCCTAATGCCGGTGCACCCTTGACCTGCGGGCCTGGGTCGGCACGACCGGCTTGGTGTGAGGAGGGGGATTTATAACCGGACAGGTGGGTGATAACGGTGAGCAGGAGTCAGAGGATTTAAACACAGCGTATGGTTATACAAAAGGTTTATTTTACTTACGCTACTGATGTGCTGCAGCGTAGGCAGAGGAGTTGATTTATTCAGTTACAGCATGCAGATATCATGTTACCCAGCATTTACAGGGTGGGTAAGAGAGTTGCTTGTTAGAGATTCTGAGCGATTCACACAAGCCCTTGCAGTCTGCAGATTACCGAGAGCTCTTGATAAGAAAGATTATGACAGAGCTAAAGAGATAAACAGGCCGGCAAGGCGGGGATACGCCAGAAAGATACGTAGGCGGAGAGATAATATTTGTGCACGATCTGTTCTTCTTGAGTGTATACACAGTTCTCTGCTTTGGGCAGAAGTTCTTTCAAAGTTATATTTGGTGAAGGTGACCAATTACTATACGCTAGGCATAAATAATTAACGAGTTGGCACTTGTGCTTTCTTTGTTTGCTCAGGTTTCAAAAAAAGGGGGGTTATTTTTACTTGGGTGGTACTGGTTCTGTTTGGTCACAGGATGGCACGCATAGTATATTATTTAATTTTACAACTTCATTAAATTAGTTTCATTTTTATCTGGTCACCATAGGTACAGATATCTCTCGTGCTGAGTTGTCAAGGTCAGTTTCTTTCTCTTGTATGGGAACTTAAGTGATTTGAAATGAGGAACAGACAGGGGTGTATATATACAGTACTGTTAATACAGAGGGATAAATTACAATTACAGAGTGTATAGTGTTAGCTTCTGACCTTTTGCCATCTGACCTTTTGCCATCGGCATCTGAAATCAAAGACTTTGATCTTTGACAAATGCTACTTGTTTATGAAGGGCAGCTTGGAGCCTTTCTTAATTAAACTGCTATACAGCTCTGCAAAAGGTAAACTTCTGAAAAGATCAAAACAAATCAGTATAGAACAGATATGTTTAACTCCTAGAAAATTCCAAGGTTGACTCTTCACATTTTTCATGGTAAAAATCTTTCACAAAAGAGATTTTCCATTAAAATATGTTAATATAACTTGGCAGACCTACTGTCAGTGGGGAAAAAATTCCTATAAAGCTAGGTATTGTTGACTTTAAAGAGACTAGGGAGAAGGAGCTTCTCTTTGGAATTTAACATTGCTTTCTACTCTGCAGTTATCTAGCCCACTGCAGCTGAATTTCATGAAGATCAGTGTCAAAACAGCAGCCAGAAAGGCTAAGCGCAGGTGTTCAAGAAGCCGGTGGCAAAAGCACTCAAACTTTCAAGCTTTAAGCACCCCTGTTTAGGTTGGGAGGAAGCAGAACATGTGTTAGTTCTTGGGGAACAGGGGGGCTCAGAGCCTGCCTGCATGGCCCGAGCATAGGAAGTACTGGAGGCTCTTGCACACCTCCCAGCATGCCCTATGGGCTCTCTGGGCTCCCAAAGACTCCCAATCAGATCCGAATGGCCAAGCCACCCCCTGATTGGCTGGTGGGGGATCATGGCTGCACATCTGGATCCAATGCAGCAGCAGCTTATCATGACCATGAGCCATCAGTCAGCCATCTCAACCAGCACGTCCTGAGCTCACCAAGTGTATGTGTATGTGCCCCAGATGCCTGGGTTCTCTGTGTGCATATCTGTGTGTGTGTGTGTGTCCCAGATGCCTGGGTTGTGTGTGTGTATCAGATACCTCACTTCTCTTTGTGTGTGCGCATATATCCTGGATAACTGTATCCCACCCCCCATACTGGTGGCTCTGACCCCACACCACAGCATGCTTTTCAGATCTGCAAGGTCCTGGCCAAGTAGCTCCTCATACCCACGTGGACCAGGAACCCTCCCTGGATGAGTAGGCTTTGAGTGCCCACACTGTGGCACTGGGCCATGGGGCTCCGGTCTTGGGCTCCTCTGGGCCCTGCATCACAAACACCACTGCCCACAAAACACACTGTCACACTTCCCCTCTCCCTTTCCAACTCCACCACCAGGGTACACCACCAGGGCACTGGGGAATGCAGAGCGAGGAAGAGACATGCCTCATTTTAATCAAATGTTGAAGCTGCTAAACTTTTAGCATGTTTATTAAACAAAAAAAACCTGTGCAATGCTGCCTACTCTGGAACTTGGAACCTTCTTCTCAGTTAACATTGAGAGTGTGGGGAAAGACCCTGGCTGCACTGGGTGGTTATGATGTGGGGGGAGGGGGAGGGGGAGGGTGGGCAGCCATGAGGTGCTCAACTTAAACATGAAACCTTGGGGTGGTGGAGAGGATACCACACATGAAACTGCTGCCCCTCAGTTTAATTAAATGTTACAACTGCCAATTTTTTTGTGTGCACAATAAAGAAAAACTAAAGAACATTGCTTGCTCTGAAACTTGGACCAGAGCCCTCTCATGGGACACTCAGGCATGTTGACCAAGTGAGAAATCCCTGGACTGGGGCTCGCCACATTGGGGAGGGGTAGGCGGCAGCCTGCCCCACCACTTTGGACCGGGAGGGCAACTGTTTCCCTTTGGGAGGCAGCACTGATGCCACTCTGGGGTGTTGTAGCTGGACCCCAGGCAGCCTTTGACCCGGTGCAAAAATTCCTTATATTGGTCCGGTGACTCAGCTCTGTAGCAGTGCATGTGGCACCCCTCACAGAGTGGCTGGCCATCCATAAACCTTGTTCTTGGACTTTCACAGAACGTTCCTCAGCCTGAGTGGGTCATTCAAATGCCATGGCACCATGGATGCAAGCAGTAGCCAACCTGTCCATTCTAATGCCTCACCTGGAGGGTCTGCTTTGATCCATATATTACTGTCGCTGTCTAAATGTCTCCATTGCTCTGCAGGTGTCTTTTTTTTTTCCCCATCTGGAATTACCCCAAACATTCTCCGCATTTCTGCAGACAAATATATTTCATTAAGTCACTGAAAACTCAGTTTCTCAGCCTCTGTGCAAGCGGAGTGTTGTTTTAAAATGCGGCAAATCATTTTAAAATGAAGATTAAACAAATGATCAAATCATTTTAAAATGAAGATTAAACAAAGGCCCAACCCTGACCTTCTTGCTTCTCAAATCCCCATTGCAGTCAGTTTGAATTGTGTTAATAAGCCATTACATACAGTATTACTATAAATAAATAAATACTACCCATGATCCGATTTTGTGTTTTGAAGATACAGACAAATGTTGGCCTGTCTCATTTATCCAGGTCACTTTCTTCTTTGTGTGCATAGGGGTTCTGGGGTGGGGTTTTTTGATGTTCTCAAATATTTTCTTACACTGAAATCACTTGTCCTGTTTTGCTAGGAAAAAAAAATGACAACCAGAATAGCCCCTCTGCATGAACTGAAACCAAAGAGAATCAAACCATATTTTAGACATGACAGACAGACAGACAGATTTTACACACACACACACACACACACACACACACACACACACACACATATATACATATACATTTTTTTTTTTATACACACACTCTGAGAATGCAGGGAGCAGGGCTTTAGTTAGAGCAGCTCCAAGAGCATCTCGTATATCAGCATCCCCATGCTTCAGCATGGTAATTATCACTCTCCCGCAGACTCGATTAACCAAGTCTGCTCTGACGCACTGTAACTATATCATGTCAGAGCAGCCTCCCAGCTCATATATGGGCACGCAAAGTTTGTGCTGGCCTAATAGCTAATCACAAAAAAAGGAAACTGAAAAAAGATTAAGATCTAAAGAAAAACACTTCTTAATTGAATAAAGCCTGCAGTGAAAGCTACTGATATTCTCTCTCTCTCTAAGTCATGCAGGTTGTAACCAGAGTTTCCGAAACAATGTTGTATTAAGATTTTTCTTCTCTACATTTTGACCTAAATCATGTCCGGCATCAATTTACATGCA
Organism: Crocodylus porosus; assembly: GCF_001723895.1. Lineage (NCBI taxonomy): Eukaryota > Metazoa > Chordata > Crocodylia > Crocodylidae > Crocodylus > Crocodylus porosus. Next base: position 17,126,301 of record NW_017728910.1, on the reverse strand, counting down.
CCTGTTGCAAAATGGTAATGGTCAACCATGGGAAAAATCAGTGGTGTAAACCCAAGCTGCAATTGCTGTTATATTAGGAGCTAGTGCAGCTGAAAATATCTGATAAACTCATTCCAGCCTAACCAAATACTGAACAAAACTTACGTTACACAATTAAATATGTGATGATACACCCTCTGGAATGCCATCAACAGTTCTGAGTATCTATGTACACTCACAACATTCAGAAAAAGTCAATGAAAACAAATAAAAGCTTGAAGCAAGGGAAGGATATGCAAAGCCTTGTCTCTTCAGCATGTCATCTCATCCCAACTTGCAGATGGCAGCTACATGCATCAGCCTGCAAAGTGCCACGCACTGCACTACAAAGAACCCAGGATGTCACCAGCCCAGATCAAACCAAGGATTCTCCAGCAGAGTAATTTCACTGACTTGTTTTCCATGGCCTGAGGCTTTGCTTGCATGTGTAATGCTCTTCTGTTATTTACCACGCGCTCCAGAAACAGCTTCTAAACATCGAAGAACAGAATTTCTGAAGCAATAACTACCAACTCAAGCACTTCAACAAAGAAAATGAGGGAAAGAAGATTTAGGGTGCATAGGATTAATACACAATGTGGCATTTTAATTTATTTTTTTAAATATCCCTAATGGCTCTGATTCAGGAAAGTGTATGCTTATTGGGAAAGCATGCATTTAGAAAGGTTTTTTGATTACCTTAGGGTACTCTGCTTGACTGAATACTGCCAAATCTTTTCTTCCAAGTACTTAGCAGCAAAAAGGAAGGTCAGTCTTAGCTGTCATACATATATACAGAGATACTGTAAAACACAGCTGTGCTAAATACAAGTGAATCAGAGTTTTAGTAGGAAACCTTTCAATAAATTGAGACCTGTTAAAAATGTATGAGTCTCCTAATGTTTTCTGCTGTACTAACGTTAGTTGCTGATATAAAAACATTAGTTAAGTAGGTCCAGGATTAGGATTTGACAAGTATGACCTCATTTTCAAAGTAGCTAATATTTTATTATACTATGGAAAATGGCTATGGGCCGTAGATCATTTTAAATACTTCAAGGCATTCTCACCCTATAGTATGTATAGATGAATATAGTGAACACAGTTCAATGCATTTCAATGGACTATTAGGTCACAATAATAGGTTCTACTGTGAAGCCCATTTTGGAATGCAGCAATTATTTTGTACCAGATAGGTTTTAAATAATGCATGACAATGGGATCATAGTCTTTCTCCCCACCCTCACAAAATGTGTAGGGGACAGGAAAAAGTAAATGGCTACTATTGTATGCGGAAGAGATGAGAGAGATACGCCACTTCTCAACTTGCAAGAGGTGCTCTGAGTTCCCATCTATTATTATTATAGATTCACAGATCGTACGGGGCTAGAAGGGACCTCGGAAGATCATCGGGTCCAGCCCCCCACACCAGGCAGGAAAGACAGCTGGGGTCAGGCGACTCCAGCGAGGTGACCATCCAGTCTCCTCTTGAAGATTTCCAGGATAGGTGATTGGACCACCTCTGGAGGGAGCTTCTTCCACAGTCTGGACACTCTAACTGTGAAAAAGTTTTTTCAAATGTTGAGCCTGAAATGGTCTTCCAGGAGTTTGTGGCCACTACTCCTGGTTTTCCCCAAGGGTGCCCTGGTGAACAGTTGTTCAATAAGCCCTTGATATACTCCCCTGATGTAGTGGTAAGCTGCTCCCAAGTCCCCTCTCAGCCTTCTCTTTTTCAGGCTGAAGAGTCCCAGGTCCCTCAAGTCTTTTATTGTATGGCTTGCTGTTCAAGTCTCCAATTATATGGGGGGCCCTTCTCTGGACTCTCTCAAGTTTTACCACATCCTTGTTAAAGTGCGGTGCCCAGAACTGGATGCAGTACTCCAGTTGGGGTCTCACCAATGCTGAGCAGAGCAGAAGAATCATTTCCTTGGTTTTGCTGGAGACGCATTGATCGATGCACACCATAGTATTATTTGCCCTGCTGGCAACAGTGTTGCACTACCGGCTCATATTCATACTGTGGTCTATTATTACCCCTAGGTCCCTTTCGCTTGTGATGCTGGTCAGTTTAGCACCACCAAGCCTGTAGGTGTGAAGGGGGTTCTTCATCCCCAGGTGAAGCACTTTATATTTCTCAATGTTGAACTTCATCTGGTTCTGACTTGCCCAACTTGCTAGCCTGTCTAGAGCTGCCTGAATCTGTAACCTATCTTCAAGTGTGACCAGGCTTCCCCATAACTTGGTGTCATCTGCGAATTTAGCCACTGAGTTCTTCACCCCCACATGCAAATCACTGATAAAGATGTTCAAAAGTACTGGACCAAGCACTGACCCCTGTGGGACGCCGCTGGCCACGTCTCGCCAGGATGACGCATATCCGTTCATTAGGACTGTGTGGGTCCTATCCAACAACCAGCTTCATACCCACCTAACTGTCTCACAGTTAAACCTGCAATCCTCCCATTTTCTCATGAGAACATTGTGGGATACCAGCTCAAAGCCTTTTTGGATGTCAAGGTATACAATGTCAACCTCCTCTCTCTTATCCAGGTGATGAGTTACCTGATCGTAAAAGGAGATGAGGTTGGTAAGACAAGACTTGCTCGCGACGAAGCTATGCTGGCTGTCATTCAGAATCCTAGCTTCTGAAAGCTTATCGCAAATAGACCCCTTAAGGAATCTTTCCAGGATTTTCCCTGGAATAGAAGTTAGGCTAACTGGCCTATAGTTACCTGGGTCCTCCCTCTTCCCCTTCTTGAAGATGGGCACAACATTGGCCCTCTTCCAGTCCTCAAGGACCATTCTGGAGTGCCATGAGTTTTGAAACAGCTTTGTCAGGGGCTCTGCAATGACTTTGGCCAGCTCCTTTAGCACTCTCAGAAGGAGTTCATCCGGTGCTGCTGACTTATATATGTCTAATTTCTTTAATTGATTGGTTACACCAGTTCTATAGCAGTAGCAGAAAGGTGGTCATTTCTGCCCTGCTCATTCTGTAGCCTAAGGTACAGAATAATCATCTATTTCTATTATAGTATACCTCAGTTTCCCCAACCAAGACAAGGTCATTGCTGGGCTGCGTAATAGATGAACATTCAGTAATAGGAAGTTCTCTCCCCCAGCCTTCAGCCTAGAAATATTAAAAGGAAAGAAACACAGCAAAACAAAAGGATGACAGCAAGATACAATCATAATATGACCTTGAACTCAGCAGATTGTTAATTTGCAGGAAGTTAGCCCCTACCTAATTTAGACTGCAAATGAATCAACTTAAAGCCTATCTATTAGAAATGTAAACATGTGTATTGTTTAGATACCTGACTATATTTTAATTAGTGCATAGAGGATAATATCAATTCAAGTCTCGATTCTGTCGTTAGCTTATAAAATTATTTAAATTCTCTCTCTTTCTATTCCATCTATACCGGCAAGTTACACCATAGTACTGGTCAATCTCTATCTTTCAGCGGTGATTTGCTGTTTCCAGTATTGTTATATCTTCTGTTAAAAGAAGTGTTAGGTTATCAGTAGATTATGGTAGTATGGTACTCTATAAGCAGCCTTAGTTCTCTTTTCTAAAGTCATCAGTACCAGTACACCATTTTTCTTCTTTTCACATTAGAGAAGGGATACTGGTCCACATGCTTCTAGTTGAAAAGTTCCTTGGCATTATTGCCCAAAAGAACATCACTCAAAGGTAGTGCAAAGTAGCTCACTAAAGACATCCTACTGAGCCTGAATATAAAACAGACCCAGAAAGACTAAGGTGTCAGATCTACAATGGAAAGTCAATCCATTACCGTTTCATCCTCCCAGTGGACTGGCTTGCTACACTGATATCTAGATTTCTGTTGCCTCATGCACTAAACACAACCTAACTGATATTAGTGGGAGCAATGAATATTACAAATTACTTCCCAGTCTCATACACACATTGTGCTGCTGAAACATGCTGCATGTTTCATATAATAGCCTAAATTTTTTAAAAGTCATAGAATATTAAACAGCTCAATCTAGCATTAACTATTTTGAAACATATTACCAATTATATTTGTTCCATGATATTACAAGTTGAATTATGTATATTTTACAGAAGCCTTTACATTTTGCTCTAAAATAAAGTAATACAAAGTATTATTAAAAAATAATCTAGTCTTATGAATTAAGACAAAGTACTTATAGGGTTTTTTTATCATACTCTGTCACGCTGATTCCCTTAAGAATTTACAGCCAATTACCTCTACACATAGATGCTTAACCACTAAATGACAACTATAGAACATTATTGTGCTCTCTTTACTGGACTTAATAAAATCAGAATTACAAGCAATTAAAGTCAGGCTACTGTTTGAAGTAACAGGAGATATTGCTTTCAGAACCATTTAAACTGGTTAGGAATGGTCATAGTGGAATTTATTCTGCATAGACAGATTATTAAAATAGTTCTAATATTTATCTCCCCCTATCCCCAGTTTTTTCACTAGTATTTTGGGCAAAAGGAAATCTGATTTGCTTTATTGACTTTTTTTGGCCTGTGTGGATTGACATCTTAATAAATAAATATAAAACTCTCTATATATGGGGTTTCTGGGAGAGGTATCACCTCCAGAGAAGGAGTATGTTGCACTGGCCTGAGTGACTCTTCCTTAAATATTTCAAGAAGCCACTTTCACAATGTAATTACACACTTATGTGAATAAATTCTATTTATCTTGTTTTCCTTCTGAAGGTAAATAGGTATATAATATACTGACGCTGCTATATAGGCCCTTTATGCAAGGATCCAGCAGTCTCTCCTTATTCCTCTTCTATCCCAAATCAACACCATTTTTTTCAGCCTAGGGAGCTCAGTACTGTATCGTGCTCTCAAACTACTCTGTCGAGCCCTGCTGTGGATGTGTACTGTGGCCAGATTCATCACCACCTACAGAATGGAGGCAGGATATACCCCATAATTAACAAATTATCCCAACAGGAATGTGGACCAGCACAATAAGACTGAAGGAGGGCGAAAACTTCATAGACAATATAACGGAAAAACAGGAGGAAGTTCCTTGGTCCAGTAATAAATTATTGCAGTTCTCCTCCAATTGAAAAAGTTTAGTGAAATTTAATGGTAGTAAAAATTCAACCTGTGCTATGACCATGAAAAGCAATTTAATCCGTCTGACTGAACCCATGCATGAATACATCACTGCTTTCCTAGCTGTAAAAATAGCAATAGTACTTAAATATTGAAATACAAAGTAACTCCCATTACATCATGCAGAACATGAAGGTCTATGTGCTAACGTTAGCTTCTATGCAGAACTCCCACTGATTTCAGTGAGATGGGCAAACAGAATGATAGTAGCATGTTTGTTTGACAGCAAGGTATTTGCATCAATTGCATTTTCCTTCAAGGGAAACTATGAAGTAGCTATATTAAAGCGCAGTAGGAGACACTATGAAAACTGTTCTGAGGACAGCAGTACAAAGGGATGGATCAAAAGACCCAAGAGGGACCATTTGACTATATGTTCTACATTAGAAATCATGATAGCATCATACTGGCACAAACCACTCATTCAAGCTTCCTCCATTTTGTCTGAAACATCAAGCTTGAAGTCCTCTGCCCTCCCCCACCAAGACAGACAATCCAAATACTGCAACATTTTTACATATTTCTCTTCTTTCATCCAAATATCCTAAAGTACGTAACATAACAGATTCACATATTTCTGAAGTAGATATTGCATTAATTTTATCAAATTAGTTATCACTGAAGAAGTTGTGTATTTGCAGGTTACAAATATGAACATTTTCAGAGATACTGGTGATTTCTGTTTTCTTAAATTTTGATTGCCCTATATCAAGGGTTCTCAAACTTTGTGATACCATGACCCCAAGCGCTGGATGGCGGTGGTAGGGGACAGGGAGCTCACACACGGTAGCTGCCACCACCATCCACCACTCCGTATCACCACCATGCGCCATGCATTGCTTCCCCACATTGCCATGCGTACCCCCTGGGAAGCTTGTGGCCCACTTTTATGTTGCTTGTGACCACCCAAGGGATCACAACCCACAATTTAAGAACCCCTGTCCTATATGATTTTCCAGTGTATTGAATTCTCACAACTCTACCTGAAGTCCATGGAACTGTGAAGCAGCATTGTCTGAGTACATTACGTCTAGGGCTCCAAAACGGAAGCAACCAAAATGATAGGTCCAAAAATATAATATTTACACTGTAAGTCAGCAATCAAGACATAAATTTCTAGGATTATCCATTAGGTATAACCTGTAGTTTATAAGCCAGGCTTCAATGAATAGCAAATTTTGCAAGTTGCAATAGCCTACTTTACAGCAATATTATTAGGATTTAAATCTTCCATATGGAAAAGAGAAATCAGAAGACAAAATAAGTATTTTAAATAAAAAATATGTAATATATTTCCATTAAAATAATCAAATTAAATTTAATTAACTGTAAAGATTGAGGCTGCATGAACTATATTGCGGATTTAACTGCTGGCTGAAGCAAAAGCAATGGCCTTAAATTGTAAGGAAAAATAGGTTGGTTATTAGGAAGAACTTTCTAAATATGAGTGTGGTTAAGCACTGGAACAGGAAGTGAGATTGCACACCCTCTCTAGGTAACCTATCTCTGACAGTAGGAGTGTTTAAGATCAACTTAGACAGAAACTTTCATACGACAGGTTATACAATGATGATCTTGCTTTGAGCAGGGGGTTGAACTAGATGACATTCTAGCCGCATTTTTCTAAGATTATATGGTGTATTCCTTTCCTCTACTGAATTCTTCCAACATGTGTTCTTCTTTTCTATTTATGGATTATTAAAGGAGATCTTTATCTCTGTGTGCAGGACAAAAAAGCACTCTCATTAAAAAAAGAAGAGCAGGAGTAGAGTAATGAGAATATCTGATGCTGGTGGAAGAAGAGCTGCTACAGACAAGTGCTGACTTTTGTCCTTCCAGTTATGCACGTGTAGTGATGCTTAACCTTTCTAAGACATAAGGAGCTTTTCTTAAAATTTGGGTAAGTCAGCTGTTTTTCATTGTCTATTAGACTGAGTGAAAAGAAAAGAGGTCCAAAAAACATTCTGAAATGACATTTCATGTATTATTCCACCAAAATATACTGAAACAGAGGAGGGAAGGTGCATAACTCATGATTCCTCACGTACCCCCTGTCATACACCCTCATAGCACGGAGAGATGTGGAAATACACAGATAGGAATTTATTCTAAACTTTTTTCTATTTGATGTCAAGTGCTGTAAGACTGAAATCAAATTTAAAGCCTGTTAAGGAAAAAGTGGGTTTACTGTTTACAGGTTTCTGGAGATATCTGACTAGGCTTTTTCATAACAACCAAGTAGATCCCAGAAAGACTGATAATGTGTTTTATCTCAGGATTATTAGATCAGACCTTTAAAGACTGAAAGCTGATAGTTTCTAAATATTGCCCAATGTAATCTAAGATGAGCATAAATTACATTATCTTCAGGTTTTTATCCTTTAGAAAGGTGACCTGCAAAAATTACTTTTTCGTCAGGAAAGTGAAACTTCAAGAATGATACATGGATAGGATATAAAAAACAGAAATGTTTACGTGGCACATGGAGCAGAAGACAGATAAATCGGAAGATACGGTAAAGTGCAGACTCTAGCTGTTTACTTTTAGCAAACTGCACTGAAACCTATATATGCAGATTCCCGTGGAAGATACTGAGAACACTAGAGGGTTTATATCAATTTTGAAAGGCACAGAAGCTAGACACCAGTCTGAAGTAAGATTTATTTCATACTCTCAAAGCTTGTTAATAGAATAAAGCTATCATCCTAGGTACAGGAAAATATTTTCTCTCAAAGTTAAATATTCTTGCATGTACCACATCTTCTGCATTTTGCCTCTTTAGTCCTACTCTTCATGCTACGTAAACTCAAATACACAAGTAACTTTATGCATTGAGAAGTCCCACTAAATTCCACAGGACTAGTCATATCCAACATTTACACAGATGCCTAACTATCTGAAGGACATAAAAACTGGATGGCAATGCCTTTAAAATACAGACTAACTTAATCTCCCTAAAAAATGGTGTCAGTCGGCATGTCGACATGTGCTGCTGGACTGTGCAGTTGTTACTTGCTTAAGCAAGTACTAAATGACCACGTTGTAACCAATGTTAACTCACTGTCTGGATGCCACATGGGTCTTTTCCCATGCTACTGCACAGTAGCAACCGTGTCACGGTTCATGTCTACCAACACTATGTCGCCATAGCAATGAGCTACAGTGACGTAGCTCATCACTATGGTGATATAGCATCTCGCAGAGATGCACCCAGTAATTAGCACATAATAATCAGCACAGTCTTAAACCCCCATCAGAAGGTATAGTAGGATGTGGATACATTTATAAAGTTATCTCTTCCAGGGCAAGTCTGAATTCACTGGACTGAATTATAAACATTAAGACCAGAAGAGAGAAGTGTACCATCTAACCTGGCCTCCTGTTTACAGGAATCATTAAGTTTCACCTGCTTACCCTTATATTGAGCATAATAATTTGTGGGAAACTGAAGCACACTTTCTGGAAAGACCCCCAAGTTTTGGTTTGTAGACATTAAAAAAGAGGAAGAATCCAGCACTTCCACTGATAATTTATTCCAATGCTTAATTGACTTCATTGTTCAAATGTTATGCTTTGTTTCTAATATGAATTTGTGTAGTATCAATTTCCATCCTTTGGTTCTAATTACGCTATTTTCCACTAAATTAAAAAAAAATTGTGCACTAGGATTTGATATTTGCCTCCAATCCTTTGATAAAAATGTTGAATGGGTGTCAAGCCTGGTAACAATGCCTGGAGAATACTACTAAGAAAGATAATTCCCCATTGACAACCACTTTCTGAGATCTGTCAGTTCGCCAATTCTTAATCCACGTAACATGTGACTTATTGGTATTGTACAGTGCTATTTTTTCATCAGCATGTCATATGGCACCAAGTCAAATGTCTTATAAAAGTCTAAATATATTACATGCAGTTACCTTCATCAAGCAAACATGTAATTTCATCAAAGAATAAAATTAGGTTTGTTTGACAAGATCTATTTTCTATAAAGCCATCTTGACTGGCATTAATTACATTCCTTTCCTTTAAATCCTATTTGACTCACGTATCACTTTCCCCCTTTATTCTGCCTTGGCTGGATGTCAGGATAACTAGCCTAGAATTACCTTGCTCAACCAAATGCCCTTTTTACAATATTATAAAAGTATGTGCCACCAATGCTTGGCTTCCCATACACAAGGACTTGTTAAAATCCTGTATGCCACTAGGTAGGCAGTACACAGGATTAACAGGACAGATTCATTGAAGGTCAAATTCATTAAGCTTCTGGGTTTCTAACCCTTAAGAACACAGACTAGATTATACACAAAAGGTAAGCGTGTGCTCTCTTTCAGGTTGGCCGAGCTCCTCTGGTGGGCTTTAAACTAGGCACGTCGGGGGAAGGGGAAGTTGAGGATGGAGGGAGCCAAGGGATACCGAACAAAGAGCCACCCACAAGAACAGCCCAGGCAAGACAGGCAACGAGCACAAGAAATACCCAGGTAAGAGACAGGTCCGGATAGTCCTGGGATTAGGGGGGCAGTACATACACCTTCAGGAGGTCTTAAATGCCTCTACACTAATGCTCGTAGTATGGGGAAGAAGTAGGAGGAACTTGCCCTCCTGCTAGCTAACACAAACCTGGACATAGTGGGACTCACTAAAACTGGGCAGGATCCAATGCATGACTGGGTGGTAAACATCAGGGACTATAGGCTGTACAGGAGGGATAGAACATGGAGGAAAGGTGGGGATGTGGCACTCTATGTCAAAGAGCAATACACATCCTCTGCAAACAGCACTGGGTCTGATGTAGGGCAGACAGAGGTGCTCTGGGTCAGAATACAAGGGGTTGGGGGGAAGGGATCTAACGGTGGGGGTCTACTACAGGCCACCTAACCAGGGAGAAGAGCTGGACCGGGAATTCTCAGGTCAGCTTGTGGAGGCAGTAAAGTCAAGGGATGTGGTCATCATGGGTGACCTAAACTACCCGGACATCTGCTGGGCACAGCAGTCAGCCAGGTCTGACGGCTCATGTAGGTTTCTAGCCAGTTACAGGACCTCCATTTAACCCAGGAGGTGCACAGTCCCACCAGGGGAAATGCCTTGTTGGACCTGGTCTTGGCCATGGGTGATGACCTGGTGAGTAGACTGTGGTTTCTCGACCACCTGGGCAATAGCAATCATCGCCTACTGGAATTCACCATCCAGCTCAGGGTGTCTAAGGCCTGCAGCAAGGCAACAGCCCTGGACTTCAGGAGGGTGGATTTCAATGAGGTAAGGAGACTAGTCGGGGAGGCACTGAGGTCCCGGAGGGGAGGGGAGTTGGGAATCCAGGAAAAGTGGTCGTTCCTTAAGGAGATGATCTTTTAAGCCCAAAGAGTGACAATCTCCACGCAGATCAAAGGGGGCAGGAGTGCTCAAAAGCCCCCCTGGCCCACCAGAAGCGTTCATGAACGTCTCAAAGCTAAAAAGCAGGCGTACACCCAATGGAAGGGAGGGGCCATCACCAAGAAGGATTATACCTTCATTGCCCAAGACTGTAGGGGGACTGTTAGGAAGGCTAAGGTGGAGATGGAACTGGGACTAGCAACCTAGATCAAGGATAATAAGAAGTCCTTTTTTAAATACATAAGGGATAAAAAGAAGGTACCGGGTAACATAGGACCTATGCAGGATACGCTAGGAAATCTGGTGGTCACAAAGCGAACTTCTTTAACAATTTCTTTGCCTCCATCTTTTTGAGCAGGGACCGGGGCATCCCCCACACTGGGATCCCTGATGGACCCAGGGGAGGCATAGGGTCAGTGAGGACCTAGTCAGGGAACTTCTGGTGGGTGTAGATGTATTCAAATCAGCAAATCGTGACAATCTCCACCTCAGAGTGCTGAGGATATTAGCAGAGGTTATTGAGGGACCCCTGGCACGGCTTTATGAGTACTTGTGGTGCTCTGGCGAGGTGCCGGAGGACTGGGAAAGGGCCAATGTGGTCACCATTTTCAA
>NW_017728910.1:17093428-17114350 GCF_001723895.1 Crocodylus porosus | reverse complement strand
CACTACGGATGTTATCTTTGACCTACACTCTGCCTCCCACAAGTGGAGGACTTATCGGGGTCAGGACTCAGCTCTTGCTCTCTCTGGCTGAGCCTCTGTTCTCCCTTCACTGGGCTCCACATTGCCCTTTCCCTGGGGCTCCTCAGTGCTGCCCCCCTCTCAACTGGGGCTCCTCAGCACTGCCCCCCTCTCAACTGCAGCTCAGATGTTACATTTGACCCAAACTCTGCCTCCCCGCATTGGAGGACTTACTGGGGTCAGGACTCAGCTCTCTCACTCCCTGGCTGAGCACCCTCACTGGGCTCCACATCTCTGCCCCTCACACTGGGGCTTCTACTGGGGTTTCTCATTGCTGCCCCCTCAGTTCTCATGCTGACCCCTCACAATGGGGGCTCAGATGTTACATTTGACCCAAACTCTGCCTCCCCGCATTGGAGGACTTACTGGGGTCCTGACTCAGCTCTCTCAAACTCTGGCTGAGCCCCCATTCTTCCCTCATACTGGGGGCTTCCCACTCTGCCCTATTCACACTGGGGGCTTCCCATGCTGCCCCCTCACACTGGGGGCTTCTTACCATTCATAACACCCCCTTTAGTCAGGGTCTTGGGGCTTCCCTCCTCAGGTGGGCTCAGGTGGTCGTAGCTGTGTCTGGCCCTAACTCTCTTCCTCGGGGTCTTGAACCCCCACAGGGCTCAAATGGCCTCAGCCCCACCTGGCCTCCAACTCTCCTCCTCGGGGCTTACACCCCCACAACTACCTGCAATGGAATGTGACCCACCCAAAGGTGAGGGCTAGGGGTCAAGGTGCCCCAATGCACCTTTCACCAGGGTGAGCACTGGCCTGGCATTTCCTGGGGGCTCCCATGCCACTGGGAGTCCCACCAGGCCACCCACTCCCAGCAGGGTGTAGTTTCAGGTCATACCCAGGACCCAGGTAGGAGTCTCCTACCATCCCCTACAGCTCCTCCCTTACCTCCAGATGAAACTTTGGCCCTCCAGCAGCCAAACTGCCTTGTTTATATAGGCAGCCCTGAACCTAAAATGGCTGCCCTCATTAGGTACCTGGAGGTTGCCAGCTCCAGGGCCTTAAAGTGGCAGGCACACACAGTGCTCTCCCACACACCCCATTCTCATTAAGAAATTAGGCAACTGTAGTGTTGATGCTTACGCAGTCAGATGGGTTGCAAATTTGCTGGAGGGCCGCACCGAGAGAGTGGTGGTGGATGGGTCTTTTTTGACCTGTAGGGATGTGGGAAGAGGGGATCTGGTGGATATCTATAAACTGACAAAGGGGGACCAGCAGACAATGGGAGAGTTCCTGTTCCCCCAAGCACTACTGGAAGTAACGAGGAACAAAGGCCATAAGTTGACTAAGAGTAGATTCAGGCTAGATATCAGGAGGCACTACTTCACAGTCAGGGTGGCTAGGATCTGAAACCACCATCCAAGGGAAGTGGTGCTCGCTCTTACCCTGGGGGACTTCAAAAAGAGGCTAGACACTCACCTAGCCAGGGTCATTTGACCCCAGCATTCTTTCCTGCCCAGGGCAGGGGGTTGGACTTGATGATCTGCTCAGGTCTCTTTCGACCCTACCCACTATGAAACTATTGCCAAATGCATAACTGGGGGGCATAGACAAATGAAAATATCCCCTAATGCCAATTATATTGGCCTTGCATACCAACGAAAATTACACTAGGATTGGAAAACAACAGATATGCAGCTATACCAAGGCAGCTCACTTATGGTGACCAGAAGGGTGGATCCAGAGCGAGTACAGTGGTGTAGTCGCACTCCTCGATTTGATTCCGCTTCTTCTCAGGAGGGAACCAAAGAATGGATCCTGTTGGAGCTGGACTACCAGGCCATGTTCTTTAGCTGGGTGGGCAGCCAGCAGTACCAGAAGGCCAATGGACCACTCATGAAAGCACCCTATTTCAAAATCTTAACTCCACTGCTGGGTGATTATTACTGTGCCTCACAACTAGATGGCAGTGGAGAAGAGAATAGTGAACAATTAACACAGGATGGACATAGATATATTGATGTAACCTACACAAAAGTGGAATTTTACCCATGGTTCTTTCACATGCAATTCTTCACTGTACTGGGCAAAGAGTGTACATCAGGGCAGGGCAAAATAGCAGGTCGGCAGCTGGACTCTTTCCCAGCAGCCCTTGCCCATGTGGCTGGGGTCAGTTTCCATGGTGACCCCAGCAGCAGCTGTGCTGTGCTAGCACAAGGCTGGGGTTTCCATGGAGAACATCCCCAGCAGTGCCGGTAGGGCACAAAGCTGCTCTGGAACCCAGCTGGGATCTTGTTGTGGTGACCGCATGGCCTGGGGCATGCAGGCTGCAGATCACAACTCTGCCCCAGCTCTGGACCATGCTGTCACTGCCACAAGATCCCAGCTGGGCTCTGGAACAGCTCAGCACCCTGCCATGCACCCTGCCATCAGGGACAGCACTGGGGGTGGGGGAGCTATAACCTCCCCAAAATTACCCATGGCCCCCTGCATAGCCACCCATTCTTGCTGTCCCTGCCAGCCCTGCACAGGCAGCAGCAGCTGAGCCCACCCCACTCCCATCCACAGGACAGCCATCCCACCAGAAAGAGGCTGGTGCTCCTGCTGCTTGCCAGCACTGCTGGGGCCGGCCTCCATGGAAACCTGGTCCTGTGCTATCGCAGCACAGCTGCTTCCGGGGTCTCCATTGAAACTGGCCCTAGCCATGAGGGCAGGGCTGCTGGGAAATGCAGTCCACTGCCAGATAGATCCCGCCTGCAGGCCAGACTTTGCCTGCCACTGGCGTACTTTGTCTGTTTTCTTTTGTTTGCTTGTTTTAATATTGGTCATCTCTCAAGGCTTAGGAGACACACGAGAAGTAATAAATCTTAAGGCATGTTTCCAAAATCAGTCATCCCCAGGGCAGCCTAAGAAAACAGATTAAATTGTCTTGAACTTTTCATAGAAAAAACTGATTGTTTTATTTAAATTGTAATGAATAAATATTCAACATGTTTTACCATTTCCCACATTTTCAATGGTCTATGAAAAGACCTGTTTTCTCCAAGTTATCACTTACTGGAAAGTACTTTCCAAAACAGCTACCTCCTAGGTTGCCATTCCTTCCAGTATTTCAAAGGGCCAAGCTCCTTTATAGCAGCTAAGAACTTGCATAATATTTGTAAGACATTGTTAAAGGATGGTTTGTTCCCTTAATAAGGTACAGCCACCCCGGCTAAGTATATCTAGTTATGGAATCGTTTGCTACAAGTCAGTGTCCCACTAAAAGGTTAAAATCCCAGAAGAGAGAGCAGAAAGGAGGCATACAGTGAGGGAACAGTTGCAGTGAGAAAAGATGCAGTCTGTGAGCTGAGCAGCTTGTTGCATAGCAGGGCCAGGCTGCTAGGACCAGTGTCAAAGGTCACCCCCCAATCCTAGTACCTGGGACAGGGCAGAAAGGTTTGGCTTTGCTTCTTTGGTACTTAAAAACTGTTTTATTTGGGGGGACAGGCTGAGGTACTCCTCAGGGAGCAAAACATACCTGCAGAAGCCAGCAATTGAGGCAACCTGCTTACAGACACGCACCCACACTGGGAAGTTACTGGTAAAACCTTGGCAGCCTTGTCTATGAACACTGCTAGGGTGCCCTAATGCTTTCTCACGAGTCCATTTGTTGTCAGCTCACATTCTGTCAAATCTTAACAGATTCCAGTGGGGTAGGTTGTAGCCATGTTGGTCTAAGGACAGACGCCAGCCTCATGTGCATGACCAGCCAGTTTCTTTTCAGGCAGAAGGGATTTTGCTATTCAAGCTGCTGCTACCAGCTATAATACTTGCTATAGAAACTAAAGAATTGATCTGAAAATTTCTAGTAGTAAGAACTCCAGTATAAACAGGCTGCATTTAACTTTATTCTAGGTACCTGCCCCATCCCTCTGATAGGAGAGAAAGAACCTAACATTAAACAACTGAAGACAAACACAAGGGAGTCATCACTGTCTGTTGGTAGAGGTGTTGTCTGCGTTGATCATTATGGTATAATCAATCTTGAGTAAGAGTAGGTCTATCAGATAAAGCTTATTGCCTGTTTTCTTGATGCTGGAGGCTCAATACACTATATTTGCAGAAACTAAAAATCAGCTAAGATCACTGCCAGTACTAGATTATAAACAATTCATTTTCTCCAATCACAGCCTTCTAGTGCCAGATGTGTACTCAAAACTTAACACAGAAGTTAAACAAATGAAATGGAAAAAGAAGAAAAATAGTCTTTGAGGCTTATTTATGGAAATGTCTTTGGTTTTTCTGGCTTGCTGTCTTATACGTGTGTTTTTAGGTGGCCAGATGCCATCAGGACAAAATTAACTAGAAAAATTGAACTGTCCATCCATCAATAGAGGTAATTTAACTCAGTAGAGAAGGTCTGTTTAAATACTACAAGATATGCAATATCTGCTTTAAGGAGGTGGTGAATGGTCACCAAGTCTTTATATATTCCTTCTGTACTGTGTGAATTACATGTATTGAAAAAAAACCTTAAAATTACAGCTTTCTCACTTGCTTTGCTTGAAAGAAAATTATTTTCTATTTCACTTCATTATACAACACTGAAGTATTATAAAAGGAGACTTCCGAATGAGAAATAACATAATGTTGTGACAAATTTTATTAATTTGTTTGCACCATTTCCGCCATTGATTGACATAAATAATAAATTTCCTAGCTTCCTTTATGAACCTTGTCCCATACTCTGAAATCCACAGGCTCCAGTGGAACTCAGGGTTCTAACACCTTTAAAAATAAAGGTACTTTTTTTTATTTATCAAACTATTGGCCTATTATAAAAGTCATTGTATTAGTCTACCAATTACCTAAGAATATTAACAAAGCTGGGTATTCAATAAATGGGTCTGGCTCTAATCTTCTTGCTTTGTATTTTCTGATAAAATTAACATTGACTTCACATGGTAACAGATCTTTACTTAAAAGAAATGAAAGGGAAGTAGCATGCTGTTATGGAGGACATATGAAGACTGAATGACACAACAAACCCACGTAAACAAAAAGGTAGTGTTTGATTGTCACAGATCCATAGACTTGTCTTAACCTTCATGCTAATAGAATGTAAATAGCAAAGGGACAGCATTAGGAAGTTCATTTTTAATCATGTGCTATTTGTCCACGCATATGCTTGCTGACAAAACAAGGAAATATCAATAATTATCATCCATTACTTTCCATTTGCTTTTCTATTCAATGGCAACGGATGGCATACCTATTTTGAATGTTTATTACTGTATTTTTCAAAGTTTATATCTTCTCAGGCTCTTTAGAGACAGCAATAAAAAATGGGAATGCAGATGAATTCTAGTCCATTTTCCAGAACTGCAAATTCACTTCAAGGGCTTCATTTTAACAACATTTGAGTGCAGTGTGATTGTCTTCTCAAAACACTGAAGAATAGGCTGCAATTGGAGTCAATCATACTGAACTAAAAGGAGTTATGGGAAATAAAGAAAGCTTCTGATGTGGAGTTCAACATGAAGAGATAAACAGTATCATTCTATATTACGAGGGCACAGAATTTCCAACTGAAAGCATTAAAGGAATTTTTACATCAAAATTTCTTTTCAACTCAGTCATAACATCGTACATATTAAAACAAGTCCTAAAAATGGATACTGTACCACTTTGATTCCCCTACATAGTGTGCAATTCACCAAGCCTGAATGTGTTCTGGAGGATGTATTAAACAAATGCATGGTTTCCAGAGAAGAAGAAAATAGGTTATAAAAATTAAGAGAAAACATGATGGTAGGGTCATCTACACAAAACATGTAAAACTTTGATGATTAAGGTGAAATAAATGAAGCCTGATTTCAGCTCTACTGAGAACAAACAACTCACCATTGACCTAAATTGGGATTAGTCTAAACATGACTTCTTTATCAGGTATTTACTACCAACGCAAAAGTTAAATCACAGTAATTTAATAGATGTTAAACACGACTGCTACTTCACCAGTAGAAAAGTTTCTGAATTTGAGAATCATGGCCCAGATAACCCTGACAAGGAAGAATGTAAAATAGAAAATGCTGTGGAGGGTGGGATGTTATGGGGGAGAAGGAGGATGGAATTTCTCAACCCAATTTTTAGGAATTAGCCATTCAGTTATAACATACTACAACTTATAAATTTTTAGCAAATTATGAGGTCTGCCCAAAAAGTAACAAGACTGAACGTGTATATGTGGTACAAAGTATTGGGTGGGGAATGTGGCTTTGCTGAAAATGTCTGGGCATGTTGGGACTCCTCTAGACAAGTTTGCAGCTCATGGTGTTTCCCCAGTTTTCTGTGGCCAGCAGCTGAAGTAAGATTGTTTTTGTCTCGCGTCCCCTTTCCTTATGTCAGAGTGTCCAGAACAATGCTTGCATTAAATTTTGCATGAAAATCAGAAAAATGGCAAGTAAAACATTTGAATGACTTAAAATAGCATTTGGCCACGACAGTATGAGCATGCAAGAGTTTTTGAATGGTATCATCAGTTTAAAGAAGGACAACCATCATTCGAAAGAGATGACCATTCCAGATGCCCTTCAACAACACAACATGATGAAAATGTGGCACTGGTTCATGGTTTGGTTTGAAATGATAGGTGATTGACTGTCTGAGAGACAGCAGAAGTTGGAATATCTGTTGGTTCATGTCATTCAATTCTAACCGGCAATTTGGTAATGAAATGACCAGAAAAATGACCAGAAATGTGGATGTCTAACTTTTGGATGCTTCACCATGACAATGTACCTTCCCACTCAGCACAACTTGTGAAACAATTTTTAGCCAAATTTCAGCCAAACTCTGTAACCCACAAATGCCACAGCCTCCATATTCATCTGACATGGCCCCGTGAAACTTTTTTCTCTTGCCTCAGCTAAAGAAAACTTTAAATGGAAGAAGATTTTGTGATGTGGAAACCATAAAACAAAATGTGACTGCGCAGCTTTTAACGATTCTACAAATTGCTTATAAGAGGCGCTTCTAACTATGGCAGAAACGTTGGGAGAAGTGTGTGGCTGCAGAAGGAGCATACTTCAAAGGAGATTAAGCTGAAACCCCTGTAAATAAAATATTTTGTTTCCTACAGCACCAGTCTCGATACTTTTTGAACAGTCCTCATATACGAGTTTTGCATTAGACAGTTTTGCTCTGATTCTAAACTTCCCACGTTTTGTTTTGAAACCTATTAGAATTCAAGAGTTGACCTCATTGCCGAATTTACAAGGGGCGTATGGTCAAATCAGATCAGTCAGTGCTTATGTCTCTTCAGGTATTTCTTCATGAGGCATGGGTTCAGTTGCCACCTCTGCCAGACTTCCTGTATCACAACTAGGAGAGACATTTAATATCCGTTTACTTCAGTTTGCTATTGATAAATTTTTGGTAATACTTTATTTCAGCCGCCTTTGTCCATCTTGCCTCTTGGGCTGCGATTTCCAAAGGTACAAAATCCAGTTAGGTGCCTAACTCCCACTACAACTCAATGGATTTCTTTATTTGGTATTTGAGAATTTCCTCATCATGTTTAAAGTGAAGTATTGTAGAAAGAGACCCAGGATTTGCACCCTCTTGAATTTAATGGGAAATAAAAATATGTATGCTATCCATTTTAAATGCTATTAGTTTTAATATTAAATACTCTGAGTGAGGATACCCAAGATAGCTTTAAAATGTTAATGCTTGATGCAGATGCAACCATCTAGAAGGAGCTCAGGTTAATTAACAAACCCTGCCCCCAGCACTGCACTGATAATATTGAAGATACCACTGACAGATTTCTTTTCCTCCTAGAAGAAAAATATTTCTCCATATGAAACAAAGACAGAAAAGGGATGTTCTCTCTTACGAACGAGAAAAATATTTAAATCCCAATAAGAGTAATAAATATTATCCCGTGCAAGTCTTTAAATGGAAAAATCATGTGGTTAGCTCCACACAGCCATGAACATACACCCATATCTCTGGTTCTGTCCCAGTTAAAAGAAACATCCCAAGCAGATTGCCAGCAAGGGGTGGGAAACTTCACTGCTCTTCTTAGCAGGATAAGAATGCGCTGGTCATTTCATAGATTTTCATATATTTCATAGACATTTGGGCTGGAAGGGACCCCAGAGGATCATCGAGTCCAACCCCCTGCCCCATGGGCAGGAAGTCAGCAGGGATCATAGGATCCCAGCAAGATAAGCATCCAAATGTGTCTTGAAGGCATTCAAATTACCATTTACTTTAAGTCAATGGTAATTGTTGCTATTAGGACCCGTATACACTTTTGCCAGATAAGTACAGGAGAACCAGTCTTTTACAGTGTATTACAATTAATGATCTGGCCTTGGTATCAGAATCAATATGGTGATATTATCTCTGTTAGCTGAGAAGCACTGTATAGTACAGGGGTAGGCAACCCTCAGCATGTGCACCAGAGCATGGCATGTGAAGGCATTTTTCTTGGCGCACGCAGCTTGAGGCAGACAGTAGGGGAGGGACGGGAGCTGAGCTGCCACAACAAGGATCAGGCCCCTCATGTCTCCCTTGCTGTCCACCCCTGGCATGCCAACATCTTACAAGTCAAGGTTGTGGGTGGGTTTTGGCACTGTGCCCAAAAACGTTGCTGACCCCTGGCATAGTAGCTTGGGTAGAGACCTGCACCGATGCTGGTTCTGCAAAGACCTACCCACAGTCACACATGGATATGGTGAATTGCTCTGATATAGTAGATTTGTACACCTTTCAAAACTGGTTTGTGCCTTATAGTCATAGTCTGATTGAGTTTAGCTCCTTAATTTTTTCTCCCACTTATTACTTTGTATTTCCATAAGCATACTGGAGTCGTAAGATATAAAATAACAATGAAATCCAAAGTGGGTTCCCAAGGAATATTCGCCAACATTTCCTTATAAGTGGTGATTCTGCTTCATGAAAGGGACAAGTGCTTCGACGAAAGATTTGAGGGAGAATTATTCCAGCTCATCTGCAAATCCATCCTTCATTTCCACAGAGGCAGAAAGAGTCCAATTCAGATTTTACTTACCAAACCCCATGTCTACATCAATTTAACTCCAATAACTTCAGTTCAGCTGCTCCCACTTTACAACAACCTAAGTGAGAGTGGGATAAGCCCAAAACATCCATGTGAGAGCCCAGGGCAGTCTGTGTTCTCTTTGAAGCATAAACACATTGCCTGAACAAAGGTCATACCTGAGTTCCCCTCTTTTCAAATATTGTCATATTTCTCTTTTTAAAAGGTTATAGGTAGGTTGTAAGTCAAGTCATCAAAATATCTAGCCTTGAGTTATTTATCTGGTTAAGCAGCCAGGTTCTAATTGCAAGGAGAATGAGCATCACTTTGTGGCTGGTTTGGAAGGTGGAAAGATCGAGAGAAAGGAACATCTAAGCAAATGTTCTTGTTTCATGTATTACCTCCTTAAAACAGTTGTTGTGAGCTGAATCAATGAACTTGATGTTGACATCCTACCAGAAATATATATATCCTAGTTTGGGAACCTCTGACCTGACAATATGATGTCCTAAAATGGAGGGGAGGAAGGCTGATGAAAGAGAGGAGGTGGGAAAAGAGACAGAGCAAGAGAGAGAGCATGCCACAAATGCACCAGACAATGCATCTCAAGTCTCTGCCTAGGTGCATCTTGAAGAATATTCCTCCTCCATTGTCAATCAGGTTACGAAGAGTTCTCTTTCAATTTATACGGCCATCACACCGGCAGATAAAGAGGTAGGATATATTCTGATCTTATATTGATGGAATCTCAGTTGTTCTAATAGAGTTACAAGTTGAACAGAAGATAGAACTGACCTCACTTTGCTCTTCCTTATGCCCCACTTACCATCAGCTGAAAATACTTAAAAATATAAATGCATATGCCTGCCCCTGCACTTTGTCTGCCATTTTGTTTCTTAACCATTAAGGGCTATGGAGCCCTCCGCATATATACCACAATCACCAGCATGATCACTCTGCATTGCAGCTGCAGTTACAGTTACAGCAGGGACTGTGCACCTGGCAGGTAGAAAGTGTGATGGAAGAAGGGAGTGAGTGAAATCTTACTCTTGCCCTATCAGTGTATTGGAGAAGCAGTAGTAGCTGACCCTAAGAAAATAAGCACTGTTATGCTTTTTTCCATGAAAGTAGCTCTTTTTTTTAAATCTATTTCAGACATGTGCCCACATAACTTCCTCTATGTCTGTACATAGATCTATCAGCTGTCTGTCCCATCATTAGGTCATGGGTAGGAAGAAGGATTGTAGCAAATATCCATCACAAATATTTTAAATATTGATTAGGTACACTGCATAGAGAGTCAAAAGCAAGAAGATCAGCGTTGTAGTCAATGAAAATAAAGAATGCCAATATTTATGCTTTTCTTTTCCTGAAGCAAACTTATTCCTTTCATCATTCAGAAGTTGTCAAATGTCATCTGCCTACTCTGATTAGCTGATACCATTGACAACAGATCTTTGATGTGAAGAATCAGATGCCTTCTGTAGTTCTGCCAACATAGACATAATTCTCTTTTCCCAGAGCATGCCAGGCACATTTTTTTGCAGAAGTGTTGGAACAGAACACTGTCAGCCATTCTTATAAGAAAGTAACCTGGCAGTTGGGACCCAACTCTCCTCTCTTTTATAATAGCGTAAATCAGAAGTAATTATACTTAAATCAATAGAGTTGCAAGCACTTTTATAACAGTGTCATCAGAATTAAATTGAAAATAATAATAAGGGGAAGGAAAGTAGCAGTTAGCAAACAAAGTCAGATATGCCCCCTCTACTGAAATACTTGTGTTCAAAGAAAGGCACAGAAAAAAAAACTTGTGATAACACCTTAAAAAGTGAGAGAAAGGATAGAGCATAGCTGAGATATGATATAAAAGTTTTTTTTCCAGAACTAATCTGGAAAAGAAGCGATGAGCTCAGACGACAGGGATTGGAAGATTGTTCTAAAATTAAGCAAGCTGTGTTTTAATACAGCATTTTCCACTCTGGATTCATTAACTACAGTCACTTCATTTTGCTCAGATACATTTGAATTCCCTACTTTGTCCCCCAGTGGCACATCTCCATGAGCACAAACGTGAATTCTCAGAGGACAAAGAGGAGTAGCACATATTTGACTTGCTGCTAGTTGTCCCTGGGAAACACCCCTGTACACACACTCTGGCACGTGGCAAGTTGCCCTGGATGGAGTAGGAGAGGCTGGGGCCAGCACCTGGGCTGGCCCCAGTAGCCTTACCTGAGGTCTTAGGGGCCTCCCAGGGCTCCAGTGGTGACTGTCTGGATGCACAGAGCTTGACTGGCAACCAAAGAGTGCCTCTGGCCAGCCAGGCTCTGGTTTCAGGCTGCACACGTATCAGCCACGTGTGCCATGCCACTTCTCTTGGAGCAGGTTTTTTTAACACTGGGATCTCCTGGTGTCACAAAAACACCTGCTGGGCTGCAAAATAATAGCGTGGTAAACATCCACATGTGTGGTTTGCAGTGCCACAAACTGCATGTGAGCGGTTGTCTGGATGTGCCCAAGAAGTGTTTTTTTCATTTGGTAATGAATTAGGATTCTGGATTTTTGTCCCTCCATCCCCCTGAGTAATGCCTAACCATAACAAAGATTACATGCTATGTAATCTCGGTGAAAATATTATCCTGAAGCAATATGCCTGCAGCTGTAATCTGCTGAACAAACTGCAGTTAATGAAGCACAATGACTTGTTTACTTGAGTCATATTAATCCATTTTAAACACTAAATTTCATGCACACTCCTAGGTAGATGTACTTGACTCTTTGAAACTGACATTCAGGCCATAAGTCATAGTTCTGCTACTGAGAACCAGAATCCAAGAGGACTAGATGCAGGTTCCATCCTTTGATGATGAGGAACAGCCTACTTTGTTAAAGTTATCTATTAAAATCTATTACCAATCAGAGAAGACTGAGCCTTTACAAAACAAAAATCAAATAAACAGACAGGCTATTAAGATGGAAGAAGGGTCTTGATCTTGTGAGTGATGCTGAATCTGGGGTATGAGTATAATATAAACATTATTGTGTGTGTATTTTGAAGTGAGAAAGGTCATTATTCATTAAGGACCTGAATTAACTACTCACTAAATCTACGAGTATTTCCTCTATGTTAAATGTACACTGGAAAAGGTTCAGAGATCCTACTGCAGGGAAAGGAAAGCTCCTATTTCTTAAGAGCTCCCCCATTTAGTAGAAAATCACAACATATCCTTAACTTGAAAAACATTAAACAGTTTATGTGCTGACCTGACCAGGAATATGCTCTAAATTCCACCACTAATTTTTAACATTGGAACAGACATTCTCCAAGTATTACAAAGAAATTCATGGATGAGGCAACAGTTACCATAGGGGAGACACTTAATAAGGGAAAACATGGTATCCATGAGAGCAAAATAGTTGATTTACCTTAAACCTGCTGTGGCGGGCCAGTACGGGGTGTCCTTGCATTGAGCCACCCACCTCACTGCACCTGGCCACCTTCCAGGCTCTGAGTGCCTCCCTGGGGGAGCCTCACATCCGGCCATCCACCTTTCTGGAGCACAGCCGCAAGCATGGGGGTAACACTGCCACTGCCCAGAGTCCACACTGATCTGGGACCTGCGCCTTCTGGGAAACACAGGCCTAGTAGTCCTTGAGGGTACTTGACCCACTGCAAGAACTTGGGGTGCTTCCCTCGGTATGAAGCACAAATACTGGTCTCCCTTAGTCAGCTGAACTAAGGGCACCCCAAGGCATAATCTAGACCCTCTTCCAATAAGTTTCCCACGCTAGGTACAAAATAAAACTTTATCGGTTACAAGGAATAGGTTTGGAATAGGGTAAAGGGTAGAGCAATATCAGAGAAATACCTTAGAGCAAACAGTGGCATGGTAGCTTTTGATTACACATCTGTGTCACTGCATGCTACATATCTAGTTAGCTCTCAAGTAGCTTACTCATGAGCATCATCCAGAGGCAAGCAGAGATTCTCTCTGGAGACAGTCAGTTCATTGATCATGAGTTTCAAGAGAGAGAGCAAATTTCAGATGGTCCAGCTTCTCTCTCTGAGTTTTCATCAGGGCTACTGTCCCTCCTCCTGTGCAGTCCTTCATTTATATAGCCTTTATGACCTCATTTACCTGGTCCAATGAAGGCCAGCAACTGTTGGCTCCTAGCCAACCAATTCGAAATGCCTCACTGGTTGCCGGGTAGACTGGCAGAGTCTTTAGCCCCCTCCCAGTCATGCTGGCATTGATTAGAACAAGAGAGAGCTTAAGCCCCTCACCCAGGTATGTGATGCCAGTCACATAGGCAGAGGGAGCAGGTTTCCCCGCTCCCTCAGGAATGTATCCAGTTCAGGTTACAACTCCGGGTTACCTGAAGCAGACGGGACCAGAGCAGTCTGCCCCCTGCAGTGATCATGGTAACCAAACTGTCAGACAGCAGAGTTTGGGGAGAGACAGAGATGGTATTCTGCCACACCTGCTTAGAAATTTACTGAGACAGCCCCATGATGAGAAGGTATAGGTTGGACCTCAAACTGAGATAGCAAATGCAATCAAAACATTAATGATGCATATTACATACCTTCTTAAGTCCCTTTTAATTTTATAAATCTACGATTAAAATATAAGGTAATTTTTAATAAACACACACACACATACACTCTAGAAGCCAAGAAGCCAAATAATTATTTCTCAGAATTTTCAACATGGAATAAAAATACCCATTAACTCTCTGTGTACAATGTCTTTACTTTACAAATAATGCTCACTTAATTTACAAATCAGGGGGAGAAAGAAGGATTTTATCCATTTTTCCCCATTCCCAATTCCCCAAATAAAAATACGCTATAATATAATTGGTTCCAAAGCATCCTTGATTTTGAACATAAAATGGCATTTCAGCTGTGCTGGCAAGTGTTTTACAAGATTACTTGTAGGTATCTTGTAAATATGATTTATGATACCTGTATGATATCTCACACTAATTAAACACCTTGACTGACAATGGCAAACAATGGAGATAACTTATTTCAGGGAGAAATCTAAGGAACATGCACTACAGTTAATGA
The DNA here is from genome assembly GCF_001723895.1 of Crocodylus porosus. Classification (NCBI taxonomy): domain Eukaryota; kingdom Metazoa; phylum Chordata; order Crocodylia; family Crocodylidae; genus Crocodylus; species Crocodylus porosus. The sequence continues at coordinate 17,100,200 of NW_017728910.1, read as the reverse complement.
ATTGATTAAATGCAGAGGACTAACAATTTTTTTTTAGTAGACTTATAGTTCTTTTTTTTAAAGAATTCACCTTGCATTTCAAATGAGCTATTTTGCCAATGCTGTGAAAGAAGTGAATTTTAGAAACACATTATATGAGTACAATTAATTCACAGTTGCTGACAAGATGTCTTGCCGCTTTCATATACTATTCTTTTTTCTTTGCACAGTACCATCTGATGGACTGCAGCTCTTTTTTCCATTGTTACAAGAATCTTTGCATTTGTTATCTATTTAAACAATTTCCCCCCCCCATTACTGTGTAAATCTATCTAATGTGAAACTTCAGTATTTGGCTCACATTCCACATCACAATCCCTCTCATTATAGGCTCATCTTGAATGAATACATTACATTGCAAAAAACATCCTGCCTTAACTTTGAATCATCCTGCCCTATTGCCCAACTTACTTCACATGAAATAGCACACTGAGTGAAATTCAAAGGGCCTTTCAAACACTACTAACACTCTAGAATACCCTTCATGATAGACAATAACTACTTATTTTTTAATAAATTGACACAGAAGTTCGAACAAATTAAGGCCAATGTTTTAAAAAACAACTATCAATGATAGGTTATGAATTTGAGACAGCTGTCTTCTCAAGTCTGGCACCCAGTATTAGTAGATTCTCTTGGAAAAGACTGGCTAGCAAAAGTACACAGAGCAGTGACAGGATCTGGAACAAAACCCTTGTCAGCACCTAAATCAGTACTCCACGTGCTGCCTTATCAAAAAGAGCCCCCTGAAGTCTAGTCTTTTTATTAACTGTCATGGGTGCTGGTATCAGGTTCAGTAAAATGGCATTCAGGGGACCCCCCAAAGGTTAGCAAAGATCCAGTTTGGCCCCATATGGTAATAAAACAGTAGTGCAAATATTATTATTGATAAACTCTACTGTCCAGCTCCAACTCTGCAGAAATCAGTAGCAGTCTTTCAGTTGACTTGAATGGGTTTTGGATTGTGTACCTGCAACACCCAGCTGCAGTCAACCTGCATAAGCAAACACTGGACATTTAAGCAGGGGGAGGGGTTCTAGGGTGGTGAGGGGCTGGGTTTTGGGAGAGGGAGTGGGGGTTACAGCTGCCAAGCACCAAATGGAAATGAGCAGATGCCAACATTATTTCTTTTGTTTGCAGAACCTTTTGTGTATAGGATGCAGAAGGTGCATTCTTACCTGAAAGCAAAACCGGCAAAAGACCCTTAAATGCCAAATAAAGTAAAAGGTGATACAGGGTTCATTCAGACTTGACAGAAAGAACCGCTGAGGGGCGTGCATTTATATTATGTGCCTATTCCGATAAGGCAAGCCTGACTTTTTAAATACCTCAACAAAGAGATAGTAAAAAATTCCCGAACACACAAAACTGACAGAAGAAAAAGGAAATGTACAGTCTCCGGCTTTCAGGGTATGCCATTCAGTAACCAAGTAAATGTGAGGCCTCAGCTGATAGAAGGATTTCTTGGGGCCTTTTGCAAGCATTTTGCCAGGATTTATTTAGGGGAAATAAAGCCTTTTAGAGCTATAACAGTTGCATGTTTACAGCTAAGACTTTTTAAAGATTTTATCTGTCAAAATACATTTAGGAGTTTGGGATTTAATGCCGGAAAAAACCCTGCCATCTGAATGCTTTGGGATTTAACCAGCCTCCTGAGGAGTATTTGAAAAGACTGACTGCACCCGAGATTATTATGACCCAAGAAACCTCTGAATCTAATTACTGCTTAACCCCTGTATTGAGACTGAAAGGTGGCATCTTATATTTCCAAGCTGAGTACTTCAGAAGATACCATTTTAATTCTTCTAACACCAAATCCCCTGTTGATAGCAAAGAGTTTAACCCCCTGTATTTTATACAATAAAATACCCCATGAACAAGATGTGATCATATGAAGGCATGGAGAAATTAAATCTCTCTCCCAAATGTTAGAAGGGTCTTCTTGAAAGAGCACTTGAGCATCTCAGTCTTGAAATAGATGGCTACAAAACAGATCTTGAAGTCACCTTGGTGGCTGTGTTGCAAAAGACAAAGCTTTGAAGTGTGTGACTTTTTCTAAGTACTGAAAGAAGACTTTTCCCAGAAACTTTGGGAAAACGATGCATGGCATTTTTTCTTTTCCTAGAATCAGAAATGTGCTAGTAGTATTTCAACAGGTCACAAAAATTTTGCCCCAAAAGTGCATGTGCTCACAAAGAGGAGAAGAAATGCTTTAGCTACACAGTTAAATAAAAATGCACCCTCACAGAAAGGAGAAAAGACCAGCTGGCAATCAACTCACATGAAGTCTTGTTCGGCTGGAATTTTTGTTCCTGTAAACTCTTGCGTTCAAGGCATTTGTGAAAGTGGAGGCTCCATGCTAAATCTCTATAATGGTGTGTTGGCTCTTCTGGGCAGTTGGTCCAATAAAAAGATACCATGCACAAAAATACTGGCCTCTTGCATGTTTCCTGGACCATCACAGCAATAACATCAATTCGACACTCCTCTGGACAAGTTATTTTAAGCTACTGCACCAGGTATGGGATGCACTATGATGATACTATGATGCTATTTTATGAATGATTCGTAGTTGCTTGGGTAGGAAGGGACCTCAGTAGGTCATCGACTCCAACCCCCGGCCTTGAGTAGGAAAGAGTGCTGGGTCAGACGACCCCAGCTAGGTGCCTGTCCAGTCCATTTCAATGACAAAAAATACGCTTTTCGGAAGTATTTGATGACCCCAAGCAACTAATTTCCTAATTGTGGTGCAAAATCATAGAGCAGTCATATGCCTCTGGCCAGCAGATCATTGAGGCAGTGGATTGCTTTAGGAACTAGTATAGAATAGGGAGTTTTTAACCTGTAATATTGGTTTGAAACCAGCAGTCATCATAGAAAGTTGTCATTTCAGAGATGTTCAGTGGAATTTGTTGGTAATTTCAATTTATAACCAACTGGATGATTCTCCAGATTGGACTAAATACCCCACAACTACCATAGTTATTGAGAATTTCAGCAGGAAAGCCAAGAAAGAAATCGGCTAAGATGTGGCGGCTAACCCATGGCATGTGCGCCACAGGTGGCATGACAGCTTCTGTGTGTGGCATGCGGCAGATGGGGGAGAAAATAGAGAAAGAGTTGAACAAGATACAAACACAAAGACAAAAACTGACATGGCAGCTGCAGATCCATTGTCCTCATCACTTATTTGGCTTCTCAGACTTGACCTGACAAAGTTTACAGGAAAAAGTGTGAAATCCTTACTTTAGTTTGTATTTTGGCAAGCAACTTGATGTGACATACTGATACTTTCACCTGGATTTCTCATATAAGAAGCTAGCCATATTTTGGAGAAATATTTAAATATTTTGAATAACAGCATATCAAGGGAAGGACTTATAACTCCCTGTTTTCAACTGAACGCAGTCAGCTTTCTTGGAAGACTTGAATGCTCAAATCAAGAGACAGACGCACTTTGGTTCAGACTGAAGATCTACTCAACTCTCTAGTGTCTTATAACCTGAACTATCATCTGAGAAATAAATGGGTAACTCCATTCCTGGTTAAGAAGCATTTTACCACACTCATTTACAAACCAGAAAATGTGCCATGTTGCAAAAATGTTTTGATTTCATGGGCTGTCACCCTATTTGCCCGGTCAGCTGCAAAGTAAGGAAAGTGTAGACATAAGCAAGTTTCTTATGACCTAAATGAAATAATGCATCTTGAATCTTTATTTTATTTTTTAATAGCTTTAAAGCTTGTGACTTAGAGCTGATCTTGCATTTTTATTTTTGTATTTTTAAAATCAGCTTTCCTTTTATTGAGCTTAGATGATTTTTAAAATGTGTGCTTTATATCCACTGCATGTGTGCCATGGCCTAATAAACCAAATTTTCAGATTAAAGTTCAATGACAGAATAGTGTGAGAATATTTTCAATGAAGCTGCATCTCAGTCATGGTTAAGGGGAGGATTTCAAATTTCCAGAGCTGTCAATCTCACATCTTTCATGAGCAAAAAAAGTTCACTTTTAAACTGCCTACCTGAAAGGCTTTTTATCTTTATGAAAGAGGCTGCTCCAAAGGGAAATACCTAGGAGTAATAAGAGGAAATTTAGGAGTAATAAGAGGAAATTTAGGAGCAGAGGAAGAGCAGAGGAATATTTAGACAGAATAGCAGGAAAATCTTCAAACAGTGTATTATATTAGACAGAAAAAGTGTCTCCTAATGGATAAAAATGTTCGCAACGTATAAAATAGCTTATTATGTATCTTTGTCAGCTAGATTGGACAAAGCATTCCGCTTTTTTTCCTTCCCTATCTCTAATTCATAAGAGAATATAGAAACCTGTCAGGATTTCTCCATTCACTGTTTCATCTGGAGTAAACCCTGAGTAATTTGACTTCCCATTTTGAAACCCAAACAAATTTATTCCAACAATGCCTACATCAACTTGGTTTTGAATAGAACCAATGCCACGAATTGTTGTGGGAAATCTTTTTTAAAATTTCCCATAAACATATTTGTTTTCCCATTGACAACACATGAATCAAAATGACTTTTTCTACTACAATGTTATTTTTTGTTGAAAAGCATTTTCTTATCCAGAAATAATGTATACTAGGGATGTCTAACTTTTGCATTGCACTGGTACCCCTGCACTCTGCAGGGTCTCAGGGCCCTCCTAAGTTCCCTGGTCTCCCTCAGCCCTGTGGGTCATGCCATGCCCCATTGCCTGCAAGGGTGAGGGCAGGAAGCAGAAGCAGAAGCTGAAGGGGGTAGAGAAAGCCCAGGTACTTTAGCAGCAGCAATTGGAGAGCAATGGTGGGGAGCAGTGCCCAACAGGGAGTGCAGAGTCCACAGGTTACTCCTCCGGGGCTGCTGGGATTTAGACAAGTATATTCCACAAAACAGCTCCAACTTCAACACTGGTTAATAGTAAGAGTGCAATAAATATGTGCAAAGCCTTCTTGAAAATTTGAGGAGTTAGTCTTACTGATGTTCATCAGGTCATCATGTGAAATCAGCTCCATTCAAGTTCAGACTTCCTGTTACAAGGTTCTAAGCTTTTGAAGAATAAAGGAACAAAAATGTAATTTAAAATGAACCAGAGTTTCCAACACAGTGGACATGTCTGCACGGGACGCTGACTGCACAGTAGCCGGTGAGTACTGTACAGCAGTGTCAAATGGCAGGAAATGTGATGTGACACTACTACGCAGTAGTCACAAGCTATTGTGCAGTCAGCATCACAAAAAAGCTGTTCTTCAGTGCAACTGTGCAATAACACAGTACTAAACGACAACGTAGTAAGGGCTGTGCAGTCAGCGTCTCACGTAGACGCGGCCAGCTGCTTACTACATGATGCTTTCACAAAAATAGCTTAAATTCAGTGAAGACCAGCGTAAAATGAAAAGAACTATAATACAAATAACATCTTGCATTTATAGGCTAAGTACAGACAGTCAAAGAGCCCAAGGCTGAATCAATTAGATTTTTGAAGGTTTCTTTAAGCTGCACAGGTTGAAATGATAATGAAATGAATGGACTTGATTCTTGAATCCAGAAAGGCAACCAGATGCCTTCAGTGGCCCAGACCAGAAATTGGGGGGTGCCAGAGGATGCCTCGCAGCCTGCTGGCCCCTGCCAAGGGCATCCAAATGCAGCTGAGCAGGGCCCATCCCTCGCAGCCCAGCACAACCGCCCCCAACACCTTCCTGTCCATGCACAGGGGGGAAACAGTCCCTCCAGCCCAGGTCTTGGCTGGCAAAGGGCATCAGCCCATGTGAGGAGTTCCCCTGCCCTGGGCAGGGTCCCCGAAGCTCTGTTACAGTGGGAATTACCCCTCTCCCAACCCTGAGCACCTTCTAGTGCCAACTTAGCCCAGCCCCCAGATGTGGGGGAACAGTCCTGCCAGCCAGCGCCACGCATCAGCCCACTTTGTGGGGATCCTCACACCTCTGTTCCCCTGCCTCCCCATCTCCTGTCCTGCTGGGCTGACAGGCACAGGCAGGACCAGGGCTGCTGAAAAGAGGCTTCGCTACCTCAGCTCTGTGACAGCCCAGGGGCAGGGCTGGCCCTACTCAGCTGAAGCAGCCAATGTGGACCAAAGCTAATGTGCCCACCCTGCAAGGGGGGCTTGCAGGGCAGGTGCAAAGTATCCTGGGATGCTGGGGGACTGCGAGTTAACTTGCGTCAGGAGGGGATCCGGGATAGAAGTGGATGCCGTACTCCAGCTGTGGTCTCACCAATGCCGAGCAGAGTAGGAGAATCGCTTCTTTGATTAATCTATCACTTGATTGATGCATGCCAGGGTATTGTTGGCCCTGCAGGCTACAGTGTCTCCCTGCTGGCTCATGTTCATACTGTGATCAATTATTATTATCCCCAGGTCCCTTTCATTTGTAGTGCTGGTCAGGTTGGCCTTGCCAAGCCTGTAGGTGTGCAGGGGATTGTTCATCCCCAGGTGGAGCACGTTACGTTTCTCGACATTGAATTTTAGCTGGTTCCGGTCCGCCCAACTTGCCAACCTATCTAGCTTAGCATGTATCTGCAGCCTATCTTGAAGCGTGACCATACTTCCTCATAAGCTGGTGTCATCCAGGAACTTGGCCGGTGAGCACTTCATCCCCACATCCAAATTATTGATGAAGATGTTGAATAGCACTGGACCAAGCACGGACCCCTGCAGTGTTTTTTCAGTTTTAAAACAGTAAAAGGAAATAAAGGGTTAATGGGGAGAAAGGAAC
>NW_017728910.1:17083674-17093328 GCF_001723895.1 Crocodylus porosus | reverse complement strand
ATAGCACTGGACCAAGCACGGACCCCTGCAGTGTTTTTTCAGTTTTAAAACAGTAAAAGGAAATAAAGGGTTAATGGGGAGAAAGGAACAAGGGGATGGGGGGGGTATAAAAATATCCATAGCTGAAAAATCAAAATCTAAAAAACTTTGAAAAAAATGCTTTTTTGTTGAAAAATTCTGAATGTCCATCCTTACTGGTAGAGCCATTGTGACTAAAGAGTGGCAAATGAGCAGACACCTGCATTTGTTAGACACATGGGACTTCCAGAAAGCACGCGTGGCATCTGATAATGGGGTCCTCTGTAAAGCCTTCCGAGTGTTTGGTGTTGTTCTGATTCTAACAGGTAATGTCAAAGCGTCTTATCAATAAAATAAAATAAAATAGGTGATAGAATTATAGAATAGTATGAATCACAGAATAGTACCTACTGGCATTTTTTGCAACAAAAGCACGCTGCTGTCTCATGTTCAGGTGATGGTCCATTGTGATAAGTGAGTATTGCTTATTAAACCTCAAGACCATAGTTTGTATGGCTTCACTTGCCAAAATATGGAAGTAGGATTAAGACTTCAGCCAATTAACGGACTAAAGCAATAGAAGTAGGTATTCTAGCACTTCTAAAGTTCATTCTTAAGAGTGAGTCACTGGTCACAAACTTGGTGAATATAATAATACATACTCAATGCCAACAAAACCATTATAATGCAACTTACACCCCGATGCAGCAGCTACTCAATGTCAGCTTCGTTTAGTATTGTTTTTGTTAATTACCAGTGCCAGATGTTTAGGCTATGACAAGTGATACATAAAGACGTGACGAAAAATCTGCAACCTTCTTTTGTCCTACCGCCTTCACTTTAAATACAACATATAGTAAGCATTTTTTTAAAAAAAGAATATTTTTGTTAAATTCCTTCACACAGTCTTAAAATTGAAGATCTTCTGCTAAAATCTGAGATTTCAGAAATCGTATGAGGGTAATTCCTACATTAACATACTCATATATGGTACTTTGTGGAATGTGAGAAATTAATAAAGGCAAAAAGCATCAATACAGAGTTAAACAGTATGTTTACTTTTGAAAAGAAAATTACAGTGCACTGTGCTATCTGTCCACAGGATACCAGGCTACCTGGTGAAGATACTATCCAAGACTTCCTATGTCATCCTTTTATTTGTACGTTTTGCCAACTGCTGAGGCAACACAAATCAAACAAACAACATGGGAACTGCTCGGGTGCAATCATCATATTTATTTCTCAGTGGACACATCTACACATGCCCCCCCACGGTGCAGTTGTCACTGTACTGTCATTTAGTACTTGCTTTAGGAAGTACTAAATGACGGTGCGGTAATAGCTGTTACTGTGCCATCTGGGCAATGCACACTTATTTTTAGTAGGTACATCACTGTAGCGATGCGCTATAACGAAGTAGTTCATTACTCCAGTGACATAGCATCGGTGTCACCGTTTTTGCCCGCTATTGCTATTGTGACGTAGTGTCACATGCACATGTGCCCAGTGAAATTAAAAAAAAAAAAAACTTTCTAAAGCATACTGCATAATTTTGAAACTTTTCCATAAACACCATTAGTCATGTGGGTGTTTACCCACTAAAGGAAGCCAGATCCCTCACTTCCAGGGGAATTCACTGGATGCTTGTATCTCTATGTTTGCAACCAGCTAACAACAACGTTAAAATTTAAACTGGCTTTGAAACAAAGAAACAAAAAAATTAGACTGCATTTTACAAAAAAAAAAAAAAAAAAAGGATTTGTCCAAGAGTTGTAAAATTTTTAAAGACAGTTGAAGAAATTCTTGCAGAGAATGGACAGGGTGAAGCCATTACTGTTTTGTGGGAAATCTTCATCAATTAACAATAAAAAAGAAAAAACTGGAACATGGTTCACCACTTAGCTGACATAAATGAAACCAAAACTTGCCCAAACGAGGCAAAAAGCACATTAAAATACAACAAATGGAACATTAGTTCTTCTGCTTTGTTATTTACAGAGAAAGACCCAAAATTCCTTTCAATCTGTCCATGAAGAAAGCTGCGTCACAATTTGACCAATCAAACAGATGTCAATGTTTTTATTTTGAAGAAACGTCATGAAATACGTCATGGAATTCTATCAGTGTCACAAAGACCTTGCAGTCTCCCATATTCACATCATGACCAGCTGAATCTAATTTCACCACATCAAGCTTCACTAATACAACTGTAGTCTTCAAATGAAGTGTGAGCTTCTGCATGTCTGAAACTTGTGTGCAATTATGAAGTGAACAACCTGGAGCGTGTGTTTTTCATACAGCTTTCTTGGGAGGGCTTTGTTTTTATTGGAGGTACTTTTTGTTTTGTTTTGCTTTCCCCCCCTTTTTACTGGAAACTGTACAAGGATGCTTTTGTCAGACGAAAAAAGAAAAAAAAGAAAGAAACAGCAGGTTTTCTTTGGTTCAGTAAAAACAAAATAGCAACCTTGGAATGTTATCAACACCGACCTTAATGCCAGCCTTAAAGGAAATTGCCAATTAATTTATCAGTCACAATACTTTGTGTGCGTGAAGTGTTAATTCTAGACACATTCATTAATGGACTTATTTAGGGGACTGAATGCTAGCACCAAACACTCCTCAATTACCAGTGACAATCTGCCAGTAAATTGTGATTCATTAACGCAGCAAGTGAGTAAATGATCACTTTCCTTACAAAACAATAATAGGCAAAAATGTAACTTGGCGGGATCTCCCGTTCATTAATGTGGACAGTAATTAGCATGGCTGTTTAAAAAGAGTTCATGTTAAATTTGTCAAGGTTTCAGAACTGTTTGAATTCTTCTTTGGTTAAATAATCCAAATATTTAAATTAGTTTCCTTATTTAATTCAATGCTTCAGTCAGATCTCCATTGCGCATTCCTACTGATGGGCACATAAAACCAGTACGTGCAGATTGTTTGTGTTTCAGAAAATCATTCCTTCTATAACTCTAACTAAATTAAGATGTGACCTTCACTGTAACAAGCTACTCTTAAAAAAAAAAAATACTTCTAAAATTTTTTTGAATGGGTGAATTCTTTATTTTTTCTCCTCCACAGAGCACACAGCTTCTGTGTAGTATATCCAACTCACCACCTGCCTATAGTTTTCGCTGTTACAGCAAAACTGTAAAACAATAGTACAATTGCTAACTGTAAAACAACAGCCCAAAATAAATGTTGGCTTCACCTTCCTCTTGGGTTGTTCCTAGGGTTTCGCTCCTACCTCCCTCATTGCCACTCCCCAAAACACAATCCTAGAACCTTAATTGGAACTGGTGGGCCCGCTGACTAGCGTGACCCAGCAGCAATTATCCTGAATGTTAATATATGCCTAGAGCGCCCTGACTGATAACTCCTACCTGGCATTTTATGGGGAGTCATGGGATACGCCCTCCTGTTATAGTCTCATCCAAGCAATTGAGAACTAGAGCTGGACAAAAGAAGGAAACTCTCCAAGCCCTTGCTCATCTCCTCGATTCAACAGCTGAAATGAGGCCTTTAGGAGATTAGCCCTACACCCCTCCCCTGCCCCAATCTGCAGAAGATCCAAGCAGGACAGGCACTGCCAGCCCCCACTGCGGCTCCAAGGAGATGCCAATACCTATCCTTCCTTCCACCAGCACTCAGCAGATGAGGGCCTCCAGGCATTCCCAGCTCAGCACAAAGGTCCCTTCCAGGCCTGCTTGCCTGCAATTCTCTGACTCCCATCATGGATAGAGAAGCTGGGAGGGGAGAGGGACTGCTTCCCCATGCCAGTCAGCCAGTCAGAAATGGCTTGCTCATTCGGTTGCACTCAGAGGTCTCCAGCAGCTTGGGGAGTCTGTGGGGCATGGTGGGAGGTGTGGGAATGCTCCCCCTACCTGGTGGGATCAGGCAGAATGAGCCCCCTGCCACCCTGCTCCACCAAACGTCAAACATCTGTTTGATTCAAACACACTCTAATTTACAGCACTTTAAGTAAAGTGTGATGGACCGCTTCCGCCACAGGCTTTTTGAACGTCTGTACTTAGTCTCAGTGATTCTCCCTGACCCTTCTAGACAGCATATCGAGCATGTGGCCTCTTATCTCAAATCATGTTGGTCAAAAAGTAAAAAAAAAAATCTGGGGAAATAGAAAGGAGACACAATGCAGGTGTGAAAATAAGAATTTCAGGTCAGGAGGATGCTGTTGGTATTTCTGTTTTAGTTATTTGTTGAAGTAAGAGTGCGTGTGTGTGTGCGCGTGCGGTCATGCGCACGCATGCGTTAGTAAGCTAACAAACTTAGACTATGCTAAGTATTAAACCAAGCCCCATTCCTGGCCACTGAAAGGTCAGATATAAAGTGTTTTCTTCCTTGCCAGATACATTACCACAACTACCATAAAGTGTTCTAACAAGAAAGGGAGGAAGTGCCACAACTCAGGCTGTCGTGCTGAAAAGTTCAAATATAAGGATCCAGAGGTTTTATCATTGCTTTCAAGAGGTGCTTTCATAGCAGGGACACGTGACATGAGTCCACAAATCATAATTCATAGCTTGCATTTCTATATGACAAAATTAGAGTGACTGTGCATCCCTCCCTTTTAAAATGGGGTTCTAAACCACTTCAGTTACTGATTCAGTTGCTTTCCTGCTTCGGAGAAGCCAAGATTCAATGGATTCTGTGTCTAGTAAATTATTAAATATAAACTCCAGTGTTTACAATTGTCTTTGTTGCTGCCTGGACTTTTAGCACCTTTTAACAACTACATCTGTTAGCAAAAATGTAATGTGTGTGGATTCACAATTTTCTGCAAGAGGCAGCATGCTCCAAAATATCCCAGATTTTACCTCATTTAAATTAATACACTTTTGAAGTAAGCCTATAAGTAATCTGGCCTTCTCAGCAGCTAATGGAAGAAATATTAATATTCTTCATAAAAGGATCAATCTTTTCTTTCAAGTGAGTAGGATGGAAGTGTCTAAGATGCTTGGCATGGCAAATTGAGAGTACCCCTGGGAACAGATGAAAGATCTGTGCCTGGCACTTCTATCGTTTCAGATATATTGGACATAAAATAACCGTTCTGGCTAGTTTTTGGAAGCAGTTCTTTACATCATTTTTTAAAAATGTCAAATAAGTATGACATTTGTGTTAATTAAAAAGGTATTACTCCACAATAAAAATACTCCATCCTTCCTTCCTTCCTCCTTTCAGCACGTTGGGAAAAGGTATCAAGTAATGCAGAAACCCAATCTGTTTCTTTTCAGTAGTCTGGGGAGGGGGGTAACAGAAATAAACCTATACATACATTTTATGGATGCTTGTATTGCCTATACCATAAGTAAGCACACTGACTATTCTTCCTCTCTTCTTACACATGTATATAAAACATACCAAAGAAATCCTGATATACCTAGGTACTCTAGTTATCTTCAGAATCTCCATCTTGCTGAACTTCTCTGAAATAACAGTACAGCTCATATCTTTATGTTACTATTGTCAATGCCAAAAGGCAGTATCCCCACACAAAATGCACCCATTTCATTCCAATCTAATGAACATGAGCCACCAATGCGATGCCATAGCTGGCAGAGCTAATCAAACACTGGCATGCATCTACTGACGCATCTTGGGCAAGGCAAAGGATGCCATCCTCCCCCTCTACTCGGCCTTGGTGAGAGTGCAGCTGGAGTACTGCATCCTGTTCTGGGTGCTGCACTTCAGGAAGGATATGGTGAAGCTCGAGAGCATCCAAAGGAGGGCCACATGCTTGATTAGAGGCCTACAGACCGGGTCATACAAAGAGAGGCTGAAAGACTTGAAACTGTTCAGCCTGGAGAAAAAAAAGACTCAGAGGGGACTTGGTGGCAGCCTATAAGTATATCAAGGCTGTACATCAGGGCTTGGGGGAACATCAATTCACCAAGGCCCCATCCAGGGGAGGACAAAAAATAATGGGCACAAACTGATTGAAGATCGCTTCAGGCTACACATAAGGCAAAACTTCTTTACAAGTTGAGTACTGAGGGTTTGGAACAGGCTCCCCCCAGAGATGGTATAGTCACCCACCCTGGTGATGTTCAAAACGCATCTTGACACCCTAATCTGTAAGGTCCCTTCCAGGCCCTAACACCTATGAAACTATGAAATCTGCACCATCAGATTCTCTTGGTTTACAATTAAATACAGCAGCACTCCGCAAATTAAAAAAAAGCAAACAAATAAAAATCACCAGTACTGATGGAGGCAGAGTTGAAGGGGACACAGGTAGCAAACTCTTTATGTTTCCACTCATCATACGTGCAAGAGATACTTGCAATTCCTCACAGCATTTCAGCCGATTCCAAGTGTACAATTCAAGGATAGGAACACATTCTTGAACAGGAAATGCCATTCGGGATTAAGAGCTTTGGCCCACTATTCTGTCTGCAGTAAAGGTCAGCGCTGAATGCTTTAGAAAAAAGTACCAAAACCCATCACAGGAAAATGAAACTTGGGCAGCATCAATTTTGCTGAATTGCAAATGGAAAAAAACAATGAACACACACACCCATACGCACGCGCTATCAAAATCAAAATGTAGCAGGTGCATTCAGTGTTTAAACTACCATATTTTTTTCATATGCAACACGCACCTTTTTTCCAGAACCCAAATGCTGTAAATTTGAGCATAAAGGGTACATTATATGCAAGGAAATATGGCACAATCTGTTTCTGCCACTTACTGGGCAAAAGCAAAAGTAAAGTCTTCATATGAACCACAAGGAGTGAAACAAGAAGCAGACTCAGCTCCCTGGCTGCTTCCATTCAGTTACTACAAGGAAAGATGGGGTTTTTTCTTCATTCTGCCTTTAAAAACAAGTGGTATGTCTTTATTTTGTGATGTACTGTAGATGAGAAAAACACAATATTTACTGCAGTCTACGTATATTGCACAAGATGTTTCCATTTCATTTCCCACGATGCTGAATTCTGCAACCTTTGAGAGATTATAAAAGGTCCCTGGACCCATTTTGTGCTCAGTTTAACCAACATAGCCATGGAATAAACTCCACCGACTCCTAGCTAGTTGCAGTGCTATTAACTGAATGAAGAATTTGACCTACTCACTTCGTATGCTGCTGATTATAGAAGCAGTAATGGTTTTTCTGCATGCAACATGTTATATCTGGTAAATTCACAAGTTTCAATGTCATCTGATAAACAGCCCTTATAAAGAACATAAGAGGAAGAGAAAAATGTGAATTGCACTAATGAATAGAAAATATGTGACTTTAAATCCGCCAAGAAATGGAAAATCTGAAGCGTGTACAAATAGAGTGAGACTTCATATTATGAAACGGTAAGAACTTTCTCTAAAGTTACTCAGAAAAATAGAACTGATGCTCTCTGCTCATTCTGCAATCTGTACTCTAAACATTTAAATCATGGTCAGCGTGTTTACATGATAAAAGTGGCTACAAAATGTGAACAAGGAGATTATAATGAAGATTTTTTCATTAGTAACTCAAAATGACCTCTGCCTCAAATTAACTGAAAACAAGTGGCATACAAGAAGGAATCGCATTAGCTCAGAAGCTTAGCTGAAAAGAAAATCTCATCTTTCTAACCTCTGCCGCCAGCTCCTGAAGAGACGGTGATGCCACAGGGTACAAAGTTGAGTTGCCTCTCACTGGGTTATGGAGACTAACATAAGCAACAACGTTTCTCTGGAGAACGTTCTTGAGCTCCTACAAGACAAGCATAGCAACTGTTATTAATATGCATGACTGTAATTAAGGCTTGTTTTCTTATTTAGTTCAGCTAAAGAAACAAACCCCACGTTTTTACCCTCCATGATTCCCTAAGTATTACTTAACTTCATTTTCTTATAATGTCATGTTAAGAACTTCAAAGGATATCTTAATTTTAGTTCTCCGTAGCAAAAGTTATAATTCTATTTCACACATCATTTGAACAGAATGCAAACAGGTCCAAGAGGAATTAAAAACGACTCTAGTTGCAAGGGCAAGAACGAAAACATTACATACTGTGAACAAAACATAAGGGGCTTTTAAACTTGTGCCTGACAGGAAACACACTTCAAAAGTCATCATTATCAAACAGTTAAACGCACTTGAATTTTCAAACCGGGAGCCCAAATTCTGATTTAAATTGCATAATTTCTCCGCTGTTGTCATTTTATTATGCTTTAAAACTAGGGAAATGATATGTGTGAAACATTACAATTATTTTTCTTAAAGTGCATTCTCTTTGCTTTCTCAGTAATGAGTTACCCCTTGCATGAAGAGTATTTATGTTGAAGAGAAGGGGTGCAACGCAGTGACATGTGATGTAAAGCTGACTTGAAGTGGAACTAAACAAATTTTGATTCCTGTCAGCTGCTTGGATCCTTTTGACTTTTTTTCTCCCTCCTCGTGTTTTTGAAAAATAATCACATTGGAAGGATGAGGCTTTGATGAGCGCTAGCTACTTTTCACAAATGATACAAAACAATTAACTCTTTATATGCATCTATCATTGTATTTGAGCAGCTATGGACTTCACCAAAGGCTACTCTTTTAAATTGATCACCTGAAATCCATTGGAATCTTATTTTAACCAGGAGGCATGTCTGATGAGTTTTTCCATTGATTTCATTTACAATTCTGTTGAAGTTAAAAAGGAACTGGGCATGTCAGATTGAATCTAACTTGTAAGCACAAATAGGTGATAACTAAAATCAGCACTAGCCATGGAGACAGTGAAATTTATATATGATTAATGGCTTGGATGTATGAAAAATACTACAGCACACCCTTCCTTCATTATGATCCCTGTGAACTACACTCTCCCTGCATAAAAGCTGGAAGCAGGAGGTTCACAAATGTTAGACGTTAAGAAAAAGAGAAGAAAAAGCCTTTTGGTGATCAACATCTTGGTTTCCCAGGACATTTAAAGCATAGGTCTAAGTCCCATGGCCCTATTTCACCCAACCTGTAGAGGGGCCAGGAATTTGGGGATGGCGTGAGCAGGGCTGGGGACCACTTCCAAGTACCAGGTATGGACCCCCCTTAGGGGACGTATGTTGGTGGCAAGATGGCAAGCGATGGCTGCGCTAACCCTTCTGCCATAGCTAGTCTCCTGCTATAGATCACCTTGCCACTGCTACTAGATCCAGACCCAGCCTGAGAGGCTCTCACAGTCTGGAACCAGTCCAGGGATGCAGGCGCATTTGAAACCTCTTATTTAAAAGATGTCTTCCTTAATGATAGCTCCAAGCCCCACTGTAGTTTCTTAACAAGTGTCAATGAATGAAACGTACATGAAAGCCAATTTAGGTGCCTACCACTTCCATGTACTGGATGGATCACTAACACAGCTGTTTCTTTGGCTTAATAGATGGAAGCTTACACTTTTTAAACATGAGTTATGAGTTCTATTGGTTACAAATTCTAGTCCCGCTGATAGATTATAATTTTTTAGCTGATAATCAGCGTCTGCCAAAGTGATGACAGCAGAGTATCATAGAATCATAGAAGTACGGTCGGAAGGGACCTTGTAGATCTTCAAGTCCGACCCTCCGCCTGGGCGGGAGAAAAGACTGGACCCAAATGAGTCCAGCCAGGTAGGCATCAAGCCTCTTCTTAAAGACCCCCAGGGTAGGAG
>NW_017728910.1:17072045-17083574 GCF_001723895.1 Crocodylus porosus | reverse complement strand
CCTGGGGTGGAGAGCATCTGGACCCGCTGACTTGAACACGTCCAGCCCCTCCAGAAGCTCTCTAACCCGGTCCTCCCCAACCTGAGGTCTGGAGGCGTTTCCCTTGAGTCCATCCAGCATCACAGCGGGGAAGTCCCGGTCCCCGCACAAGAAAACGGAGGTGAAGAATTGGTTAAAGAGTTCCACTTTCTCCTCTGGCGCAACCACCAGATTGCTCAGCATACTTTGCAGGGGCCCCACATTACCCGGTGCCTTCTTCATCCTCCCTACATATTTGAAAAAGGACTTTTTACTATCCTTGATCTTGTTCTAATTAGCCATAATGAGTCGTGAAAATGCTTGGGCATGTATCCAAAACAAGGTGAATCTTCTTTGGTCTAAAAATTAGAATAAGTAATGGTTTTAAACAAAGTTGTTACTTCTGCATACCACTCTACCTTGTGTCTCTGTGTCTTATCCTGTTTGTGCTGACACCAGCTTGTTTATATTATTGGTATATAAGTGTATGCATATGAACATATTTTACCTCTGCCCATTCATATGAGCCAATGTTGCCAAATGACGTTCCTCCCCATGAGCAGAAAATAATGGTCCGGTCAGGCCTCCACCCTTTCTTAACCTTTATCATCAAGGCTTGTATAAAGGCTGTGATGATGGCAGTACTTTGGGCCCATCCGTGTCCACTGGAACTGTATAAACTATTGTGGTGGCTACCAACGATGACATATCTGTCTGAAAAATAAAAATAAATTAAAAAAAAATTAAAAAGTTGGATGTTAACTTTTTAAAAATCAAATACAAACAGTTTTGGAGTGAAATAGTCTAATAATAAAGGCTGAATTCTGTTAATACTTTCTTATGTTAACAATGCATACAGCACAGGTAAGTGTTGTCAACAAAAATCTGCATGATCAAGCTAAGTCCTGTGCAAGGCAATACCTAGATCTTTGTTTTCTTTACTTACAGCAATCATAACATAAGTAAACAGGGGTCAATATAGAAGCCAAGTAAAAATGTGCACATGCTTTTGAAGTGCATAGTGTTATTTGTCATCTTACAGCTGCCATAAATAACTTTGATCCTGTGTTCTGAATATCTTAGACAAGCATCTGAAAATACACTGATAAACAGAGACTTTCTCCCCCCAGCTCCCTCCCCCGCCCCGAGTCCTAACTTTTGCAACTCCACTGACTTTCTTTATTACAATCACTTCTCATGGCACATCCAAAACATTTGTGGCACAGTTTGTCATTGAGTTATCCAATAGATCTCCAAGCATGCTTTAATATGCTGTAAAAATAAGATGATAATGCTCAGGCAAAATGTGGCTTACTGTGCAGTGGCAGCAACTAAAAGCTTTGGTTGTATAAAAAATGAAGCAAGCAGAGGTTAGGCTCTATTTAAGAAAAAAAGATATAGTATAGAAACTAGTATAATGCCATTAATGATACAACCTCACCTGGAATACTGTGTTGAGTGCTATCTCAAAAAGGGTACTGGAAAAACAGAAGAACTTGAGAAGCAGGTAACCAGAACAGTTAAAGATCTGGAAAGGCTTCCGGGTAAGGAGAGACTGAAAAGACTGGGACTGTAGGTTCAGAGAGGAGATATGACAAAAGTATAACAACAACAATCACGGTACAGAAAAGGCGGAGGAAACCTGTTTACTTTGATTATATAAGAACAAGGTGATAATTTACAAACTAATGAAACGCGGCAGATTTCAACCTGAAATAAGAAATCTCAGGTGGTTAATCCATGAAACACTCTGCTAAAATACAACATTGTGGGCAGCATAGTCAGAGAACTTGGAAGAGGCTTCAACAATTATACGGATAATGAAAACATCCATTGTTAAAGAGGATGGGGAAAAAAATCACTCGCATGTTAAAAATATATAACCTTATGCTTCAGGGCACAGTTTCATCATTGTCTTTTTACAGTTTTCTAGGCTCTTTCCTCTAAGCATCCTAACTACTTTTGGAAATAATAAATTACTGAATTAGATTAACCACCGGTCTGAGCAGAATGGCAAGTTCTGTGTACCGCAGGGTCCAGCCGCAGTTAGGAGTACAAAAGTAAGATAACATCAGCCCTGCTGTGTGCTGTCAGCTTATGAAAACAAACTGGAATTTGGGTGTAGGTTAGATCCTCATCCAAGTCCCTTACACCTGCCAAACAGAGCGGGATTAAGGGTGTTCTTTATTTCAGAATTTCTGCAGGGGAAAAACAGTTTTCTGATCAGTTCAGAACCCTGAAATAAATCCACTGGGTGTCTGCCGGGCTCTGAAAGATTTCAGGCTCTATCCGATCTGGTTCATCTATTGCTGTTGTCAATGCTGGAGTGTAACTAGATGTTTGCATTATAAATTGTCCACACATTAAATTGCCTATGAAATTAAATGCTGTGCACTCCACAGGGATCTCGGTTTTGATTACTGCCTACAAACATCTTGAATTGGACATGTACTCTCTGATTATAAAACCCCCTCCATCAAAGTGGGCCTTTAGTGGACTTCTGTTCAAGGCAGTACCCAGGGACATGATTTTAGAAGAGTACAATAATGTGGCACTGGGTTTTACTGAAGTGGCAGCGGCAACATCTCTCTTGACTTAAGTGCCTTTCAATCAGATTGCATTACTGATTGCCTCCAAATATATATATACACACACACCCACACACATACATACATACATATATACACACACACATATATGTAGACATACACACAAAAGTACACACACACACATAAATGAAAATCTATTTGTAACACCAGCTGTTTCTTAGATTGTAATTTTATTGTAATGTACTGATACAGAGTCATTAACACAAACTGTATACCTTGTCAGGAAAATGTAAATCTAAGTGTACATAATAATTTAATGCAATGAGAAGTATTGTAATGAGAAATAGTCTCAAGGAACTGCTAAAAGTTGCATCAATCCCGCAGATCCAACAGACATTCGCTGTTGGGTCCCAGGGGTTGAGAGATCAAGCTGAAATTTAGGGCAGCTGTGAGTCCCGTAGCCCCACCTCTCCCTCCTCCCAGCTCCGGCGCTGTTTTCAGGATGGGAGTAGAGGGAGACAGCAGAGGAAGCTCGGTCTGGGGTTGGCCCAGCCAGCTCTGGAGGGTGGGGAAGGTAGACGGGCACTCCCCCACATCTCTTCAGACTTATGGACCCACAAGGACCTACCAGAACTACAGAGAGGGTTTGGGCAGCATCAAGGATTGCCCTCCCCTGTCCTATCCGCTTGCCCTGCGGAATAAAAGTATAATGGGATCTGACAACTACCATCTTCAGTCCAAGAAGCTCCAGCTAAGAGAGGGGAGTGGGGACAGCAGCTGATGGCTCTTTTGAAGCTACTGACCTGCCTACACCCCTTCCAAATGAACAGACACGCAAGAAAACTGACTACAGAAGCAGCAGATGGGCAGCAGCAGTAGCCTCTTCTGCCAAAAACCTCCTGAAAGTAGGTGGGGAAACAGACAGAATATAAGGAGAAGGAAGAGGGGTGCCAAGCAGAAAAGGAAGAACCGTCGGAAACCTTGGGGGAGTGAGAAGATAGGCAAGACAGTCAGGGTGGTCAGCAGAGTAAGGATTAATAACTGGCGGACTGTATATAGTCTTTTTCCTTATTAGTTACACCTCCCCGAAATACAATGACTAGCTATTTAGTGCTTGCTCACTATAAAATCCATACACATTGCATTCAGATTTCCACAGTGGTTGCTGACTAACCAAGACATTCCTTCCTTCTCTTATTTCTTCAGCTTCGTGGCAGGATTTCAGATGCTCCATGAGAGCTTTTAAACTCTCTCTATAATGCTTCGCCAACCAAAAATTAAAACATATGTCTCCACGTATAGAAACCCCTAGGAGGGAAAATCCATGCTTGGTGCAACTCTTTGGGGTTTCAGTGAACTAAGAGCAGATACATTCTGCTTCCTCTCTCTACTGCAGGAGCATAGAGAGAATTGCTGCAGACATAAGCTGAAAAGAACCACGTTAAGATGACAAAGTGCCAAATATGCCTTGAAAACTTCCGGTATTGTCACTCCCAGCAGGGCCTCTGCTACAATACCCACTGGGAAGTACAGTGAATCAATTGGAGGCTTAGAGTTATTTTCAAAAGGAATGGCATCCATAGAGAACTATGCATTTAAATTAGAAGACAGGGCTTGATAGCCCCAGTTCAGCGAGGTATTTAAGGATGGGCCGCACTAAACATCTGAGTAGACACCGTGATTCCAGTGCCCTGTGCGCATAAAATTAAGGATGTTCCTATAAAAAACACAGAATCAGGGTCTCCATAAGGATGCCATTAGCACAAGAAATATTTAGGGGTTTGTTTGTTTTTTTACTTTAAATTTTCGCATACACTATAGTAAATACAGGAGGGAAAGTATTGCCAGATGCATTGCAGAAAGTTCATGTCAAGGAAAAAAGGCCTAGTTTTTAAATCAGTTTTCCTATTCCTGGTTTGCAATTCAGAAAAGCAGGGGAATTCTTCTGAAAATGCTATTTTGTATTTCACAACTTCAGCTATTTTTTTTCAACATAGGTATTTATACTACCCCACGGGTAATAAGACTGATAACTTCAAATTCTTGTACAGCCATAAAAACCTGCGTTTAATCAAATTTAATTTTAAAATGGTATTTTTTTAATCTTTTCTAAAAGCAACTTAGTTGTAAAAGCTGTAGCTGTTACTCCACTAACAGAAGTTATAGTACAAGCTTCTTCATCCTGCCCACCTCAGTTCCTCACTACTGACCTGATCTGATCACATCTTCAGAGCGTGAAGTTAAGCTGCCATCTACCTCTTTGCTTAGACTGACAATAGCACTGCTAATCCGGGAAAATGTGATGATGGTTTTGGAGAAGATGCCATCTGTCTGTCTGGAACTGCACTGAGTGGACCACCAAAACTCAGTATGTCAGTGATGCCAGTGATTTCCCAGTGATAACACTTTCTACAACTACGGCAATAAAACAGAGTGAATCTTTGCAATTCTGCCATCCCTACTCCCATTGAACAAACAGATTTCAGTGGGAATACCCTGGTATAAGAAACTGCTTACCATAAATAAGTCTGAAGAACTGGGCCTTAAATTTTACAAGTGACAGAATTTCCAAGCTGTGTACTCCTCTAAAATGTCCGTTGCTACGTTTTGTGCTACTTAGCTAGAGCTCATCCTCTGTCTTGATTCAGTTAGCAATCTGCCCACAGGTGGGACGCAGTGCAATGCCCCACTACACATCTAAGTCGCACAAAGTTTGATATTTGCTTTTGATTGCTTCTGCAAAAATAAGTGATCCCATTTAGAATTGGGTGCTAATGTGAGAATAAGCATAGACTTCTACCATTCTGACATATGCATCACATCCGCTTCCTATAATGCCAACTCATAGATAATTTAAGAAATAAGACTTAATAATAATCCGTATTTAAGAAGACTACAGCCTTTGCCAAGTCAAAGAGACCTCTTATACAAAGCTTCCAGTCAAGCAATGCATTAGTTTCTACAATTAGAAATTCCAAGACATTTGCTGATTATGCTGTAAAACACATGTATTATTATAAGGATAACTACTATTTGTGCAAAAATATGCTCATTTTGTTGGCACCATCTCCTTTAGCTAAATCTCTGCTTAACTCTACTGGTGAGCCTTTGTATAAACCAAAGTGTAATCTCCCTAGAACAAGGATAGTCTTTTCATTAGAAATTATGGCAGAGCTCATCACAATAAGAACTTGATACTTTGCTGGAGCTCTTGATATTATAGTTCTACTTTAACAAAAGTGGTAATGAGGATAATAGTGATCATAAAGGTTTACTTACCAGGAAGTGCAGATCCCTTTAAATACCCAATAACATTAGAAATCGTCTTGTATGTTGTGACTGTCTGAACATTCAGAGTGATTACAGTCTTTTCTGGTGAGAGAGAAAAGGAAGCAAAAAACATCAGGTCTGAAAGTTTATCAAGCCTCCAAATTCTCTACGCCCTCAATTACCCTACAACAAATGAAGGGAAAAAAAGAAGAGGTAAGAGAATATCTTTCCTCTTCCTAAATTACATAAAAGAGGTATGTCAGACAATAACAACTTCAACCACCTCTTCCCCCATGCTCATTTAACAACATGACCCCAAGTGGTTCCTCAGCAGATGGAGGAAAACATGAAAGTGGTGACTCCAAAAAGATGCACCTCTACTGTTTGAGCTAAGACGGCAGTGCTGCAATGGGCTCATCAACCTCTACACGTGGCCCAGCCACACAGGTAAGAACTGAATACAAGAGTGAATCTGTGGGTTACACACATTTCTGGGCAAGAGAGCTTGTGCAGTGCCAGTCCCTATACAGGATACCACTGATACCATTCAGAAGCTGGGCGTTATTTTAGACTTGTCAGGAGCTCTCCCATGGTCATACTCCCCATGCAGAGCCAGGTTATAAAAAGGGTAGTTCAGTCCAAACAGGTTTCAAGAGCCTTCCCTCAAAAGTTACTGATCCCAAATAAAATACTCTATGGAAAGATCACTTTGTTCTTAATCTCCCAGGCTATTTTCCTCCTATTATATTTTTTCCCGAACAGCCTCTTCTCTTGCTTCCTGAGATGCATGGGATGTTTCAATGGAGAGTGCACTGCAATTCATAAAGTAAAAATAGCCTGTCTCTAGCTTTATTAGAATGCTTTTCATGTTCAGATGAATTTATTCAGTGAGCCAATTTTAAAAGTTAATTAAAAGCAAACCCAGATTTTTCATTCACCTGCTAGATCACAGAAACCGATGGCCTCATTAATGTTAAAAAAGCTAGGACCTTTCGCTGCTTCTTAAAAAATAAAACCAACAAATATTTATAAGTCAATCTCCCAAAGTTTGTATCCAATCCCTTATTCGGGTGAGATACGTGATCATCGGTGAGAACATCATTAGTTCTTAGGGTAAAAACTAAATAAGGACAGTTTTAACCAGCTTATCCATTAAAGTTATCTTCCTTAAAATGCTTGCCCCTTGCACAATGAACTAATGTGAGCTCTAAGAACAGCTATAATTACAACCGGGCTCTATGCATTATCCCCAGGTTATAAATCACAGTCTTTTGAGATATAAAATTATTCTAGGTCCAAATGACTAATTTTGTTGAAAAGTATATTCAAGCCAAGTTTGATTTCCCACTTTTAGTCTAGTCTCACTGTACTTAAATGTGGTATATTTTATTAGGTCCAATTCAGCAAAGTGCATGCTAAAATCTGCTGGAAGACAACGGACTTCACTACTTTCTTCATTTCTATGTTGAATTAGTTCCACAATTGACACTGGCTACCAAGTCCTGAACTGATAATAAAGCAAGAGAAAATTCTCCTCTGGCAACTGATACATTTTGGAATCACATATTAAAATGACTAGACATATTGTAGAGTACTCTGGCTTAAAGTGGCTTAGGCTTAAAGGCTTAGTGCACCTGGCAAAAGGGCTCAAGGGGCTTTCTACAGGGTACACAAAAAAAGTAAAATTTAATTTCCTTTAAACAGTTCTGACAACAAATCTCGCTTCCTGATGTTACACATCCAATGAAAGACTTTAAAGGTCTTGACAACTTTATCTCTTTTCCCTTTATTCTCTGAAAAGCCATAAGGAGACTTTAGCTTAATACTGCTTGAAATATACTTTACGTTTTTCTAAGCCATAAAAGCCACTTCAAAATGAAAAGAGTACAAAGGGATGCATTCATATCATTAATATTTCTGGTTTGTTTATATTTTTTCAAGTTTTCCTAACTTGAAAGCTATTCATTACCACATACAGGGTGTGTCTTACACATGCATATTAATGCAATGCAATAAACCCCGGTGCTTATTGCCACTACCCCTCCCCCCCCCGCCGCTTCTCTTTCTGCAGGTCAGCCCGTCTCCTGTGCTGCCGCCAAGTCCATGGTGCCTGGCCTCGGGGAGGTAAGAGGCTCCTGGCCGACTGGGACGTGGAACTGGTGGCACCACAGCACTCCCTCCAGAAGACCTTCCAGAAAGGTGCCCGGGGGCCAGCCCCCGCCCTGCACTGGCTCTGCACCCCAAGCATGCCCCTGATGAGAGTATTCTGAGCACGCTGCGAGGAACCGCTTGTGCAGCCCGAGGGTACACGACCCACTATGCCCTGCTACTGCTGACTGCCATGGTGCCCCAGGTGCACCTAGAACAGAACACTGAGCTTCAACAGTGTGGAGGGCAAGGCTCTGCTGCCTCACAACCTCTGCCACCGCCCAAAGGACTACCTGTGGCCTGGGGTAGGCTTGGAAATGGGTTACCTGCATTCCCTGCACCCAGGAGCCCACCCACCCCTGAGGAGCAAGCAGGGACAGGAGACTCAGCTGGTGACTGCCTGTGCCAGGGCCTGACTTACCATGGTCTCTGGGCACCCATGCACACATGAGTCCTGATCTGAGGCCAGACTGCACAGCCCCCTGGTATTGAGCATGTTAGCTCAGAAATGTTGCAAACTCTTACAAACAACTTATTTCTCCTGGCTCTGTAGGACCTGAAGCTGTACGCAAGGCAGAGACACCAGCTGGCAGCCGGGAAGTGCCTTCAGGGTCGCTGCCAGTCTTGGCCAGGGCTCTGTGTACGTGCCAGCTCTGGTCATGGTGGCTGAGGAGTGGCTGGAAGATTCGTGGGCCTGGTGCATGGATAACATTGCCCATGGGTGGGAAAGCGATACATGAAAATGGAAGAGGGACACCTGCCAGGTTGGTGAGGGATGCACACAAGGTAGTGAGGGAGTTCTGGGAGGGACAGGCTCCTGGCCCTGTAGGAGAAGCACCTGGAGGCCCAGGAGGGGCAGGCTACCCTGGTGGCCAGGACAGTGGAGGTCACACAGGAGGACTGGAGAGTGCTGGACACCACCCTGGCCCTGATGGTTACCGTTGTATCATCTGGTCCCCTGGCCCTAGCCCCATCTGTCCCCTGGCAGCTGCTCACCACCCAGCAGCAGGGCCATCCCAGGGGCCTGGGCTGAGGAGCAGCAGCACCTTCACTGGCCAGGTGCCCCTGCCCTGAGGTCCCCACTACCCAGCACCCCTGCCTAGGCCCAGCCCTGCTGCTCACCCAAGCATCATGCGGCCCCAGAGCAGGTGCTGCCTGCAGCAGGACCAGGACCAAGCAGGACCAGGGCCAAGTGCCTGCTGGCAGCTGAGCCAGCTTCCCCTCCTGCAGCAGGACCAGGACCAGGACCAAGCTCTGGCTGCAAGAGGGGGAGCTGGCTCTGTTGCCACCTCCAGGCAAGCCCCCCACTGACCACACTCACTGCAGCTTGCACACCCGTGGGGGTGTGGCCAGAGGCTACAGTGCTGGATGCCTGTCCCCAGGCTCTAACCCTTGGTGCCCCTACCCTGAGAGGTCACAAATTCTACTGGACATAGTCTGCATGGGAAAGAGGGTGCTTTATTGGTGGGGTGGTGGGTGCACCAGCACCCATTTAGGTAGCCGATGGCTCACTCCACAAGTGCGTGGGTCTGGCTTCGGCACCTGTTGAAGTATGCCTGGCAGGGGCCCAGCTGGCCGGTGTAGGGCCACATTAACTAAGGCAGGGGCAGTTAGGCAGAGTCCTGTCTGAGGAGGAGCAGGACAGCCACCGTAACAAGCTGGCGGTCCAGAACCCCTGGTGCAAAGCACCCACTCTCCACCGGGGCTGGCAGAGCAGAGTTGTGGAACATGCAGGTGTCATGGATGCTGCCTGTCCAGTTGGCATTCACATTGGTGAAGGCACTGTAGTGATCAAAGACAGCCTGGAGCATGACAGAGTAGAAGCCCTACCAGCTGTAGTAGGTCTGGTCACTGCAGGGTGGCAGGTGATGAGCAGGTGTGGGTCCTTTCCAGGTGTTCTGCCATTCCAAGTATGGGGAGAGCTACTCAAGGAGCTCCTCAAAGGTGGCCTGGGTCATCCAGAATGATTTCAATCACTGCTCATTATCCCAGGTGGACTGGATGATGTGCAGCTGCCAGTCCTGGCTGGCTGGGCAGGCTCTTAGGTAGCAGAGTTGGAGCCCCAAGAGCGTATGGGTGGTACCAGTGGTGGCGTCCAGATGTCCAGACCCCAGCAGGGATTCTGATGATGCACAGCAGCACAGTGGCAGGGGGCCTGGGATGGCATGGTGAGCCTGGCTAGGAGGTTTCATTATGCAGGGGGGCTGCCAGGGCTGAGACTGATTTGAGTCAGGTGACAGTTGCCATGGCAGGGCAGAGTGGTGAGTAGGAGCCTGGGGTGGCAGACATTGCTCTCAGGTCCTAGCAGCAGACATGGTGCAGTGGGCAGCGGCTCCAGCAACAGAACTGCAGCATACTGGCAGAGTGCTCTGCAGGCTGCTCCAAACCAGGAAGCCACATGGCCAGGGAGAGGGAGTAGGGCTGTCTTTTACAGATGGCTGCTGGCTGCAGGTAGGTGCAGTCAGAGCCTCCAGCTCCCCCTAGCTGCTGCAGGACCAGAGAAGGCAGGAGCAGACTTGCTGCCAGGACTAGCAAATCTGTTCCCAAATGGTATATGTAGACCCCTGCCCAGGATGGGTTCACTCTAGAATAAATTACTCTGGTGTAAACCCAACCAGGAGCATTTGCACATGTAGATGCACCCACCTCATAACTAAAACAGGCATTTTGCATCATCATATTTCTTGACGACAATTTTAGTATCAGGTTTACATACTAAAGTTAAACCCTAAATCTTCTTTCAGAACCCAGTTGTGGGCCACAAAACAATAATTCAGGCCCAAATCATCTAACAAAACTTCCTTTATGCACATGTTTAAATTTAATTATATGAATGCCTGAGTAAAGCTGAGTAGATGCACAAGCAGGAACCAGATCTCCAACTGCAAACTCTGCAAATTATTCCAGTGTGCTACAGAAGTCCCCTTTTATGGAAAAAAGTGCAATTAGAGATTAAAAGTACAATTTAGTCTCTGATGCATACACAGGTCTTATACAAGTTACGCAGTTAGGTATGAATTTTCTCCGACATTGGAAAAACTTGAAATACAAGAAAAAATGGTCATTTGAAGCCACTGTAAAAGTGAAACAAAGTAATGTAACATACGACTGATGTTAAAAATACTGTTTCTATTGGAATATATAGCATAACATAAGACTCACAGTACTGCCAGTTTCAAGGAGAGGTGGGGGCGTTGGCACTCTATATTAAGGAGGAATACACATCCTCGTCAATTAGCAAGGAGTCAGAGGAAGGGCACTCTGAAGTGTTTTGGGTTAGAGTACAAGCCAGTCAAGGGGAAAGAGACTTAACGGTGGGGGTCTACTACAGACCTCCCAACCAGGGGGAACAGCTTGACCGGGAATTCTTAGGTCAGCTTACTGAGGTAGTGAAGTCTAAGCATGTGGTAGTCATGGGGGACCTGAACTTCCCGGACATCTCCTGGGAAGAGCAGTCAGCAAGGTCTGACCGTTCACGTAGGTTCTTGGCCAGAGTGCAGGACCTCCATCTAACCCAGGAGGTGCACAGCCCCACCAGGGGAGA
>NW_017728910.1:17065368-17072034 GCF_001723895.1 Crocodylus porosus | reverse complement strand
AATCTTTCCTGCCATGGCAGGGGGGCGGACTAGATGATCTACTCAGGTCCCTTCCGACCCTAGAAACTATGAAACTATGAAACTAAGTGTGTAAAAGTCTTAAGCCTAGTTCTAAAACATCACAAGATATCAAGCTGACAGTTTCTTCAATTAATCTGCATCTTTCTTATTTTCAACTTGTCCTCAACTGCCATGAAAGCTAGTAACCTACTTCTGTTCAATAATGAAAACTGAGTCTCACCACATAACTTGTCTTGAAAAGCTGGGGCTTCCAGTAAAACTCAACTATGAAGAAACAGATGAAAAAAATTGTCAAAGTTGATAACATTATACTTAGGAACATTCTGTTCCACTTTGTTTAAAAGAGTGACCAAACAGGCTGTGGCATGTTTTTATTTTTTATGGGTGAAAGAATAAATATTAATATAGATTGATATATTGCACTTTGCATGTGTTGTGAAATGCACAAATATGGTCAACACTTTACAAGACACATACAACAGCAAATGTTCAAATCTGTTAATAATGCTTCACCTAAAGTAGACACAGAGGGTATGGCTAGGATTCAGAGAAACCTAGACAAATTGGAGGATTGGAACAAAATAAACCTGATGAAGCTCAAGGATAAGTGGAAAATCCTGCACTGAGGATGGAACAGTCCTGTGCATCAGTACAGGCTAGGGGCTGACTGGCTGGGCAGCAGTTCTGAAGAAAAAAACCCCGGGGTTACAGCGGACAATTAACTCAATATGAGCCAGCAGTGTGCCCTTGTTACAAAGAAGGCTAGTGGCTAATGAAGTGATTTTCCCCTCTATTCGGCACTGGTGAGGCCACATATGGAGTCCTGTGTCCAGTTGTGGGCCCCACACTATAGAAAGGATGTGGACTAATTGGAAAGAGTCCAGTGGAGGACAGTAAAAATGGTTAGGGGGCTAGGGCACGTGATTTATGAGGAAAAGTTGAGGGAACTGGGATTATTTAGTCTAGAGAAGAGAAGACTGAAAGGGGATTTAATAGCACCCTTCAACTATCTGAAAGGTACTTCCAAAGAAGATGAAGCTAAACTGTCCTCAGCGGTGGCAGATGACAAAACAAAGAGCAATGGTCTCAAGCTGTATCAAGGGAAGCTTAAGGGCCTCTGTACACACCACAAAATTAGTCTTTAAAGTGGTTTAAATGCCCTTTTGCACCGCTTCAATGACACTACTGTTTGCACGCTCAGGAGCGTATTTCTCTTTAAGCCAGGAGAGGCACTAAAGCATGGCTCTTTGGCTGTGTGTTCACCTCCTCTTCCTGCTGTCCACGAGGTCTCTGGGATTTGCAGTCCAGAATTACAGCAACATGACTCTGCAGAGTTGCTCATCATGTCCTCTTCCTCCTTCCAGGTGCCTCTGGGATTTGAAGTCCACAGTTGCAGCCAACAGTAAGTCTGAGCAGGGGAAGGGGTGTTTAACCCCCCCTCCCTGGCCCCAGACTCTAGCTGGGGCTTGCCTGGGGAGGCAGCCCCGCCCCTCCCCCCATAGACTGGGTTGCATCCCCAGTCAACTCCCTCAGCAACCCAGGGTGCACCTCATCTGGCACCATGGACTTGTATGTATCCAGCTTTTCTAAATAGTCCCTAACCTGTTCTTTCACCACAGTTGGCTGCTGACCCAAACTGTGCTGCCAAGTGCAGTAGTCTGGGAGCTGGCCTTGGCTATAAAAACTGAAGTGAAAAAGGCATTGAGCACTTCAGCCTTTTCTGCTCCCTCAGTCACTAGTTTGCCTCCCCCGTTTAGTAACAAACCCACACTTTCCCTGATCCTCCTCTTGTTACCCACATACTTGTAGAAACCCTTCTTGTTACCCTTTATATCCTTTCCTAGCTGCAACTCCAAATGCACTTTTACTTTCCTGATTTCATCCCTGCATGCTCTTTCCTAGTTGTCTGTCCAAGTTTCCACTTCTTATAAGCTTCCTTTTTGTGATTTAGTTTACTGAAGAGTTCCCTGCTAAACCAAGCTGGACTTCAGCCACACTTTAGCTAGTCTTCCTGCACATCAGGATGGTTTGGTCATGCACTCTCAGTAAGGCTTCTTTAAAGTACAGCAAACTCTACTCAACTCCTCTTTCCCTCAGTCTGGCTTTGCAGGGGATCCTGCGCTGTAGTTCCCCAAGCAAATCGAAGTCTGCTTTTCTGAAGTCCAGGGTCCTTACTTTGGTACTCTACTTCCTTCCTTTCCTGAGGAACCTGAATTCAGTCATCTCATGGTTGCTGCTGTCCAAGTTGCCATCTACTATTATATTCCCCACCAATTCTTCACCGTTTGTGAGCACAGGTCAAGAAAAGCGTGGTCCCTAGTTGGCTGCTCCAGCACTTGCACTAGGAGGCTGTCCCATACAGTCTCCAAAAACTTCCTGGATTGCCTGTGCTCTGCTGTATTGCCCACCCAGCACATGTCAGAGTGATTGCAGTCTCGTACAAGAACCAAGCCGGTGATTGGGAAACTTCTGCTAGTTGCTTGAAGACAGCCTCCTCCATCACTTCCTCCTGGCCTCCTGGTCTATAGCAGGCCCCCACCACAATATCACCCTTGTTGCTCTCCTCTCTGACCCTAACTTAGAGACTTTCAACAGGCCTATCTCCAGTTTCATACTAGAGTTCTGAGCAATCATTTGGCTCTTTTATATAGAATGCAACTTCTCCTCTTCTCCCTGCCTGTCCTTCCTGAACAGTTTCTACCCATCCATGACACTGCTCCAGTCATGAGAACTATCCCACTAAGTCTCTGTTATTCCAAACACGTCATAGTCCCATGATTGTGCAAGGACTTCCAATTCTTCCTGCTTGTTTCCTAGGCTTTGTGCATTTGTGTACAGGTAACTAAGGTAGCTAGTTGATTGCCCTGATTTCTCAGGAGGAATAAGAATGACTCCCCTGTTGCCCACCCCTACTTGAACTTCCTCCAGGTTACCCACTTCCCCACTTAGCTCAGGGCACTGGTATCCATTCTCCAGAGACCTTCATTTGAAGCCCTCCTCTTTAGGTTAGTGAGCCTGTCTGTGAAGATGTTCTTCCTTCACTTCATTGGCTGGATCCCATCTCTTCTTAGCAGTCCTTCTTGAAACATTATCCATCGTCAAAGAAGCCAAAGCCCTGCTGGCAGCACCACCTGCACAGCCATGCATTGATTTGCAGGATGAACCTGCTCCTGCCCAGGCCATTTCCCTTGATCAGAAGGATCAAGGAGAATACCACCTGAGCCCCTATCTCCTTCACCCATCCATACAGAGCCCTGAAGTCACTTTTAATCTGTTCAGAGTCCCCCCTGGCCACAGAAAATGTGGCCTTTTGGTATAGAAGTGGTTCTAGATGTTGCTTAACAACATAAAAAACATTCAAAATTACACAAGTGACATGCTGCATTAGATTTCCAAAAATACCCTCATTCTTCCCTAACTGTTTATTAAATTGTATATGCAAAAAAATAATGTAATGGAATCTATGGCACGTTGTTCAGGATGCTGAATAACTGTAAACTTCCTTCTGCAATAACTCGTTTGTCATGGCTGATGAATGAATTGAGGCGCCTGCAATTAAAAAGCCTCCCTTTCACTCTTTTTTCATATAGTGATCGATCATGTGATCTCAGTCTCTTTTTCAAAATTGATACATCCCCATTTTTTCTCTCAAGTAGACTTGGATTGATTACCAAACTCATGTTGTCCAATAACAAAGCTTTTCCTCTGCTAATACAGGCATTCATAATTCCTAGGTTTTCAAGTCCAGAGTTGGTCCAAAGATTTGCATGAAGACATTTTTCATTACTAGACTGAATCCCTTTGGACTAAACTCTACTTACATAAAAAGTGACTTTGAATGTAAACACTTTCTAGTACTCAGGACTCAAAAGTCACTCTAAACATGATCTGGTATGGAGTCAATGCCTTATCTTCAATATCAAAGAGAATTGGGTACCAGCCTCACATGCTGGTTTCAATGCGATTCCAGATGTGGCCCCAGGCATGCAGTACATGGCCTGAGCTGAGTACAGGTCCAGCCAATGGTACTCAGAGCTGGTCTGGCACAATCTGTCCAAGACCCAGGGGCCATATCATAGGTCTCCATGGGCAGGATCCAGACCACAGGCTGTACGTTTGATACCCTTCAACTAGACAATGAGGCTATTATTTTAAACCATGACCTACAATGCAGAACTATAACACCCAAAGACTATTTACACCATTTAGGCACATTAACATGTTGCCATAGTGCCTTTTTGCATTTTCTTCCATTTGTTTTTTTCTTAGATTTATATTAGACATAATGTTAGCTTATTATGCGTAAAAATTATGGGATCGTTTGCATATTGACATAAGTGATTGATGGCACAGTCAGCATTTATTAAATTTGATTCTCTTTTTTTCCTTGACAGATAGCAAACTGTGAAGGAGAAATGCATAATAGCATCATAGGACTCCATTCTATTGCTTAATGTGAGGATATATGCCATTTATCTTTTATGCCTCTCTTCCCAATGAATGGAAGACAAGCTTGATTTGCACTACTGCAGAAGTTGGCAAAGAACTTTGTTTGTCTTGGACCAAGACCATCAAAGGCTGGAAGCAAGGGAAGCTTGAAGTTATATCTTCAGTTCCCAATCCCAAATTCACAAGATGAGAGTTGAATGTAAATGGCAATATTATGCCCATTTGGCAGGTAGAATAGTGTAAAGCTAAGATAAAATGGGGATCAGCAATTTATTTAAAGGTTCTTAATAATTTATTTTAAAAGAATGGCACAAAACCTCCTTTAGTCACTTAGTCTCTTTAGCCACTTTCATTATTTTTCCCATCCCTTTTATCTTCCAGTAGTGGGTGTGATTTGCTTGCAGCTTATAATGAATTTTTGCAATATAATATTTAAGGAGATTGATGTTACAATCAGTAGCTCCAGTTTGTAGGATGGGAGGGATTATAAAATATAAAGTGGTTCTACACATATTATGAACAATTCGACCTGAGCATTGTCCTGTGGTTATAGCAGGATGCTGGGAGCCTTTTTATCCTTGGTTCCATTATTCATGCACAGTTCAATCTTGTTCAAGTTATTTAAGCTATTGATGCTTTAGTTTACCGTTGTGTAAAATGGGGCATAAACAAATCTACTTCAGAGCAAAGGGTATTAATTAGAATTAGTTAAATCAACATCTCCAGAGCCTTAAAGAATCCCGGGGATTTGTCTATAAATAAAATTTGTGTGGAAGGAAGGAAAAAGTAGAAGCATCATGATAGTCACTAAATTAAGTTCTGCATCACTGAAGAAACTGGCTAATTATCATCAGTTCCCTCCACAAGGAGAGGTCACTCAGCAGTGAATATGGACAATAGAACTCATTCTCTTTTTGAGTGCTGGTGGACCCTAGAGCAGTAGCATAACTAGGCTGGGGTGAGAAGAGCCCCAGCCCCAGCCCCAGGGGCTGATTTAGAGGATGCAGCAGCATCAGCCAAAAAGTAGGTAGCCTACAGCACAACTGTTACAGCTCAGCACTCGCACCCCTCTCTTATCTCCAGCACCTCAGCCCAAAGCAGGATACCCATACGGTGTCCAGGAGGTATCCTCATGTGAGCTACCTGAGGGCACACCTCACACATTTCAATTTCCTCTCAAAAGAATCAAGAAGTATTCCTGTATAAAGGGAACAAAGTGGGATATGCACTGGAAGCAACATGTCTTTAAAGGACAACAGCTACTGACAAATAAATTCTTTCTCCCTTAACTATTTACACATACAGCCATTATCACTGTGGGCAGCTCCAAAGCATCACCCATGTTACCTAAACATGGATCTGAAGAGTACTACAAAAACAGCTATTGAAGACCAGCTTTACCAAATGCAATGTCAATTCTGGGGATTTCCACAAACTGTAATACTCTGTAAAGATATACATGGAGCCCCTGGCAGCTGCCTTGCAGACATCAAGTATGGAAATGTTGTATAGCCACTTAAGTAGTTCAGGATGTGGTGGGATGAGCTTTGATCACCAGGGATCCGGGTTTTCCATTTCCCGCAGAAAAATGGAGGAAAATGCAGATCTCTCTCTTACCAGAGTAAAACATGGATTTCTTATTTTAGCAGAGAAACCTATGGATTGTGCATTTTTGCAATGACCCTCTGCAGGCAGGCCTACAAGAGGCTGAGAAGGAATCAGAGGAGGGCGGTCAGGTAGGGGGCACCATGTGCTTGGGAGGGCAGCAGGGTGGGAGCCCAAGCCTGCAGGGTGGGCAGCCTGTTCCCCCCCCATGCACAGCTCTGGGTGGCATGGGTTCACCCTGCACCCCGGGAGTGTATGCAGCTGTAGAGAATTGTCCCCCTACCCCACCTGAGCCCACAGCAGGCAGGCAGCAGGGTGGGGAGCTGGACTTCACTCTGCTGCAACAGCCACTTCGTCCTGACCAGGGCAGGGGGCTGCAGACCTGGGTCCCTGGCCCCATAGCACTGGCAGCTGGGAGCCCCTCCAGCAGGGCTGGGGAACAGGGCTCTGGGTGGAGGGCAAGGGGCACCAGCAAAGCTGGGAGGGGCTGTGGGGCAGAGTGAGGGGCACGAGCAGGGCTGTGTGGGGGGAGTGAGGGGCACCAGCAGGGCCAGAGAGCTGTCGGGGGGGCAGAGAATGAGGGCACAAGTA
>NW_017728910.1:17054946-17065268 GCF_001723895.1 Crocodylus porosus | reverse complement strand
GGCATGTTTCATTTTAATAATGGATTTGAAGATTTTATTCAGAGATTTTGTGATTTTTTATCAGGGAAAACCAGGATCCCTGTTGATCACCAATGGCAAGTCTACTTTAGTGGGCCTTACACCACTTACGACCTAATTTGACTATCTGAGCTGAAATCACTGTACTTTTGGCTCTCTAGACAAGGAGGAATCAAGGAAACTTCCAGAAACTCTCCAAGAAGCAGAACATGAAGCATACGTAATAAGACTTTGGATCAAGACCTTGACCAGGAATTCGCCAGGGTGTTGGCTGAGGCCGCACGCTACCGGTGCATGGTTGTCATGGGAGACTTCAGCTATCCAGACATCTCATGGGAACAGCGCTTGGCCAAATGTGAGTGATCACAAAGCTTTGTCTCGTGCGTGGACAAGTTCTATCTGATGCAGAAAGTCTACAGGCCAACAAGAGGTAAAGCATTGCTCGACCTGGTTCTGGCAACCAGGGAAAACCTAAACAATGACCTAATGATCAAAGGGAAGCTGGGTGACAGTGATCATGAGCCGATCACCTTCACCATCTGCTGTAAAGCTGGAAAGTCAGTCAGTCCTTGACTTCAGGAAAGCTGACTTCAACAAGCTAAGGAGGCTTGTCAGTGAGGCCCTAAAGGGCCACAGCCCAAAGGGGAGGGGAGTTCAGGATGAGTGGTTGCTCCTCAAGGGAGCAATCCTGGATGCACAAGCAAAGTCCATCCCGTCTCAGAGGAAAGGCAGCAAAAGGGCACAGCAGCTCCCTTGGCTCTCCAGGGAACTAGCGGACCTCCTGCATATTAAAAGAAAGACCTACAAAGGATGGAGGACTGGATCCACCACCAAGGAGGAATACTCTGTACTTGTCTGAACCTGCAGAGAGCAAACCAGGAAAGCCAAGGCTGTGATGGAACTCCAGCTAGCTACAAATATCAAGGACAATAAAAAGGTCCTTTTTTAGATATGTAGGGAGCTGGAGGAAAAGCAAGGGCAACCTTGGACCCCTGCTAAACCAGATGGGACAATTGACAACTGACGCCCAGGAAAAAGCAAACTTGCTAAATGGGTACTTTGCGTCAGTTTTTCACCAGCCCCATGGGACCCCCACTGCCCACTACAGGCCGGGGAGGCCAGGGTGAGGGAGATTCCTTACCCTCCATCAATCCTGACCTCGTAAGGGAACACCCTGAGAGGCTGGATACCTTCAAGTCAGCCCGCCCTGTCAGTCTACACCCCTGGGTACTCAAGGAACTGGCAAGCATCATAGTCCAGCCCCTGGCATGGATCTTTGAGAACTCCTGGCACTCTGGTGAAATGCCCAAAGATTGGAAGAAGGCCAATGTGGTGCCTATCTTCAAGAAAGGGAGAAAAGTAGATCCAACAAACTACAAGCCCATCAGCCTGACCTCTATCTTGGGGAAGGTCTTGGAAAAAATTATGAAACAGGCCATCCTTAACAGACTAGCTGACAGCAACATCCTGAGGGATAGCCAGCACGGGTTTGTTCCAGGTAGGTCTTGCTTGACCAATCTCATTTCCTTCTACAACTAGGTGACCTATAGGTTTATAAGGGGTGCTCACCAGGATCTGGGGGAACATCTGTTCACCAGAGAACCCCAAGAGATGACAAGGTTGAATGGTCACAAGCTCCGCCATGACCGTTTCAGACTGGACATAAAGAAGAACTTCTTTACTGTTTGAGCCCCCAAGGTCTAGAATAGACTCCCGCCGGAGGTGGTTCAAGCGCCTACCTTGAATGCCTTCAAGAGACATTTGGATATTTAACTTGCTGGAATCCTATGACCCCAGCTGACTTCCTGCCCCTGGGGCAGGAGGCTGGACTCAATGATCTTCCGAAGTCCCTTCCAGCCCTAGTGTCTATGAATCTATGAAAAAAAGAGAACTATCAGCAGGTTGATCTATGGCTGAGATAAAGTTTCGTGACAACCTTATACAGGTAGTTGGAATGACTCTTCAAAGATGGTGCAAGTAGAAAACTACTTGGAAAGTACACCATTGCCACCCAGATCACATTCTGCTTCTTGCTGAGGTGATAGCTAAAATAGAAGGCTGCCTTTGTAGAGCAGTGGTGTAGTGAGCTAGCTTCTAGCTGCCCCACCAGTGGATTGGGGCAGAGGGCTGGGACCTGTCCCTCCCCTGTAGCTCTTTCCGAGTCCCCTGCTGCTGACTGGGGAGCCAGGGCCAGGATCTCCCTGTTGGTAGGGCATAAGAAAATTGTCCCTGCCCCATCAGCGCAGCACCCCGGGGGGCAGGGTGTAGTGTCCCGGCCCCAGCCAGGAGACAGCTGTCTCTTGGCCCAGGACTCCCTCTCTAGAGCTCCCCCTGGGTGCTGGCAGGGGCCTATTGCAGGGCTCCAGGAAACAGGAGCAGTTTGCTGCCATTTGCAGTAAATATGCTCCCACTTTGCTGCACGTCTATACACCTGCTCAGGAGCATTTACTTGCAAGATCAAATACATGTATAGATGAGCCCACAGAGAAGTAATTTTAATCCTTTTTACGGTGTTTTCATGTTAGGACTGCAGCTATTATAGTCAAAACTTTTGGAGTAGCTGTTAAGTGCAAGATGTATCATTTGAACAATTTATATTCTTCACGAGTCCAAAACATAACAAATGTTTCTGCAATTGTAAACACATACTATCGTTAGAGGATTCAAAATAAACCAAATGCTTTTAGCATACTAAGAGGAGAACAGTTAAATGTATTTGGAGAAAAAAGAAATCCACTTCAAATATTTAGCATTTGGTCTCTTTTCCCCTTTTTATGAAAGAATTTAATAATAGTGAAGAAATAATACCAGTAAACTGACACAGGGAAGCTGTGCTATATGCAAGCTTACCCTTCCCATAATGAAAGAGAAATTCTTGATATTGTGTCCCTGAAATACCAGTTCTAGAGTAGCCTTGATCCAAGGTTGTAAAATATACCTAACTGAGCTACATTAAAATAATTGCCTTGTGGAGTGAAACAGTGAGTATCAGGCATAACTTCATAAAATTCATTTTCACCTATCCCAATGAAAAATTTAAAAAAAAAATGCTTTCGAATTAGACCACACCAACAGCCAACCCCAAAATATATAGCTATTTGTGATTAAAACATACTTTATAACTAAAATATCACTAGACATAATTGCTCAAAGTCAGAAATATCTAATGCATGGCATACTCTCATAGAAAAGAATACACTAGGAACTCACTAACCAGCACTAATAAAAAAAGATCTGTGGGAAATGACTGAATGTCATATATTGACAAGAAAACAAGCAACAACAAATTAACCCAAAATTCTCTGCTTCATTTATACTGCACTTTTACACGAGATGCTGTAGCCATGTAGCTCATGGCTACAGTGATGTAGCGTGGCCAGGCACGAACTGTGATGCCGATGCTACTGTGCAGCTTCTAACAATAGCCACGCAGCGTTGGGATTGCACGGTAACATCGGTTACTGCACATTTAGTATTTGCTTAAGCAAGTATTAAATGACTATGCAGTAACAACCGTGCTGGCTGGCACAGATGTAAACGCCCCAACCAATAAGCATGTGGTAGTATTATGATAATATTTCTTAACGTTTTAGTAAATTTAGACTAAATAATCCACGAAAATAACAATTTTAGCAGTACGTGGCTTCACCACACTGTACCCTCAAATCTCTGCTAAGTAAGGAAAGACTTTTTTGGGTGTAAGGTCATAAAGTGCCTTGATAAAAGAGGATGGTACCACCAAAAACACCGAAGCAACCGATGAGGCAAACTTTTATTTCCATTCTTATTTTGGAACTTGTACTTCAATGCATCTCAACTGTTTCCCTTCAATCCTCTCCCCCCCCACCTTGTCACATAATGAAATGTCCCTCAAAAAGTGCTAGACTAGGGAAAAAAGAAGGCAATATAAAAAAACCATATATAAATGTTTAATCATTACTGATGAGTCTGCAGCTCAGCTTTTTGAAACATACTGACAAGAGAATGATGAGCATTTTATCCCAGCAAAATTTAGACCAACCAATCATCTGAATTGCTCATTCATCTCTTTTGACACCTAAGTGATGAGCTCTACATCGAAGTGAAATATTTCTTATGCTTCTTCAAATCAACTGGAAGGCTAAAGATCTGGCCTTCAACCGCTTCTGATATGTATCATTTCGGTTCAGCGAGCAATTCTTTTTTTTTTAAAAAGTATTATTATTACATAGCTAGATAACATCTGTTATCATACCAGATGAAAACTTTGCTCCATCCAATGAACTCTGATGGTGACTATCCCAAAAAATAAGGCTCTTATCAACTCTGTCTTGACTATATCAAAGCCTTGGCATTTAGCGAAGCAGCATTATAGACTCCCTGCGTGTGGACACACAGACTGCTTGGAACCCGCTCAAAAGGGAAACATTTCAAAAGGGCAACAGCTGGCCTGTTCAAATTGTTATGTGTGGACAAGCTGAGAAGGATTCAACACCACTTCAACTTTCACACTCCTTTATCCAGGGTTAAAAGGTGGAGCAGGTTTGCTATGTGTGAATCCTTCTCAGCTTGTCCACACACAAGCAGAATGCAACAGCCGTTGCCCTTTTCAAATGTTCCCCTTTTGAAAGGGCTCCAAGCAGAACAGCAGCTGCTGCAGTAAGCCGTTTCCTATTTGGAGTCCGATATAAGCTGCTCCCTTGCAGTCCAGGCTAAGGAGAACCAGGGGTCAAGCTTTTCATAGTCTGAGAGGCAAACAAGCTGTTTACTCTTAGATAATACACATGCAATTCCTGGCATCCTAAGCACAAAAATGTTAGGACTCTGAGGGCACCAAAATACAGAGTGCTCTAGGCCAGAGCCCCTAGTCTTGGGGCAGGGGCCCAAAGCAGAGGGCCTCGATGGATCTTTTCCCTATTTGGAGCAGAAGATACTACAGGCCAGCTTGCATTTTTGAGGCCCACTTCCCTAAGGGAATCCAGCTTTTCTCAAATTGAAAGAGCTCACTCCTTGCGTCTGAAAGGGACCCACATTTCTCTCTTAAAAAGGGAAAGCACATTACCCACATCTTCCTTGTGATGCATTGCCTTAGCAGTCTTTACATTGCCTCTGGCCCTTTCCTCCAGCTGTTGCTTCTTGGAAAGCTTAAGACCTCTATAAAACACCTAGTCAACTATGCATGGAGGGAAATATTCTTTCCTGACCTCGGCCATTTATGCCCTGAGGCATGAGGCTTCACTGCCCTTATTTTTAGCATGCATAACTGCAAATGCTAATACTGGTCATAAAATTAACCAACCTTTTTTTATGCCCTTGTTTTATTGTATCCCACAGTAACTTTTTAAAAGTGATAAACAACGGATGCAACCAGTCACGCCCACAACGTATAATGGCTGCCTTTCAAGTGCACAACTTTTGCTGTGGGAATCGGCATTATCCAGTGTGGGGAACAGTGTGAAAACATTATTTATTTACAAAGCCAAACGGTAAAGTCTTTTATTTTCCTTTCTTTTTTTAAATGAAAAATTACAGCATACACACAGAGCACTTCTAAAGGACTGAGGATAGATAATATAATATGCAGTCCTAATGCATTTTTCTACTGAGGAACGAAAGCAGAATGCAATAAAAAAGAAAGAAAGAAAGCATTTCTTTTTCAACGTGCAGTTCCCCAGCAGGGTTGTCTATGCTCACGGCTTCATTTAAACCCTGAGCAATATCTGTTCTTGCAGACTGTATTTTCATGCCCTCCCCTCCCCCAAATCGATAATCAGTTTGTTAAAGCAATAATCTGCGTGATTTTGCTAAGGGTATGATCTCTGTGGAGACACTCTGAATGCATTCCTCTTTCTCATTCAGCTGCTACTCAAGGCATCCTTCTTCTATTGCTTTTGCTGTCGGAGTGCAGCTTCTTCCTGCTGAAACATGCAGGAAAAGGTGCCCTTAGGTTGAGAGACAGACATACGCTGTCGCTGTTTATATTCAAGCTAACAGATACAAATTAAACAATGAAGAAAGATAGATTGCTGTTCAGAAGGATAATATATATGCTGGAGGCGGAAATAAGACACAATCCACAGCATTAATACTGCAACTAGTAGCTTAAATGCTTCAATCATATCCTCGGTTGTCCAACAAGGCCTAACAAACTGCACTGCCGCACCAGCAGCATCTCCTGGGCGATGATGCATAAAGACAGTGGGATTTTTTAGTCAATAAGAGGAATTAGAGTTTAATGCCTTGTACTAAGAGACTTCATACTCCCAATATCTGACTTATATCAGCTGAAACTTGGCAGATGATGTGATCGCCAGAGCTGAAACTTGGAAGTAATATGAATAAGGTTTTAAAAGCTAATGCACCAAATGCTTTATTTTGAAATGGCTCTTTTGTAGCACTTCACAGCACTTTGTTTTCACTCAGCTTCAATTTAGCACATTTTTCAGAGCATAATTTATGTGCTTTTCATAATCTGTTGTTAAAAGGCTGCTAAGCAGAATGTACCTGCAATCAGCCAAACCCTCAATTACAGAAATTATCCAGAATGTATTCCGAGTGCTTAAGGAACATTTCATAGTTAAAGGAAGCCATCATTTAAAAGAGTGTTACCTGTTGTAGTCAGTTGAAGAGGGACACACCTATCGTTGCTGCCATGCTCCTCAGGTAAAGAAGTAAGCTTTTTGACTAGCATTGCAGAAATGGGTTGTACTAGCAGTCTTGTGAGGTTTGATCGCTTCTGTCTGTAACTTCCATCTTAAAATGAAGAAGAATGAACATCAATTTAGCAAATGAAAATTAAGGAAAATATTTTGAGAGCCGACATCTGTCCTAAAGCAAACAAAGGCCATATGCAGTTTACGATACAGCGGAATCACCTCTACCACATAATGTTCGATGTAGATTAACAGACATTACTTTGCACTTATCTCAATGGGAAAAAAAATAAATCTCTTCAACAGCATGTCCTGCAAATATCTGTTATAGGATTAGGGGAAGTCATTTCAAAAGAAACAACATGGACAAAAAAAAAAAAAATCCTATGGCAGATAGATTGTCTGCGAAATGCAGATGCAAAATGGTAAGGTAAAGAAATCAACAAAAAGAAAAGAATTACTAACCAGGAATGACTTCAGAATTCCAGTATGATATCAGCATAGCATCAGAAGGCAAAATAGGCACTTAAAACAGTACTGGATTCCAGTGGAAACAGATGCAGAGAGCAATGTTAGCACAATTCCAATTGATTGCATTGTTTGCTCTGTTAAGACTGCAGAGATTTCTAAATGCAGAAGTGGCAGGTTCCTATACAGAGCTAGGATTTGCTGCTAATTCTGGAAGTACAACATACAAAAGGGCACCTAGCTGTATACAACAGTTGCTTTATTACGTACATGCTCAAGTACGAGATGCTGGCATCCTGATGTGAGGACTCACCAGGATTTTTCCCCAAACATTTAAGTGACATTATATTTG
The DNA here is from genome assembly GCF_001723895.1 of Crocodylus porosus. Lineage (NCBI taxonomy): Eukaryota > Metazoa > Chordata > Crocodylia > Crocodylidae > Crocodylus > Crocodylus porosus. The sequence goes on along the minus strand of NW_017728910.1, from coordinate 17,057,798 downwards.
TTCCTCTTCAATGGCTGAATCCCATTGTTCTCACTGACTCATGGTAGTTTAATGCGACTAAAATGAGCACATGCATGGATGGGTGAAGGTTCAGCTGAGGGATTTATGGCAAAAGCTCAAGTATGGGAAGATGCAATTGAGCGAGCTGCAGAACCTTGCAAAAACAGCTAGTAAATGGTGGTACAAGCCTGACCAAATAATAAGGCTCATTCCAAGTTTAAACATATCTTCCAAACTAATAGTAACAGCTGGTATACTTTGTGCACTGGGAAGCCCATAAGACAGGAAAGGCAGGGGTGAACTGATTCACAAGCAAAGATAAGAGAGGCTGCATACACACATTCAAATACTCTGTGCAAACTCTCCCATGCGTGTTCTCCTGGTAGAAAAACTTACATAGAGCTGTGTGTCCAGATACTTGAATGACGAGGCCCTGAAGAGAAGAGAGGCTACAATGCTGAACCTGTGCAACTGGTGGGGAGGGAAGGATTGGGATGCTGCACACACATCTCAGCCTGTTCTGCAGGCTCCTTTAGTCTGCCTGGTGACAGATGGTTGGGCTGCATAGGGAAGCCCTGACTGGCTGACCCAGACTGCCCATGGTTAGCCTGTTTCCCTGCAGCACAACATGGAGTTTCTGAAAGGGGTGTGTTCTGCTCCCTGCTGGAGCAGCAGAGTCCAGTAAGTGAGACTCTGTGTGAGGGACTGGGAGGGGGGGTCAGAGGGAGAGGGATGTTGGAGGACTATATTCTCTTTGGAAATAAGCCACAGCATGTACAGACATTCACTTTCCCAGAAGAAGCTCTCCTAGGAGTGATTTAATCTGGTTGTTCCCAAGTTATTTCAGTTATTTCTCTCCCAGAGCAGCCATTTTTACTCTGGGAAACATCTTCACACTTGTGGTTTCTCCTGAGAGATCAGTGACTTTCCCAGAAGAAAATGAATATCCGTATAAAGCCACAACCTGAACCTGCATTTGAAGGAATAAAACCATTTGGAAAAGTAATGGAAGGTGTGTGTGTGTATGGGGGGTGCTCCATAAAAGACTGATACAGAAAGAAATGGAGTCATGAGAAGAAACAAATACTTGATCTGAGCCTTCAAGGGGCCAAGAAGCAATTTACTTTTACTAAAAAGGTAAAGAAACCTGTGTGAGTATAACAGAAATGCCAATTCATTCAGTAGAACACAAATACTTAGAAAATTGAGGAGGGGGACTCCAAACAATGAAAAAGTCCCTGGAAAAATGGGTGACCTGAGAAACAGGATTAGATGAAATAAGATTTGCTTGCTTGGTAGCTCAGGAGATACTAAGCCCTACAAAACAGAAAAATATTTAGACTCCATAATTTGATTACTTTCCAAATAAAAGAAAATGTATTTGCTCATTTTCACAGAGCAGATAGAGGCTTCTCTGCAAGGAACTCAACCCCCATGAAAAACTGAGACCTACTCTATTACTCAGTTTCCTAAATACCCACATATTGACACTGGATTTATTATAGGGTAGAAAACCTAGGAAAGCCTGCTCTGTGCCCACCTAGTCTGGAAATCTAGACCACATGGTGCATCTATGACAAAATTACAAATAAATTGTGCATGGGAGGGCAGCAGGGTGGGAGCCCAAGCCTGCAGGGTGGGCACCCTGTTTCCACAGCTCTGGGTGGCATGGGTTCACCCTGCACCCCGGGAGTGCATGCACAGATCAGAAACTATACTGGCTTATATCTAGCTTCGTTGAAACTGGCATACTGCTCTTTATACCCTCAAAAGACACCTAATACTTCCACAAGATTTTCACACCACAGTCACAGGTGAACAACACATCAGAACTCAGTAACAAGTATTCCAATTACATTCTAGCAAATGGCTAACAGGGAGCCTTGTAGTGAACTGGTATTGAACTAGTCTGTAATTTCTTCCTTTACTATTTTAATTTCTCTGCTCAATACACTAAAGACTTTCCACTAGTGTTTAGAAGACTAGTGTTTCATTTTCTTTCTTTCTTTTTTTTTTTTTAATGTAAACCTGTCCCGATTGGTAAGACTGCGCATGGTCCCTTAACCATAGTAAAAATCCACCACATCAATAGTAATATTTTGTTATGGAGAAGAATTTACAGTCCAGGTTTAACCACAAGCAACCAGAAACTCTCTCAACTTGAGGAGCAGATCTGAAGGTCAGGAATTTAGTGCTGAATTGAGTTATGTCTCCGCAGAGGCATGGACTTGCTGTGAAAGGGATGGAGTGTGCTGTCTAAATAGCTATAACAACAGACACAAATCCAATTTATGTGGAGGTAATTAACCTTTGGAAAAGCTATGTTGGGGTGGAGTGGAATCTCCATCACTTGATCCATTTAAATCAAGACTTGATGTCCTTCTAGAGGATATGCTCAATTAAAACTTACGGGTTTGATGCTGGCACCACCAGGTGATGTTTCATGGTGTGAACTGTGCAGTAGATTAAACAAAGCAAAATGATCCTGCCTGACCTTAAAAAAATATATTTATACCTTAAGGCAGTGAGTGAGTGGGGGTGGCTGGGGAAAGAAAGGGAAAGAAATGCCATCTTAAGAGTAATCCACATTTACTTAAATAGCAAACAATTCAAGCACTTCCTAAAGTACAAAAATTCCCACTTCACAAGTGTAGGTTAAACGTAACAGAGGAAAATCAATGATTTGACGTATCAAAGATCAAAGTCTTTGATTTCAGATGCCGATGGCAAAAGGTCAGATGACAAAAGGTCAGAGGCTAACACAACAAACTCTGTGGTTGTAATTTATCCCTCTGTATTAACAGTGTTGCATATACACACCCCTATCTGTGCCTCATTTCAAATCGCTTTAG
>NW_017728910.1:17052948-17054525 GCF_001723895.1 Crocodylus porosus | reverse complement strand
CTGCATGCTGTAACTAAATCAATCAGCTCCTCTGCCTACAATCCAGCACATCAGAAGCATAAGTAAAATAAATCTTTTGTGAAACCATCACACTGTGTTTAAATCATACTGACTCCTGCTCACCATTATCACCCACCTGCCCAGTCATAAATCCCCCTCCTCGCGCAAAGCCAGTCGTGCCGACCCAGGCTCACAGGTCAAGGGTGCACCGGCATTAGGGGCGCGACATGAAGCACTGTTAAATGAGGAGTTTTATGACATTTCATAAATGAACAAGAACGTGAAATGTTATGGATCTAGATAGGATTTTCAAAATGGCTTCAGTGAGTGTGGTACCCTGGCTTAAAAAGAACCTAATGGATTGGGTGTCCAAATCACCTTGGCTTTCAATGAAAGCTCTTGTGCCCCTTTTGAAATCCCATTCCCGATATCAGCATGTGGAAGGTGTGTATATGTAAAGTCTGCAAGATTGGCCCCGAATTTTATGTGGGCAAATTTTAAATCTCTTATTCAAGAAAAAATCCCATTGACATGCTTTGGCCCTAAGAAAAGGTAAAACTCAAAAAACCTGTTTGTATCAGTTGCTTTATTCCTAGAAAGGGAAATTGTGACAAATTGTAATAGAATTTGGTATGTAAGTGCTTGTCAGGTTCTTGCCTAGCACATAGCTAATTTCATTCATAGAAATGAATATATGTAGATTTTAAAGATGGGCCCATCTAGTTTGACCTCATACATAATACAGGCCACTATCCACTTACACCTATAATGAGCCAAGTATGTTAGTTTGATTACATCATATGACTGAGAAGGGGATCTAGTCTTAATTTGAAGATTTCAAGAAACAAAGAATCCCCAACATACACAGGTTAATTACCCTCAGTGGGCTCATTTACACATGCCCCTGACTATGCAGTTGGTACTGCGCAGTCATTTAGTACTTGCTTTAGCAGTTGGTGCTTCACAGTCCTGTAGCACACGGGTTGTTTTTTTGATCCTACCGCACAGTAGGAACAAGCTACTGCACAGCAGTGGCAGCATCATGATAGCACCCACCAACGCTATAGTAATGTAGCATTTCATGCAGACACACCCAGTCTTGCCAATCAGGACAGGTTTATGTAAAAACACAAAAAAGAAAAAGAAAGGAATGAAACAGAGAGTGATGGTGGATGGTCGATGTCAACCTAGAAAAATGTGTGGAGTAGAGTCCCTCAGGGCTCAGTTCTGGGGCCGGTGCTGTCCAACATCTTCATCAATGATCTGGATGAGGGGGTGGGAAGCACCCTGTCCAAATTTGTGGATGACACAAAAATATGGGATGAAGCTAATACCCTGGAGAGGAGGAACCAGATCCAGGCTGACCTAGACAGGTTGGAGAAGTGGGAAGAAAGCAACAGGATGCAATTCAATAAGGAGAAGTGCAAGGCACTGCATCTAGGGAGAAGGAACTGCTATCATACCTATAGGCTGGGAGGTGACTTTCTCAGCACCACTGAGGCAGAAAGAGATCTTGGAGTCACTGTTGACTCCAGGATGAACATGAGTCATCAATGTGATGAAGTAGTCGGCAGAGC
>NW_017728910.1:17009139-17052848 GCF_001723895.1 Crocodylus porosus | reverse complement strand
GCGGCACTGGTCAGGCCACAGCTGGAATACTGTGTCCAGTTCTGGACGCTGCAGTTCAAGTGGGATGCGGACAACCTGGAGAAGGTCCAAAGAAGAGCTACTCATCTGATTGGAGGCCTGCAAGGAGGGCCCTGTGAGGAAAGGCAAAGGGACCTTAACCTCTTCAGCCTCTCCAAGAGAAGGCTGAGAGGGGACCTTGTGCCAGCATACAAACTCTTAAGGGGAGAGCAACACGAAGTAGGCAATGATCTGCTTACCAGGGCACCCCCTGGAACAACAAGTAACAATGGCCATAAGCTACCGGAGAGAAGGTTTAGATTGGACATTAGAAAAAAGTTCTTCACCGTCAGGGTTGCCAGGATCTGGACTGGGCTTCCATGGGAGGTGGTGCTCACCCCATCCTTGGGGGTCTTCAAGAGGAGACTGGACAGGCACCTGATTGGGATCACGTGATCCCAGGTTTGGTGACCCTTTCCTTGCCTGCCAGTGGCAGGGGGTTGGACTAGATGACCCACCGAGGTCCCTTCCGACCTTAGAATCTATGAATCTATGAAACACTAATACAAAAAGAGGCTAAACTAGAGCGAAGGTCAGTCTTCTCTTGTCTCAAGTGGCTGGGATTAGAAAATCTTAAATTGATATGCTGTGGTTTTGGTATTTCTTCTTTTTGAAATGGAGGTTCTAAGGTATGTTTGGGGGATTAAAAGCAGCTATGATGTAAAGTATGTGAAGACAGATAGGAAAATAACATCCCAACTCCAGTAAGTCTGCATTATAGAAGTAATGAATTACACAATATTGTGAATGAGAAATATTTCCCCTCTTCCCTGTTATAACCCATCAGGTGAACTTAATACACAAAGCAATGGGGAGAAAAAAAATCTATAAACAAGAGGACTCATCACATGTTTACAAATACAAAAAAATCATTATATATAATACGTACACTTTCTTTACACTTTCTGGACTACTTAAGAGAAAGCAAATGGAATGCAAACTTAAATGGCAGAGAATATATCCTTGTAAAATGCACATTAAATGTGGCGTGACTGTCAAAAAAAATTGTGGAAATTAATATTAACAGCTTTATTTAATTGCTTCCAATGCTACAAAACAGCAAGTAATGCACATACAACCAGTAGACAAAGCTACAGAATTATTAACCACATGCGAGTATGTTTATAGAATCAGGTAAACAGATTTATTTTTCAGAAATACCAGCAACTGAAGCATTCATTCAAGCTTCTTGAGACTGTCAAATTAGCTTGGGAATTACAAAAGCATAAGTTTAGTGCAGAAGTTTCAAAGTAGTTTGAAACTACAGATCACTGTCAGTCTGTGAAGCATATGCTTGTAGTCCACAGAGAACTCAGCACTCCAATGCAGCTCTCTTTTCCCGGAGCTTTTAAGTAAGAAAGAAAAAAACAAAACAAAACAAAACAGTACACTACATACTTTCCTAATACTGCTTCTCTAGCAGCTATTTTAATTATTATCACAGGGATGCCGCACAATTATGAATGGGTGTTAAAAGCTATTTGCAAAATCACCATAATGAATGACAGGAAGTGTTGAAAGGCCAATTTCAACATTCAGTTGTGATTCACATGGAGTTAATGTCAAAAAAGCTGAAGGCTTTGTATTGATTCCATGTTGATGAAATCAAAAACTGGAATCATCATCTCTGTATGGCTCTAAAAAACCTTGTTATTCTAGGGAAGAAATAAACTAAAAAAAAATATTGAAATTCAAGGAAAAGGCAAAATCTAAGGGTTTTTTTTTTTTTTTTTTTTTTTTAGAGTTTTTATATTATCATCATTTAAGAAAGGAAAGGAAGAGGATCTGGGTAACGACAGACAAGCCAGCCTCACCTCAATCCCTGGAAAAATCATGGGAAAGGCTCTTAGGGAAGCACTTGGAGGAGGTGATTAGGAACAGTCAGCATGGATTCACTAACCGGCAAGTCATGCCTGACCAACCTGATTGCCTTCTATGATGAGGTGACTGGCTCTGTGGATGTGGAATATACTTTGATTTTAACAAGGTTTTTGATATGGTCTCGCAGGTAAGCTAAGGAAGTTCAAGTTGGATGAATGGATGAATGGACTGTAAGGCAGAGAGAAAACTGGCTGGACCATCAGGCTCAAAGGGTAGTAATCACGGCACCTGGTATAAAGTGGAAAGCCCGAGGAGTCAGTCATAGAGCTGGTTTCATTCAGTATTTTCATCAGCACCTGGAAGATGGCACCCTCAGCAAGTTTGCAGATGACACCAAGCTGGGGTGAGTAATAGACATGCTTGAGGGTATGGCTGGGATTCAGAGAGACCTAGACAAATAGGAGGATTGGACCAAAAGAAATCTGATGAGGCTCAATAAAGACGAGTGCAAAGTTCTGCACTCAGGATGGAACGATCTCAGGTACCGGTACATGCTAGGGGCTGACTGGCTAAACAGCAGCTCTGCTGAAAAGGACCTGGGGGTTACAGTGAACAATAAGCTGGATATGAGCCAGCAGCGTGCCCTTGCTGGAAGGGCAGCTAAGGGCAAACTGGGCTGCATTAGCAGAAGCATTGCCAGGACATTGAGGGAAGTGATTCTTCCCCTTATTCAGCACTGGTGAGGCCACATCTGGAGTACTATGTTCAGTTTTGGGCCCCCACTACAGAAAGGATGCAGACAAATTGGACGCAGTCTAGTGGAAGGCAATGAAAATGTTTACGGGGCTGAGGCACATGACTTAGGACAAGAGGCTGAAGGAACCGGGCTTATTTAGTCTGGAAAAGAGAAGGTTGAGGGGAAATTTAATAAACAGCCTTCAACTACCTGAAGCGGGGCTCCAAAGAGGATGGAGCTGGACTGTTCTCAGTGGTTGCAGGAGCAATAGGTTCAAGTTGCAACAAGGGAAGTTTAGGTTGGATATTAGGGAAAACTCTGTCACTAGGAGGGTAGTAAAGCTCTGGAACAGGTTACCCAGAGAAGTTGTGGAATCTCCGTCCCTGGAAGTTTTTAAGACCCATCTAAGCAATGCCTTGGCTGGGCTGATATAATTTGGGCTGGTCCTCCTTGGAGCAGGAGGTTGCTGAGGTCCCTTCAAACCCTAATTGTCTATGATCTTTGGTTGTTAACTAGTTTCTGACAGTGTCAAAGAGAAAGTGATCAATATCCTAAAGCCTCAGTTTCCATACCTGTCAAATGGGAATAATACTTCTTTTCTCTCTCTCAGTGGTGTTGAGTCACTATGAAGTGCTCCAAGATCCTTGGAAAGTGTGACAGTATCTTTCTTGTTGTATAACAGCTTTCATTTAATTCTGGGGAAAACACTGGTTTTTTGCTTAGTACCGCTACTTTTGGCCCTGGGCGAGATGCAGGTGAATAAAATAGAAGATTGTTGAGGAATATTTATTAGACTTCTCTTACTCTCTTATCCACAGGGCTTTGTTTTATCCATGATTGCTTTAATATTTGTACTTTCCTTTTTATTTTTCTCATTTTTTTTTTAGAGATGAAGAAGTGTGAGATACAGGATTCACTTGTTGTTTGTTCTCATCCAGATTCAATGTACAGCATTCTTGTATTGCCCACCGCTTTTTATTGAAGTCACTTGCTGTCAAGATTAAATAAAAAATAAACAAAGCTGGCCCTAGAAGGATTCTCCGATTGATAAGTTCCATTACAATAATTCCCTTCATGCCATGAAATAGCATTTTAATGATGTCCAAAACTTTATTTAAAAAGGCAAAATCGGACGGAACATCCTTCCATAATTGTACATACCCACATCTTTGACTTTCGGCTGCATTAATAATAGAATGGTATTAGTTTTGAAATATCTGAAGTGAATGGCTCATTAATTTTTCACCTTAAGCTTAATGGAAATTTGACAAACAGTTTTATGCTGAGAATAGACACTCCAAGCAGGACTTTACAGCACACCATGAAGCTTAAATTATGGCATAAAAGACGGAATAAAGTGCATGTGGTTGGATGAGATGGTTCTCTTGTTCAATCGTCTAGAATGCAGAGTGACTTTGATGCATGTCTGACTGAGGTTATTTTCCCATTTATGTATTCCTTGCATTGTCCCTTGACAAAAACTTGATCTTTTTATTAGTCCTGTTGAAAATGCAGCTGCCTAAGTGAAAAAAAAAGCTGGGATGCACTACAAGAACTAGCATTTTCCCGAAAAAGGCACCCCAATTTTGCTGACTGATTCCACAATTGTCGGGCTGCCACTGCTGTTTATTATACCTTGTCTGTCTTGTGGCTTGTCCCCCTCGCTTATTTGTTGCATTTACCTGCTATATGCGGGAAGGGTCTGTACAGACCTTACAAAACAGGACCTTAGTTCCTGTCTAGGGCTTCTGAAAAATAAATATAATTTTATTATTATTAGATACGATATTTTTTCCTCGGTAGTAGCTTTTGTCAGTCTCAGCAAGTGCAATTTACATGCTGTCACAGCAAGTGCTACTTTTAATATTGACATTGCTGCCTACTTGAAAAAGTGTCCTGTCAGTCTCTCAATTAATGGTGATGGAAGAAAACAACTGGCGTTGTCAGACTTCTGGGGCATCTGTACCGTAGACATGAGAGGTGCCTGCACACAAGCCCAGAGGCTGCTCTGATACACTGTAATTACAGCGTGTCGGAGCAGACCCAATTACTCAAGTTTGCTAAAGCACGGTAATTACCGCGCTCCAGCTAGCATCTGCGTCTCATGTATCAGCATCCCTGTGCTTCAAAACGGCGGTGGGAAAGCTTTATCTAAAGCTCGTCAAATGATCCCCCCCACCCCACCATTTTGAAGTGCGGGGATGCTGATGCACAAGATACTCCAGGCAATTTAATTAGAGCATCTCCAAGAGCAGCTCTAATTAAAGTGCCCTCCCCTCCCCCCCACACACACACTCCTGGAGCTTGTGTAAAAACGCCCATTAGTAATAGTATATATTTACATTTGTGTCTGATTCTGCAGTGCTGGCCTACTGCTTCCTCAAAAAATGACTTCCTCATGAGACTAGCTCTACTGACTTCAGTCACATTCCTATATTGGCTTCAATGGAAATGTTTGGGTGAGAATGAGAATGAGCTACTCCACGTGTGCACAGGGTGCAGAATTAGGGCCTCACAATTTCATGAAGCTCCTTGATTCAGCTCTAATCGGACCTCTCACAAAAAAGGGGCTTTTCCATTACGCCTTGGAAAAGTCAGTTTCCCAGCTGGGATTGAGAAACTTTTTTTCTTTTAGAACCTCTTATAACACAGACAAAGAGAATTAAATTGAGACAGACAGCCTCTCCAATCTGCTCTCTCCTCTAAACTGGAGAAGAGGAGATGGAGCCAGGAGTGAAAGAGTACTGTTTCTCTCCCAGATCTGTAGGGCTGGGAAAATCTGGGAAAGCCTCATAACTTTTTCCAAAACAGAGGAACTGAGTCCATGGAAACCATGTGTGCTTTTCTGCGCTTACAGATATAGTCAGATGGAGGGGGGTGATACACCATGTACGGAGAGTGTACCTGGCTGCTTGATGTGGGGTGCATGCAAGAAGCAAGGTATATCAGAGAGCCCATTTGGTGAGTCATTTCATGTGATGCATGATAATATGTGCATCATAATCAGTGGCGAGGAACTGAAAATAACTTAAGAACGGACGGTGTCCTGGGGAGGCATACACTCTGCTCAGCTTGGCATGGATGAGAAAACCTAAGCCTTCTACATTACGCAAGGGAAGAGCACTACCTGGAATAGATAACCAGCGAGTAGAGATGGGCAAAAGCAATTTCTACTGATGTCTGTTCAGATCCCCATGAATTATCCCCTAGAGCAAGAGCCTAGTAGTGAATGTCAACTCAGGACCATTTTGTTTTACTACAGCTACTGCTATTAATAAGCAAAGGCGGAAAACCATTTATTCCTCTTTTGTTCAAAAACAAAACAAAACCAAAAATAAAAACCTTGAACTCCTGTAACTAGGGATTTAGTTTTACAGCAACATCAACTCAGGCCCTTTCAAAGCAGTTTTCCAGGAAGCTAAGTAGTAGTAAGATGAACTGTTCTGCCAATTACAATAGCAACAGCATTGTCCCAGCTTGCACTGCAACAGTGCATGATTCTCAAATGGACAAAGATCAAAGGGATGTTTAGAACCGTATATTGATTTGCGATATGGCACAGAATGAAAGGGGCACCTCTCCCAGGCTTCTGCTTTTTTTTTATGGCAAATGTAATATTTAGTAAGCACTCAGCAGTCAGAAATGCCTAGAGAGAAAACACTCCACTCTGTTGAAATCATTCCAGGCAGCCTTCAGTATCTCTTATCATATAGGCCATTTTTTTTTACTTTTTTTGTACATCATCCATCTTTAACAGAGACAAAACCACACTGTCCAGCTTTGCTTCTGCTTCTATTTAGTGTAATGTCCTTGTCCTTGTGCTGGGTAAGCATTGGTCTGTCACACAGCAAAGGAGTGAATAGTTAAATGTGAATGATATTGCTAATCCCAAATGTGCGAAAATCAGGCAACCAAAAACATGGAATTTATTAAAGAAATACATTTTGGTGTGTGTGTTTTTTGTTTGTTTGTTACACACTTTCTGTTCTTTGAGCCTTTAGAACTGGCTTGAGTCATGCTTTCCAAGCTTTTCAGGTTTAGGTAAAAAGTCTTATTTGGGCATGTTTTCAAGCATGTTTTAGTTGAGACGCACTTTACAAGCCTAAAAAATAAGTCTCTAAAAAGAAAAGAAAAGGATGTTGCTTGATTATACCATCATCATACCCCTTCCCCCTCAAGCAAATGTGTTCAACAATTCTAAAAACTTTTTAAAAAGTCACGCCTCCCTCTTTTAGTGCAAATCACTTTATCTTAATGCCCACTTAATGTACTGTAAAAACACTGTCAGTCTTGTTTCTTTTTAAGTTAAATGGAATAGAAAGTAACACATTTATTTTGCAAAGACAAAAGTGGGAGGGGAAGGGGAATTAAATACTTCTGGCGTCTCCACGTTCTCCGTTCTTAACTGCTTCACTCCATTCACTGAGAGATCCATGTTTCCCTTAGTCTTCCTTTTACTTCTAACATACCTGTAGAATGCTTTTGTGGTGCCTTTGACATCTCTTACCAATAGCATTTCAGTTTGTGCCACTTTGATACAAAAGCTGCAAGAATCCCCACCTCCATTCTGCAGAATATTTAATAAAATGGGAGGAACACAAACAAGCCACTCCTTATACCTTCGGGTCCTCCTTTCCACGTAGGTTGCTCTAATTACTAACCATGAAGATAACATTTAAGTGGATGAAACAGGGCAAAATTATGGGGGTTTATACACGTACTGTGGGAGTGGAGGGGGGCAGTGCTTTAATTAGAGAGACTTTAAGAGCTGCTCTAATTAAAGCACCTGGAACATCATATCTTTGCACTGAAATATGGTGGCAGTGGTGTTTTAACTAAAGCTCACTGAATAAGCTTTAGTTAAAGCATCTGCACTGCCATTTTTCAGTGTGGGGATGCAGATACACATGACACTGGAGTCTGCTGGAGTACAGTAATTACTGTCCTCCAACAGACTCGATTAATTGAGTCTGTTCCCAAGCACTGTAATTACAGCATGTCGGAGCAGCCTCCCTGCATGTATATAGGCGCCATGAATACATTCCTTCAAAGCCAACACACATGTGGCATGAAGGATTCTCTTTTAACCAATCCCCTACAACTCCATAACCATTAAATGCAGAAAAGGTAAGAGAAGCTCTTCTACAGGTAACAAATAGAGGTAAAAATACTAGGAAAAGTCATTTTTCCATCTCCTATAGCAACAGGGGCCACATGTTTTGGCAGATGTGCAGAAATTAAGCCCCAACATCCTCCCAAAGTGCTACTATCATCTGCTTCCCTTAAGTGATCTGCAGGTGAAGTTCTGTGAAACTTGATTAAAACAGTCCCTGGTTTAAAATCTAAAGGTTTTAGAAATAGATATTCATTATAAGTTTTCACATTTTACTAATTGTTCTTCACTTCCCTATTAGGCAAAGAACAAAATTTCCCAAATTTGGTGGCTAGTTTTGAGTAACCAATATGAATTCCCCTGGGAACGATTCTCAGAAGTGATATCAATCTGATGGTTTAATTTACTTAGGGTAATGGATACTCTGAATTTTTGAAAAAAAAATTATCAGCCTTATGATGTCTCACCTTTAGCACTCAAAAACCAATAGCCCCATTAAAAAAAGGTTTATCAGAGTGCATTGCATATACCTTACACATCATGAGAGTCTCGAATTGGGCAGAAGGCAATGTTAAAGTCTGTAAACAAAAGAAAAACATTTCTTACTTAAAATTTTCTCTACCTACAGTCTCAAACTCCTTCTGTTACTCCAATATGTATCTTGATAAAAGTACCCTATGAAAAGACTGTCACGAGGCAGGCACTATCTAACTCTTAAGATATATTGCAACAGATATTAATTAGGAATCAATCATGTTTACCTCAAAGAACTGTCTGGAAATTTTGCTTCTCATGCTTAGAAAGATGGCTTCAAGCAAAATATTTATATATTAAACATTGGTTGCAGTTCACTATAGGAACTGCATGTGGCTGCAAAGCTTATAACTCAAATGTAGCTGGTTGTGTCCCCCTAGAGCATAGTACCCAGAGCTATTAAAATTAACTATGCTATGCCCTTTTTGAAAATAAAGTCTGGGAGAGAAGAAAAATTTATATATAAAATGAATCAAATTTATATACCGAGTTTGACTGAGCTAGGTTTTAAAACTGAAATACTATAGGCCATTTGGAATGAAAGTGCCAAGTGGGTTATAAAGCTTTTCTTCAACTTCATTGGGAAAAAAATCCTTTGGTTTATTTCTAAGAACTGTTTGGGCGTCTCATGACTGATTGTACATGCTGGGCCAAAGTCTTCCCTATTACACTGCACTGACTAGAAAGTGGGGTTGTGCTAAGGATGAATTTTGCCTGCTGTACTGATATGGAAGCAGACATTCCCACTGGATCTATCACTCTTTTACTATAAGGCTGGATCATTCCCTTAAGTATTCTTTTGAATGTGAGAATTTTGAAAACATAAAATGCCGCCATAAGAATAAGAAACCAAACACGAGATACAAACCCCCTTCACTTTAAAGTTTATTCCTACCAAGATATTCTGCGTTCATAAAACTGGAACGATGGCCCATCTGCAAGCTGTAGCCCTTTACATATTCATAAACTAAATGCAGAGGCAGCTCTGAGTAGTGCAAGCATCTTTGCTTGCCTTTGATTGATAATTCTCTCCTGAAAACCTGAAGTCTGTGTGCATTTAAGATGATTTGTATAATATCTTTTTAAAGAAAGTGATAACTCCATATTTTTAAAGGCCAGAAAAACTGACCAGTGCAATATGTGGCTATAGGGGTTTAAAAAAAAATGCAAAAACCTTTATTATGTAGATTAGCCCCCAAATATCCACTGAGCTGTGGACCACAGAATAAATTCATTCCTGATGGAAGATATACTCATTGCTAGGAATGCTTCTGACCTGCTACAGAACAACTTCTGTCTTCCTCCTTTGTCCCCCAGCGCTCACACACCAGTTACAAATGAAGTCCTCTGGAAAGTAAATGTTGTTCGAATGCAGCCAAGTATTTGGTATTGCCCCTCGTGTGCATTCCAGGACTCTTACTGCCTTCTATGGCACGTACAACTCATTACCTGGATGGATTTGCTAAGAGTGTTTCTCTCTTCCCTGATCCTTATCTGGCTGCAGCCCACTCTCGATTAAATGATAATGATTATACTGAGAATAATTACCATAACGAAACATTAATGATTGTAGCTATGATTATAAATGATCATTTTTAACATTTAAAGTAAGTAATAATGAAAATAATAAAAAAATCTAATAGCAATCAACCTACAAATTTCTAGGTGGCTAAAGTACCGGTGTCCTCATTTTAAAGAGAGGGTAACTGGGGTCTGGGCTGGCTTCCCTTGGCTTTGGTGGAAGGTGTGCCACAGGCCCTAACACATGTGGATGTTAGGGCCTGTGGGATGTGGGGAAGTGGGAGAGGAATGGGTATATGTATTGTTGCCCATTAGAAACATTTGCCAAGCAGAGGTCAGGGTCATGAAGCATCTGTAACCGCCGAGCCATGCAATAGCGTCCTCAATGCCCATGTGTAGTTCCTGTAGTCCACTGCCGAACTAAGTCAGTGGACAGTCATCAACAATATGCGACATGGCGGGTGTTTTACCACAGCTACATTCTGGGATGTCGCAAAGACTCCAATGGTGGAGGCTGGCTGTGCACAGACCTTGCCTTGTCTGGAAGCTATTCAGCAAGGCCCACTGATGGCATGGCAGGTTGAAGCCAGGTGGGTACACTGTAGGATCTGTGATAAGGAGTTTGCTTGGTAGTGATGTTGACCTCCATCCCTGAAACCGGAGGGTAGTAGTGTCACTGTTTACATCATGCGAGTGTCATGATGGTAGAGGTGCAGCAGGTGAATTTAGGAGATCGCTGTACAGCAGCAGGCTTGGATTGGAGTAAATCCTCTCCAGTATCTTGCTAGTTACAACTTTTAATTAGATACGCGGGGGAACAATGTTGCTCATGACTGGGAGCCATGATAGAAAAGTCGATCAAAGAGTTCCCAAGATGATGTGCACCACTGAATGTAGGGAGGAGACAGATCCCTACCAACAGTAAAACATATTGAAAGATGGTATAGACCTAGTCTAGGTAAAAAATGAGGGATAAGACAACACTGGTGTAGACTACATCTGTGTAGGGTGCTGTCTGTCCCCTTCAAGGTTTCATTAGGGCTGTGTGAACTTCAATCCCTGATTCGATTTGGCGGAGATTTGGCCTGATTTGGTGGCTGAATCTCTGAATCCAGATCGAATCAGAGGACCTTTTAATCTCTCCGAATCGAATCGGAACCCTCCGAATCAATTCGGAGAGATTTGGAAAGATTCAGTGATTCAGACATAGACACAGATTTAAATGTTTTTTCTAGGTATCAGGCGGCTCATGAATGATGCAATGCTGGGGCACATGGACTGTCCCACAGAAGCACGGGAGGCTTCCCAGTGCATTTGGCAGCGGACCCGGAAGTGGACCAGAAACACTTCCAGCCCATTTCTGGGTCTTCCAGAGAGCACACTGTGAGGGCCCCCATTTCCCCCTGGCTCAGCAACTGCTGCCTCCTCGGTCTGGGGGGGCACCCAGGGTCCCCCCGTGGCTGATCGCTGAGTCTAGGAGATAAAGGGGTGGCCCTGCATGTTCCCCAGCAGAACTGGAAGTGGACTAGAAGTACTTCCGGTCCACTTCAGGTTCACCGCCAAGCACACAGGCCCCTCCCACCCCCCACTTCATGCTCCTGTGGGACGCAACGTGTGCCCCAGCACTGCAGCATTCACGAGCCACATGGTACCTCGAGGTATGTAGAAAAAACATTTAAAGCTGGGTCTATGTCCGATTCGCTGATTCTCTGAATCAGCACTGAATCTTCAGATTCAGCCAAATCAAATCGGGAACAGTGATCTGAATCAACTAATCAAATCACTGTCCCCAATTCAGGCTGAATCCAAATCGAATAAGACCCGTTTTGCACACCCCTAGGTCTCAGATATTTTGAGGTAGCTCTTTGCTCAATGCAAGCTGGCTAGTATCTGCTCCCCACTACTCAGTGGCAATGCACTGCAGTAGCACCTGCTATGAGATACTACCCTGGAGCAGCAGCTTGTTATTCACATCATTGTACACCATGGATGTGGATTACCTTGGTGGAAATAGGTTTGTCCTCACGTGCTCAGTGTAGCAACATAACACAAGCCAAGGATTCCCCACCTTCTGTGGCATCAATCCACCATAAAGAGTGATTGTTAGAGGAAGTTAAAGCTGCAGAAGCCCTGTCAGCAGGGATCCACAGGAGTCACACTGTCAGACAAGAAGATGCTGTTAATTCAGTCACAGCCTCCATACCCTTGTTTCTTACTGGGCTCCCATGGACTGATTGACCCCTAAATTCGGTGGCTGTCTGTTACTCCCTTTAACACCTGCCCATAAGCAAAAGCATAAGAATAGCTGACGTGCTTATGGCTTAATGCATTTGCAGCAGCTGAATCTGTACTGGAACATACATGACATCATGAAATGGAGAGCTCTGTTATGCACAAGCCAGTGATCCTACTCGCCCATAATAATGAGATTTATTATTATTCAAAATAATAAAAACCTTATAACAGTATATGAAAATAGAATGGAAACAGAAAATCCAGAATAAAACACGGATTGTGACAGGTTTAGATACCAGTTATTTTGTTTATGGCACATAGTGAATACTGCAGTGATTCACAGTCTCATACATGCAATATATACTTGGCAGACAACCTGAAATAGTTGCATATGGTACCTACAGCATAGTTATAAAAATATGCACTTGATTTATTTCCCCATACTGATCCAAAAATCATGTAAAGCTACTTTTAGATAGATATTTCCATGCCATGACGTGACTTATTCTGTCACTTGGCCTGGGGCATACCCTTCTTCTGAATGTCATGTCAGAAACCCTTTATTGCTTCAAACATCTTTGTTACTTTCACTTGACTTTCTTCAGGATTCCCTAGCTAAATCTTGATTTGCAAGGAAGTACTAAATGAATGTAAATCTGCATAATTAGGTACTGACCCTAAAATCAGCCCACAAGTATCTTTTGATTGTAACAAGCAGTTTATTTACATGAGGGTTAGAAAGATCTTTGATCTTTATTTGGAAAACTGACGTGATCTGCTGGGTAGCAAATAATAGGAAATAAGATGATCTGCTCTGTCTGGTCCCCAAAGAATGTATGTCCCTGTCATTAAAATCTAAAACCAGAATTGGAAGTAATTGAAACCCTTATTGTCAGCCCAAGTATAAGTTAAGGACTTAATTATCCTGGACACTGATTTATCCTCTTATCCGTCGAGGTAGTTACTCCAGGCAAGGGCTGAGAAAAACTGGCAGCAAAGCTCCCACTGTGTCTGCCTGTGGAATAAAATACTGCTTTGTGGATTAACAGAAAATACTGTCCCTGAGGATTTCAGTCACTGCTTATAAACTGACGCGTTTCAGATTTAGAAAAAAACTCCTTTTCTTCTTTAGAAAGTAGTTATGTTATCTACCCATACTGGGTAATCATCTAATACACTGATATAAAGTAAAAAAAAAAACCCTACAGAAACTGCATTCTGTTTTGAAGGACAGTAACATATAGAACAACACAGACACTGTATTAATCTTTCCTCCTCTTCTCTGTAGCTCCCACATTACTTACATTGTTTGCTTCTCTCAGTCACATAGCTCTTTCCTTAGTTACCATACTCGTTTTCGTATCAGCAAAAGATCTCTACATTTCTTTTGTTCATAACTGTAGATATTTAGGTAGACGCCAAGGTATAGATGAGGACACTTAGTGTTTCGCTCATGAAAGAATAGTAAGACAATTCCCTTACTCTCTTTTTTGCTGCCATCTGTTAAACTTCTCCTCAGAGAAATTAACAGCTTTCCATATTGCAACTCTGAACTGCAAATATGCCATTGTCTACAAACCTTCTGAGAATAATACCCGATGGAAAAGACAACAGTTTCCTATAGAAATTATTACAAGAGACTAAAACAAGAAGTTGCACAGATATTGTGTATGGCCTGTTGGTAGAGCCCACACAGACAGAGCTAAATGAAAAGAGAAAGAGGGTATTGAACATTGTTTCCTGCACAAAGAATGGTTGTTTGCTTCCTGTCTAAGCCTTTAGGCCATCATTCTAATATTATAAAAGCCTAAGTCTGTCTGTCTGCCTGTCTCACAAACAGCCAATCAGAGTGCAAACAAGTGTTCAAACAGGAGCTGGGGGCCGGCGGAGTGCTGCCATGATGGTGGGGACACAGGGGACAGTGGGGGGACGAGGCCAACTCCAGTGGCCTTGCCCCCCCCCACTCCCCCACTCCCTGGAGGTGGGGGCAACAGAGGGGACGGACAGACTTAGCTTTTATAACAGTAGAGTGATGGCCTAAAAGCCTCGCCCCCCTGCTCCCTGCAGGTCACAATGATGGAGCAGTGGGGGAGTGAGTCCACCAGAGCTGGCCTCGCTCCCCCGTACCCCCCCACTCCTTGCAGGTGACAGTGGTGGCGGTGCAAGGAGGGAGCAGGGTCCAGATACTGTGGCGGGGGTCGAGGCCACGGCTCTGGCCTCAGCTCCCCCCTCCCTGCTTCCATTGTCACCACCTGCAGAACCATATGCAGGATGACACGGCAGCAGTGGGCAAACGAGCGCGCCCAACGTGGGTCGGGGAAATAGCGTGCGTGACGCAGTGGTGGCAGCAGTGATAGGGAGAAGGGAGGAGTGGGCCCAGGCCCCATGTTGGGGAGGAGGAGGATCAAGCCCAAGCTGGGGGAGAAGCCAGCTTGCTGTGGCATGGAGGAGTAACAGGCCCAGGCTGACTGGGCAGCAGTGGGGGAATGGGAGGAGTGGGCTTGGATCCGACAGGGAGATGAGGTAGGGTGGGGGAGGAGTGGACCTCGGCCCGAGGCAGGGTGAGAGGCTCGCTCCTCCCATCCCCCATCTGCTGCCATATCAAGCTGGGCCCACTGCTCTCCTTCACTGCCACAGTGGGCCGATTTCTCCCCCAGCTCAGGCTCAGGCTCAGGCTCAGGCTTCCTCCCCATCTCGGACCCAGGCCCACTTCTCCCACACACCCCTGTTGGTTCTGCACCCACTCCTTCTGTTTCCCCACCACTCCCAGGTCAGCCTGGGCCTGCTGCTCCCCCCCACCAGGGCGGTCCAGCTTCTCCCCACCCTTGGGCCCGGTCTTCCCCTGCTTCAGGCCCAGGCCCACTCTTCCCCTCCCCGCACCGCTGTGGCGGGGACGGTGGGAGTGGGCCCGGACCCCAAGCAGCAAGAGATAAAGGGGGACTGGGCCTGGCTGTGGGGGGCACAAGGCTCTGTCCCCGCACACTCCCTCCCCTGTGTCATTCCTGATGGGCAATTGGCTAGTGCTTATTAGATCTTCCCAGTAGGATGGCTCACATTACCACAAAAGAAATACCTTCCCTTGATTTAAGGCATTAACACATCTTCCAGAAAACAATGGTTCGTTCAGGTCTAAGAAGAGCCTACTTTTTGGAAGGTGGGACTGGAAGGGCCCTGTCCTCTAGGGCGACTAAACTAGTTCTCTGCATTTGCAGCTAACCAATTATCCACAGTAAAAAAAATCATCTGTTGTGAGCCCCAATACAGCCACAAAGTACCTGATGAAAACAAAACTAAAAATCTCCTACAACATGTAATAAGTAAAAAATGGTGGGGAGATAAAGGCAGACAAGGTTCTTTGGATACATCCAATATCTTTTGTTAGACCAACTCAAATAGTTGGAAAACTTCTTAGCAAGCTTTTGGGCATGAACACCCTTTATCAGGCTGAGGAAGTGCCTGCAGATGGTCTGTGCTCTTCCTGGATGGAGTGGTAAAGCAGCCAGAGGCCAGAATGTATGCAAGAAAGCCAGTCAGTTAAAATGTAAATTGAAGCGGTCAGTAGGTGAGACACAGGTGGGGGAGGGCAAGGGGGGGATGAATGTTGCTGTAGTCAAATGGTGAGATACAGGAGGGTGAAGGGGAGGGGAATGAGAATAACTGGTAAAAATGGAGCGTTTACGTGGGGAGTCAGATGCTAGCCAGGTTATTATGCGTCGTAAATCCAATGTCTATATTTAGTCCATGATTTTTTGTATCCAGCAGGTTGACGAAATGAAGTTTGTGGGCTTGCCTATGAAAGATGTTTTGCAAATTCCCTCTGAGAAGTAGAACTGAGAGACTGGAGAGAGAGAGAGTGGTTTTCTTGTGAGAAATGTGCCTTCACAGGTAATTGGGTATTCTTGTCTTTGATAGATTTCTGGTGTGCATTCATTCTGGTGCCCAGGTGTTGTTTGGTCTCTTCTACATATTTTCCATCATGGCATTTGGTGCACTGGATGAAATATATTACATTTCTGGAGGTGCAGGTATAAGATCCAGGAATGGTGATGGTTCTGTTGCGGGGTGCAGTTAGTGTGGTGCAGCTATGTGGGTAGGTTTTACATTTCTTGTCCTGGCATGATCTGGATCCATTTGCTGTGTTTTGGGCCACAGGAAGTTTGCTTCTGGTGACCAGGTTGGTAAGGTTCGGTGCTTGTTTAAAGGCTAGGATGGGTGGTTCTGGGACCAGGTCCTTGAGAATTGGGTCTCCTTCTACTATGGGTTGCAACTGTTTAAGGATTTTCTGTTCCAGGGAGGGATGATATGTCATAACCAGCGGTGTGCGACTTATGGGGGTTTTTCTTATGTACTGCAGCAATTCTTCATGTGGCATCCAGGTGGCTCTTTCAACAGTGGGATCTATCTCTCTGGAAAAGCGTCGTTGTTGATTGAAGGCCCCTTTGAGATTTGTGAGGTGATAATCACCTCAATTTGTATTTTAACTGACTGGTTTTCTTGCATACTGGCCTCTGGCTGCTTTACCACTTCACTCAGGAAGAGCCCAGACTATCTACAAACACTTCCTCAACCTGTTTATGCCTGGAAGGTTGCTAAGAAGAATTTTTCCAACTATTTGAGTTGATCTAATAAAAGATACTGGATTTATCCGAAGAACCTTGTCTGCCTATGCCCTTAGACCAACACAGCTACAACCTACACCCCTGAAATTGGGGAGATAAAAGCACTGGAACAGCAGAAGAATTTCCAGCATTTCCCACCGCAGTTCAAACCAAGAGTCAGAACAAAAGCTCTTCTGTTTTTATTTTCCAAGTGAAAACTCCAAAAGATACAGTTTGCAAATACCAGCCCCTTGTTCGGCTGTACCTACCACACAGTAGAGTTTATACCTAAAACTGTTCTTTAGGCATGCATTATTAGGCAATATGGTAACCCTTGTTCATTTGATATTTGATGAATCATGCAAAACATACTCAAGGTTTTCTTTTCCCCCTGGAGTACGTCTGGATAAATCAAGAAAATCGGGGGTGGGGGGGGTTAATCAATGTTCTCTCTGTCATTTTTTTAGAATTCTCCTTCATAAAATAAATAAAATAAGCCAAAAATGTGTGCTTTGCCTTTGCACAATTTTCAGCAACATAAAATTAAGTTATAGAAGTTACAATGTTAATTTTAGTGGTAGGATGTTAAAGTCAAAGTAATTTCTAACAGTCATAAAGATGACTCCAGCTACAATATGTGCCTATTTGCACAACTATATTTGAGCCATTCTTGGATTAATTTTAAATTAAATGAGGCACAGCATTGAAAATGCATATGGTAACCAAGTTCCGCATGAATTACTACTATAAATATCAAATGCCCACACAATGATAGGGCAGTTAAAGCGATCTGTCCAAGTTTACATACTTTTTAAAAGGTCTGTTAGCTACTGCTAAATTACATCTAACCATATGTCTAAATACATTTAAGAGTTATCAGATTAAAACAAATTGGGCTGCAATGAAAGTGTTATGAGATCCGATTTCTTATTAAGCTTTCATACTCCTTGCCTTTTGGACGATGACTACTTCATTCAGTGTCTTAAAAGCAAAAATTCTATTACTGTCATGTTCAGCTGCTTAACTACTGTGCAAGCATTTGTTCACACACCAACAGTAATTAGATTGCAATTACTGGAGAGAAGAAAGTTCGACAAGCCAAGCAAAAATGATAATTCTCCCAGAACAAAGAGGTGGATGTCACTGGGATCCTCATACGACCCTTACCCCTAGAGAGAAGTGCTTAAAGAGTTGAGGGCAATAAGAATAAAATCAAAATGCTAACACTACTGAAATACTGTAAACATATATTTTGGAGCAAATTAATAAAACCTTAATGTAGCAATGCTCTAGCAGTCTCTAGCTCCATTCACAAATGACGTAACCCCTGCATATAGCTCATTGTCATGACAGTTACTTGGAGAAAGGAGGAAATGACACAGTGCAGCTTTCACAAGAATCGCTGGGCATCACAGTTTGAACTGGTTGGCACAATATCTTTCTCGTCAACCTATCACTATGGCATCTAAGTCACTGACTGAGGCCCTCATACTGAGCATGTGCATATAAGAGAAGAAAAACAACACTGGATTCAAAACAACAAAACCAGCATTGCAGGCAAGTGATTTTGTTTGAATGAGGTGCAAACTTTTTGAAGTGCCTAAATGATTTAATTAAAAATAGCTGTCTGCTACAGAGAGAACTTGTAGCTCAGATGAACCTGTGTCTAAAGGCAGCTCAGATATTCAGACAATGTTCTGCTTAGTGTAGCAATTCCTAATAGATTTAGCAGCCTAACCCTCATTTTCCAAAAAGATTTCGGCCCAGATCCTCAAGGCTATGATACTAGGAATTAAGTGCCCACTCACTTTAAAGGACATGGCTCTGCTCATAATTATAAAGTTTTGAAAGGGTCTTTAGGCAAAGCGATGTCTACATTCAAAACTTTCCTGTGGCAATAGAATCGCTTCTTCCTCCAGTCTAGTGTAGTTATTCCAGTCAAAATCCACCAGTTAATAAATTATCATTGTAAGTTACAGAAGTGTAGGCGCTGTGTCCATATTTATCCCAGGGTAGCTCAGTGCTCAATTCAATCAAGTTATTTCCTGGTTCCCCGCCATTGAGTGTGCTGGTAGGTAACATTTTTTCTGCAGGCTGGGATGGCCCCAGTTAGAGATGGGCAGATGCTAGGACCTGCCTGAAGCTGGCACTTCTCCCCATAGCAACACAGACAAAATGCCTGCAGCTGTTGTACCACTGCTGAACAACAAGGAAACCATGGGCCATATCCAATGGCTCTGGTGACCACATCTGGCCTGTGGGCCATAGGTTGCCAACCTTTGATCTAGTGCTTACTGTGGCACCTGCCCCAGGAAAGCTAATTGTCTGTCTCCTGGTATATATTATGTTAATGTAAAAGAGCTGATGTAAATGATGCTAGCATTAACATGGTATGACTAGGCCCAATGTACGAAATTTATGCTTAAACTAGATTATGAAACTGGCAACTTGAGAAGAAACCTGTGAAAAAATACATAGTAGATATAGAATATTGTCATACCCTCATAAAGAGTCTGGGAAATTGAAGAAGTTAATTAAAAAGGTGCCAGTTCTCACTTACTATAACACTAGGTTCAGAACTAAGGAGAGTATCAGCACA
The DNA here is from genome assembly GCF_001723895.1 of Crocodylus porosus. Taxonomy (NCBI): domain Eukaryota; kingdom Metazoa; phylum Chordata; order Crocodylia; family Crocodylidae; genus Crocodylus; species Crocodylus porosus. The sequence continues at coordinate 17,033,634 of NW_017728910.1, read as the reverse complement.
ACCAGAATAACTGGATTTACTGTTTCCTAACAACAGTGGTACTGATGCGATAGGTGCATCCAACGGTACAGAGCACCTCAGACAGCCTGAATATTGCTAATCCCTTTAGTTAGGGGAATTACATGCTTTTCTAATCCTGCATTACGTTAATGTTGATTGTTAACTGTTACTTTCGGGTTTAACTGAAGAAGGAGGACATATGGAGCTGTATGCAAGAGTTATTCAAGAGCCTGTTGGAACCATTTTTTTTATGTGGAAGGGCTCATGTTACAAATGTCGGTTAGTCAGATCTCAGACACTGAGTGAAGTAGACTCCTATCCTCAAGTTATTCTGGACACTACAGAAATAAACACCCTCTCGATAGAAGCCTAGCACCGTGTAGGGTTGTGGCCTCTGCGGTTTGGCATTCCTGTGTTCCAAGTAGAAGAATTTGCTGTCGTTAGTAACTTTGAGCTATCTTCTGTTCATCTTTACCTATTGCAAATGAAGCCTGTTGCTGACACAGACTGATAGATTTCCTCATCTGGCTGCCACTATTGACATCGTTTAGCTAAGATCTCTAGTCAAAATTTTATTAATTTGGGGTCATCGTGGCAAGCCTCAGGCCATTTATTAAACACATTCTTCAGATCTATATAATAGAACGTAAGTGTAAGACACAATGGGCCAAGAAGTATCTTCAAATCCTACGTTCCTATACAGCAGCTAGATGTGTAGTTTTGTTTTTTATACTCCTACATGGCACCTCAGTTGGACACAGAACTGTTCTGTTCTCCTGGACTAAGTTTTATGAGTTCTTCATTATAGTCTCTAAGGCCAGGGACAGAAGTTACACATAAACTAGTTTAAGTGATCAGAAACTGATTTAAACCTGGAACAAAACAGAAGCTCGGTGCACATAAACTAGTTTCAAAATAGCTGAAACTGGTTTAAGCTAAACCCAATTTAATGTAGTATCAGACATAATCGATTTGGGTCAAATCAGTTTATGAACTTTCTCTCCCAGACCCGTTCCTGGTTTACGTTATCACAGTCCCCCAGCATCCCAGCATGCCCTGGGCTGGGCTGTACCATGTGCTTGAGAGCGCAAAATTGGTGCCGCCCCTCTGCTCCCTAGCAGGAGCAGTGAGGGCTACCTGACAAAGGGATGGGGGTGCGTAAGCCCGGCTGGGGATGCAGCCCAGTCTGCAAGTGGAGAACTGTCATCCCCACCCCAGGCAAGCCCTGGGGTCTGGGGCCCGGGAGGCGGGGTTAACCACCCCTTGCCCTGTTCAAACTTGCTGCTGGCTGCAACTGTGAACTGCAAATCCCAGAGGCACCCGGAAGCAGGTAGAGGAAGTAATGAGCAACCCTGCAGAGTCCTGCTGCTATAATTCTAGAAAGCAAATCCCAGAGCAGGAAGAGGAAGTGAACACACAGCCAGAGAGCCATGCTCTAGTACCCCTCCCCCCCCGGCTTCTGGCCTGAGCCACTACAGGCATGTGGCTGCATTTCCTGTTCACTTTGGTTTCAATTTAATCTGTGCAGTTTAGACTAAGCTGCAAAGACTGAGTTGATTCAGCCTTGGGGTTTTTGACTGTCTGTACCTAGCCTAACACTGTGTAACCCAACTGAGTGCATGTTACAAGCCTTCCTCTGTGCCAAAATACAGAAGATACAGGTCCATTATAGTTTGCGCTAAAAAACCCTTGACTCAACAGTAGTTGAGGGTGATGTACCTTTTCAGCAAGATCAGAACCCTCAAGCCTCTGACTGCTTTTTTCAGTCCCAAAGAAAAGGTCATTTCCTGATAGTGCCACACAATTACAGAGAAGAAATATATTTTCAGAAGAATAATTGACTACTTAATCCTGCGAGGCCCTTATTACAAATTATAGTGAAAACTAATAATTCAGTGTCACAGATTTCTATACATTCCAATGCAAGCTTAGTTCTCTATGTAAATATTAAATAATCATAATTAATAAAAATAATTTCAGCATATAATAAAATCAGAACATACAGTGCCAAGAATAGATCTTAATTTTTAAAAGTATGATATAGGAAACAAGGGCAATCTAGTCTTTCTAATTTTTTTCCCTATGTCTTATAGGAATGGAAAGAATCACTTTTGATCCATCACATGGGTTGGCAACTTTTTGCCACTTTAGACTGGAGCTTGCAAAAAGGCACCATGACATGGGCTACAAATCTTCACCCTATTTCCAAGCATCCAGGCTGCCCATAGTTGCCCTTGCAGCTGATACCTGGCCCCTCTGCAGCAAGCATAATAGCAGACATGAGAAAGCAGCCTGGAGGGCTGTGGAGGGACAAACAGCTCAGCTCTGCCCCACTGACTCCTCTATGCTACACTGGACTGGACTGGATTTTCACAGGCCAGATTCACCCACCAGCCATAGGTTACCAACCCTCCTCATCTGCAAAACCCCATATTAAGATTTATTTAAATGTCAGAGATAATTTGCTGGTATTGTCTTTGCTATCGACTCTCTATTGACGAATACTTCACTTATCAGTAAAATACCTTCCCCTTCCAGTCCACAGCAGTATCTATAAGCAGAAAACAATTTTACCCTGAGGTCTCAATTGCAAATTATTTTTAACAGGTGGCACTTAGCTATTTATATCTTTACACCTTAGAAAAAAGCTGAAAGGCATAAGCTTTTTTATTTGTTTTAAACAAAAATCTGCTTTAACAAACCTACCTATAAATAAAAAGACGTTATCATCCAGTCACTATGTTTTTGCGATTCTTGTGACTCTGTGCCATGAGCAGATAGATAATTTATTCACATAAAAATGAATGTGTCTACTGGCAGCAGCCTGTTAGTGGAGTTTTGTGATCTCGGGCCCATAAAAAGTGAACTGAACTCATAATACTCTGAAAAGACTGTGCACTGTAACAGAATAAAACACCGTGGAAAGACAGAAGAAAACTATAATGCTTAAGCAAAGACAGAAGCAAAGAAAATTGCAGTGAAAAGAATACAAATATTAAAACGAACTAGATAAAATGCAATTCCCTGCCCCTTACTACTAATGTGCTAAATAATGCCTAAAATTTATCAGTAAATGTATACAGTCACTTTCAGCAGGATTTTGCATGTTACTCACTGCTCAGTCTTGTGAACAACAGCAAAGGAACCATTTAATTAATTAATATGGGACAGGCAACAACAACAACAAATATTTAACTATCCACTTTCATCTTAATCTGTAAAAGCACTGGATAATTATAATTATATGAAATAATACTTATGTATCAGTAGAACTGATCAAGATTTCCAATAAAAGTATTTATCAACAGAAAAAAAATCCAGGGTGAAGGGAGGGGAGAGAGAGAGAGGCAGAAAGAGAGAAATCTTTCACATTCTCTCTTGAAAAAGCTAAAATAAAATATCTTGTTTTCACTCAACCCAGATTGAAACATTTCAGCAGCAGATCCAAAATGTTCTGTTTCCAAGTTGTCTTTGACTCAAAACAACATCTCCTAAAGTGTCAAGACATTTCACTGGAGCCATCTTAAGAGCTACACTCCTTGTCTAGACAACCTGCCTGTCATGAGGTACCACAATTTCCAAGCTAAGTGAACCAGGAGGTTTGTCATCCCTGTGGGCACATCTCAGTTCAGGCCAAAAATTTCAATGGGCACACACTCCAACTTTTCCAGAGTTCCATAGAGCAATAAATATTTTAATCAAAATACTTGCCATAATTTTTACTCCAATCCCTCAAAAGAGTTTTCTCATTAAGCTCCCACTCTTTATTAAGCTGCTTTTTACATTTATCTTATTACTTATTGCAACCTCTGTACTTCTGTGAGATACTATTGGCGTCTCTCTGGGAGAGACAATGTACCATATTTACTCTATTCCCAGATGAGATTTGCCCTTCTTATTTAACACAGGGAAAACAAAGCTTCATCTCAGAATTGAGTATTAAGTAAAAATGCAGTATAGGGGTGCAGTCAAAAGGGGTGGCAAAAATCCACTGGGCAAGGCACAGGATGGCAAGGGACCCATTGCGGAGGCACAAAGCAGTGCAGAATCCAGCAAAGAGGAACCCGGCAGCACAGAACATGTTTCAGAACCATGCAGCAGCTCAGGACCTAGTGTGGAGTGACAGGGAGGCATTGGTCCTGGGACAGAGGCACAAGATTTAGCATAGAGGCAGAGAATGGCGTTGAGGCATGGGTTGGGGTGGGGTAAAGGATTAGATTCTATACGGAAAACAATCATATATTTATTGTTTTCTATGTCTGGAATCTATCTGGGGGGTCATCTTCAATTCAAAGTAGTCCTGGATTTGGGTAAATACTGTATTAAAGTTGCCATAGGGTATTATATCCAAACATATACACAGAGGTTACATGAATTGCCTAAGTCCACTTACTCAATGAGGGTATTGCCATACTGAGACATGATTTGGTAGTGCTCAACAAGCCTGTGCACACTTGGCATAATAAGCTAGCTCTCAAGCCAGAAGCAGCATAGCCATGTCAGCATACTGAGTGCTGTACTAACATGGCAGCAGTGCATCTCAACTCTATCTTAATAGAGTATTTTAAAAGGATCCCTAACAAAACACCTTTTGTTTGGTTGTATCCTTAGAAAAGAGGTGTCAAACTCACTTCCTGCCCTGGGCCGGATCCAGAGAAGCAGAGAGGGATCTTGGAGTCAGGATTGACTCCAGGATGAATATGAGTTGCCAATGCGATGAAGCAATAGGCAGAGCCAACTGCACCGTTGTGCCTCAACAGGGGCATCACTAACAGGTCCAGACAGGTCTTGCTCCCCTTCTATGCGGTGCTGGTCAGGCCGCAGCTGGAGTCCTGTGTCCAGTTCTGGGCGCTGTACTTCAAGAGGGACGTGGAGAACCTGGAGAGGGTCCAGAGGAGGCCACTCGTATGGTTGGGGGCCTCCGGGGCCAGCCCTATGAGGAGAGGCGGAGGGACCTGAATCTCTTCAGTCTCCGCAAGAGGAGACTGAGGGGGGATCTTGTGGCTGCCTACAACCTTATCAGGTGCCACCAGCAGGGACTCGGGGAAAATCTGTTCACCAGGGCCCCCCTTGGAGTCACCAGGAACAATGGCCACAAGCTGAGGGAGGATAGGTTTAGGTTAGATGTTAGGAAGAGCTACTTCACTGTAAGGGTGGCCAGCGCCTGGCATAGGTTTCCAAGAGAGGCAGTGCTCTCACCTTCCCTGAAAATCTTCAAGAGGAGACTGGATAGGCACCTGGCTGGGGTCTTATGACCCCTGCCACCCCCAGTGCTCCTTCCTGCCCATGGCAGGGGGTCGGACTAGATGTTCTGTCTAGGTCCCTTCCGACTCGTTGGTTCTATGATTCTACTTTACAGGCAAGACCTAGCCTAAGGTATTGGGTAGTGATGATGATAGTGGAAGCAGGGGCAGCTCCACTTCCCACGTGGTGTATGTGATGGCAGCTCCAGCAGCTCCAGCTCTCACTGCATGCCTCGTGCCCTATGCCAGAACTGGGGCTGCTCACACAGCCCCCCCCCCCCTTTCATGCTGGGATGGTAGCTCAGGTTCTGGCATGGAGTACAGAATTGTGACAGCTCTGGCTCTGGGTTTGGCACAAGGCATGGGACACGCAGTGGCAGTGGCAATGGGGCCAGTGGCTGAGCAGCTGGGGTTGCCATGCTGTTAATGGGCGTAGCAACCATAGGACAGCCAGGGCTGTATCAGCCCTCACTCCCCCTCCCCCTACCAAACCCTATATCCATCAGAGTCCCAGATCCTGAAGCAGGCCACTTGTGAGGGGCTTCATTATTAGTTCTGTTAATATTGATGAGTACTGAAATCAATCCCTGCTAAAGGACAATGTTTCAAGAAAGCTCAAAGATGGCTGCATTTTACCTACAAGATACTATAGAGTCGCTATAAGCACTATCCCTCTTTACAGAAGATGTTTTGAGGCAACATTTCTTTAAAATGTCAGTGTTTGTGCTGGAAACATATTTTAATCTAATTTTTAAAGCTGAATTAAAAAGAGGTTATATATAACATTACAACAGAGTTTGGCCTGCAGTGTAAAGAGTATTATAGGATCTAGGTCTACTCCATGACATTGTACCTTCTTAACAAAGAAGAAAAGAGGGCCCACTGCGGTTTCAGCTTCTGTAAACATTTTGCTGGCTGCGAGCTATTTGTTACGATTTACTAGGGAATACAAATACCATTCCATAGTGTATTTTAATATTCTTTTCCAGAACTATTATCCTTGCAAAGAAAAAGGAGAGCTTCTTTAAATATAGTTCATGTTTACTGTTTTGGCCAAATTGAAGCTGCTATGAAAGAAAAAAAGGTTTGTATGTGTACAACTAGTTTGTATTTTATGTGCTTCCAGAAGACTTTTAAAATTCATTCAGTAGATGCATAACCATGTTCCTACTGATTTCTTTGTCTACTCTGTTCTGTTGGGATTTCATGGCTCCTAGCTCTCTTCTTTTTCTCTTGGTACAATAAACTTTTTATTCAATTCCCAGTTTTAGCCCATCCTAGCAAGGAAGCAAAGTGCTCTAGCTGGTAAAACAGGATCATTTAATCTGAGATTCTTGGTTCCTATCCCTGCTGTATCCTTTGGCAAGTAAATAAACCTCTCAGTGACTTGGATGATGGGTCTACAAAATATACACCTGGCAGAAGACAGAGAGAATAAAGAAAGATAGACTCATATGTTTCCCAGTCTGAAACTAAATATGGCATGCATTTGTAGTATAGTGCAAGACACTTCATGAGAACAGCTTGCCTCACAAACAATGGAGATTTCCTCAAGTTTTTTAATCCAGATTAGTAGCAGAAATCCAAATATTATTAAAAAGGCAGGCATCTGGAGGGCGAGTTGTGACGTAAGCCCTCTTTTTATGAGAATTAAATTGTAAAAAGTGCTTTAAGATCCTCAACTAAGTAGTCTTACACAGCATAACACAATGAGATCCACCAACTAAACAAGAGGTATAGCCAAACTGGATTTAGGGTCAACCATGAAAATCACCCTCAGCTAATCAGAGCCACATGAAGTGTAAGTCTCTGCCTTTATCTTATCTTGTGATGACTGCACAGCAAAGCAGAAAGCAAGTAACGGGGAGACTAACTGAAAGAAGGACCCTGCTTGAGGAACAGGGACCCTTTCTAGGAATCAGGTGGCACACTACTATTACTCTTCTCTGCTTGGCTTCAAGTATGGGTAACGACAATAGGAAGCGCGGTATGGCAGGGCTGCAAGTCAGAAAAAGAAAGCAAATGGCTGGTGGCACATTTTCTATACTGCTGCCTGCAGCACTGTGATGAGGTCTGAACATACCATGTGGAGGTTGACACTGATAAGGGAAGGTTTGACATTGAGCCCTGACACTCAAGGACATTTCCAAGGGCAAAAAGTACTTGCCCTAGGGTGGAGTTGTGGGAGCTAATTAAGTGTGTATTTAAATGCAGTGTGGGTTTGAAGGTAGAAGTAACAATGCAAACACCCTCCAAACTACTCAGAGGCTGTATTTTAAGCCAGGCCCTAAAGAAGGACACAGGGTCCTCCTTTAACCTCCCAATCATAGATTGCAGCATTTGAGAATTTCTGAACCATTAACTCTTGTAGGAGAAGTGTTAATGTCTCCTTTTCACAGATAGGGAAGAAGGCAGAGAGTTGTTAGGCCTATAATCAAGGAAGGAATTCAACCTGAGTCTCAAAACTCCTGGGTGAGTGCCCTAACCAGTGGGCCATCTTTCCTTTCTACAGGTCAGAAACAGGACAGGCAATTAATTCACTTAGGGACTTTAGAAAAAAAATCCCACAAAGCACTTGTTTCTAAAGACCCTTAAAATTGGTGACTGGCTCCATATATATTCAAATACTAGTTGCTGTTTCAGTTACCTGGGTTACTTTTGACTGGAGTTAACAGCAAGAAAAAGAAGACAAAAACAAACCTTACAAAAGGAAAGATGACAGATACCTTTGCCTGACAGACAGAAACATAATCAAAAACATGGTTCAATGAAAGAAACCCAAGAATACAAATAAAAAGAATATTTGGACTATTTTAACTACATGGGTTAAAATACAGTTATTTTTATAATAGAAGTGTGTTGCAAGTAATCATCACTTCCATGATACTTCATCTCTTTTCTAATACTCGTGGAAATAAATAGATGTCTCATTTGTAAATTTCATTGACACTATTCCATTAAAGTGACACTTGATATATTACGTGACTGCCTCTTTACAGTATCTAACATCATTTTTTATTGTTACAGGTACTACATTTTATTTGAATGTGTAAACTAACATTTGCAGTTGATAATGAACTCTCTTTTTCCTGTCAGTAGTATAATCAGAAAGTTGTAGTTTGCCTTCAAGTACCTTTTTCTGCTCACGGATAGATAATTATTTATAGCTGCTTCAGTGTCAGAAATTATTTTCCTATTAGTCGCTAACAGCATTTCAATTCCTGAAACTTTAAGGAAGCAGTCCTCAACCTCCTTAGACTCAAGGTACCACTCAATAGACTTGAGGCACCCCTAAGAAAATTCCAGTTCCTAATATTCACTCTTTTTTTTTTTTTACTACAGAAAAATAATAGAGCAATTCATCTGTTACAAAAACCACCAAATAGTGCATCATAATGCAGTCACGGGGAGTTGCTAGGGAGCTTTATTTGCTACTAACCATACCACTATTGCATTTTGAACTAGAGTTAAATGAATATTTGAAAACTTTTTATGTACCCAATTCTACCAGCTTGCTCACGTTGCAAAGTTCTGCTCAGTATGTAACAAAACACAAATGATATCTCTTCAAATTCAGTGGGTCTTCTCCCAAAAAAGGTAGTAACCACCATAAGTAAGGCCATTAATCTCATTGTGCCTGTTGAACAAGTTTCCTTGCCACGGTTATTGCATATAAAAGCTTTCACTGATAGAAAATTACTGTTTTCTCAGCCACAAAACTCACCAGAGAAAATCCACTCTTTTTATCTCCAGAGCTCCCAGTGGCAATATGTACCTTATAAGCAGCAAAAAAAGGCACTTAGACCCTATTAGTTGCAAGTCATTACGCTACATTATGATAACTTGAGGTAATAACCATTAGGGGTGTGTGAAATGGGCCATATTTGATTTGAACTCAGATTTGGCCTACATCAGGGGCAGTGAGTTGATTCAGATCACTGTCCCCAATTCAATTCAGCCAAATCCAAATCTAAAGATTTGATGCTGATTTGGAGAATCAACAATTCAGCCATAGACACAACTTTACTTTTTTTTCTACATACCTCAAGGTACCAGGCACAGCTTATGAACGCTGTGATACTGGGGCAGACGTGTCCCACAGGAGTTTGTGTGTGTGGGGGGGGGAAGTGGACAAGAAGAACTTCTAGTCCACTTCCAGGTCCACAAGGGAGCACTTAGGGGGGGCCCCCGTGTCCCGCAGCTTGGGGATCAGCCGCAGGGGGACCCCAGGTGCCCCCCCCCCCCCAGATCCAGAAGGCACCAGTCACCGAGCCAGGGGGAGGGGGCCAGCACAATGCCCAGCAGGTTCAGAAGTGGACCATTTCTTCTGGTCCACTTCCAGGTCTGCTGCTGATCTCACTGGGGAGGCCCCCATGCTCCTGTGGGATGCTCCATCCACCCCACCATCACAGCATTCATGAGCCACCTGGTACCTTGAGGTATGTAAAAAAAAACATTTAAAGTTGTGTCTATAGCCAAATCATCAAATCTTTCCGAATCTCTCCGAATTGATTCAGAGGGTCCCAATTCGATTCGGTGAGATAGAGGGTCTCCTGACTCATTTCAGATTCGGGGATTCAGCCACTGAATTGGGCTGAATCTCCGCCAGATCAAATCAGGGACCGAAGCTTCACACAGCCCTAATAACCGTATCCAGAGCTGACTAAAAATACTAAAGCTAGGGACAATGGAGTTCATTAGCCTAGGCATGGTTATCATCAAACAAGGCAGAAAACCCCTCCATGTATTATCAGTGTATTCAAAATGTTTAATTAAATATTTATTTTTATTTAACTCAAAAAAAATTGTTAAGTAACAACAAGATGTTGAATACAAAAGAACCCAATGGAAATAATCTGAACTTGCTGCAAACATCTACTTTGGTAGTTTGTGTAATGCGCTACGATAGAGATAATGTAAATATTGGTGCCCTTGCCTCTTAGATAATGCTTATGATTTTTTTTTAAATCTTTGCAACAGCACCCCCTCCATCAACTCTCTGGCATGACCTACTGAGAAATTTTACTTCTTGTCCCCTATGGTATAGCCACAACAGAAATTAACTACTGAAGACAATATCCCAGAAGAAAAGTTTAGGAACAATATTGATTGGTAAGATACCGGGTAAGCGAAATTAATTTTTGATACAGCAAAACATGGATGTTTTCACAGGGTGGTATTGTGGCTTTTTTGCCCCACTTTACAAAAAAAAAAAAAAAAAAATGATCCTGATCATTACTGAACTATTAGGATCTGAAAATGGTATTTATAAATCAGACCAAGCACAAAATAATCATTAATAGTTTTAAGGCCAACCTAAAGTGGACAGACCTTACCATTCTCACCCCACAAACCTCTCATTACAGGACTACTTTGAGAGCAGTAACCATCTGTACCAAGGACCAAGGAATCTCAATCACTGCTAAGTATTTTGCTTTTTCATATTCTGCCCCAGAGAGTGGATATTTTATGAGGCCTTTTTTGGTTTGAAACTTGCAGTTGATTCTTCTGACAGAGGCCAATAATAACATGCAAAGTCTTGGATACATTTTAGGCTACAACTCTTCTTCACAGATACCTAAATGTCCAAGTGGTTGTCAGGGTAAGGATAAGGAGAAAGGACAAATAAACTGAATTAATTTTAATCCAAAGGACAGTGTGTCGCTCCCCTGTTCTTAATGTTTATACTAATGAGCTTGAAGCAATATTAACAGGGATGGAGTTTTCCCATCCAAAAAGTTGGAACTGACCTCTGTCCTGGCTCCTTTGTGCAGATAATATGCTCTTTCTGTCCTTAAGTCCTGCGGTCAAAAAGCCCATATTAAGGGATTTTAGTGTTCGACTATAAGCTCCCTTGACCCAAATTTGCAGAAATGGATAATGAATGACAGGGGAGATCCTTTCCCTTTTGGGCATGGTTTTATATATAGTGGTCAATGGGACAAAGGTATGTAGCAGATAAAGATCAATGGAACAAGTTCTTTGCTTCATCTGTGACCATAATGGTAATTTACTAGTATTGACTCATAAAGCTCAAATATTATATGTTTCAGAAATTTCGGGTTAGAAAGATCTTAGGTTGTTGGCAACCTCAGTTTAATTTTAAATTAATACCTGGCCTCCCTAACTGTACTCGGGATTTTTGCTTGGGACAGAGATGAATGAAATTTCCATTCTGACCAAAACTCAGAGCCTATGCTAGCTGCTATACTTAGAAGAAACATTTAATGACTTAGAAACCTTCTAGTTTTTCCTCTGGTCTTAAGAAGAAAGAAAAAGAGGTACCCAGAACCACCATGGTCTTTGGTAAGAAGGTGAAAAAAAAACCTAATGAAGCTTAGGGCTGAAGATAACTATAAGCAATTGGAGCTGGCAAAAGTTAATTAAACAAATGTGTCTCCCTAGTTCCCTGATTTAAAGAGAACACCTATATTCAAGAAATATATGGAAACAGTATATAATGAAGGTCTTAATAGCTCTTTGCTTTTGAACTATGCAGTCAACTTATCTAGAAGGGAGGTATGCTGCTATCAAGAGAAACTTGTTTTTGCCTGTAGGGGTTTGTCCAGGCTGAAGTTGTACCATATTATTTACTACCTTATAACATATAGGCTATGTACAGGCAGTCAAAAACCCTGAGGCTGACTCAATTCAGTCTTCACAGGTTAGTCTAAAATGTGTAGGTTAAACCAATAAGTGAACAGACATTCATTTTAGATTCTAGAATTGCAGCCACGTGCCTTCAGTGACCCAGGCCAAAAGCCTGGGGAGGTGTTAGAGCACACCCCCCTGCTGAGCTGATGCAGACAGTTGCGGCAAGGCTAGCACATCCACTCTGTAAGAGAATTTGTGGGAGAGGTGCAAAGCATCCTGGGAGGCTGGAGGACTGTGAGATAACTTGAATCTGAATCAGATGTGGGGCAGAAGCTCAATAAACTGATTTAACCTAAATAATTTATTGATCTTCCATCCCAGAAGTTCAATAAATTGTGTCTGATACTGCATCCATCCAGGTGTATTTTAAAATGTTTTCAGCCATTCTGAAAGCAGTTTATGTGCACTGAACTTCTGTTGTGTTACAGATTTGTACTGGTTTCTGATCACGTAGCCATTTATTTCTCATTATGGCTAAAGACAGAAATTACACATACATGGCTATATCTCCAATTGGGTTCAGAAATCTTTTGCCCCTGGTTCAAAAAGGAGCCCAGATGCTTTTTGCCACAAAGGTTGGGGCTAAACAGATTGTTGCTTGAGTAACTGCAAATATAAGGGGGGGGGGGCATGTAAAAAAATTCTCTTTATGGCCTAATATCATCAATTAATTTCTGTTTTTGTACTCCAATTTATTGGCTGCTTTAGAAGTATCAATTAAATGAAGAACACTGTTTTTTAATACTCCATATTGTGAAATCTTACAAATTGTGCTTATTTTACTAATTTAAAAATATATTTAATTAAGCATTCTGGCTAATTTGCTTTATTAATACTTTTCATTCAATGCATTGGCTTTTCAAGTTAAAATAAAAATTAAAAATGCAAATGGAGATAATAAAGGCTATGGATAACTAAAGATTTTTAGAGCCTTCATTTTTCTTTTCCATTCCCCAATCATTTCTTCTATCCCTAATACTTCCTCACTCTATTCCCCTAACTTCTTCCCTGACTAGAAGTCAGCCAACCTCTCTCTCCCATCATGTTTCAGAACTATATGGAGTGAGAGAAGTTATAAATAGAATAGGCAAGATGAATATTCAATAAAGCCAAGGACCTGTAGGCAAATCAGATGCCTGACATCACAGTACAGGGAATTATGCAACTGGGGAGAAACTGTGCCACCCTAGACTTTGAATGGCTGAAAAAAAAAAAAACCCTTTCATTTTACCATAACATATTATACTACTGTAATGACTGTATAGTGCATTTTATTAAAGCTCTTTGAAGATGAGCTGGCACACTGGATGAGTGAGATGCTTGGCTGTTGTGATATAAAGAAGTTCAAAAACTGAAATTCCTGGTCTTCTGGGAACAGATATTGGATAGTCTCAGATCAGTTACATCCTCCAATGCTAGGGAATAATGGAGGAAATTTAACAGAAAGCGCCACATTAACTCATGACAATGTGTAATATCCTCCTTGGAAACACAGACTCTAGACAGGCAAGGTACAAAAATACAAAGTAATAATTTTGTGCCTCATTTTGAGCATCACAGGGTATCTTTCTGTTGAATTCAATAGAAATAATAGTTCCTGGTACTTCTCAAAATGGCGCAGACGAGTGGATATATGAATGTCTAGATTAGATGCACCTTTTTTAGCACCCATTTTGAGTTTTATCTTGTCAAGAAATGGAGCTCTCGGCCTTGTTTACCTTTCAAATCATTCAGTTCTCTTAGCACAGCAATAAAATGGAAGGGCATTTTTGTAACCACAGAAGCTTTAAGAGTTTCATTATTGTGTCGGCAGTTCTGATCAGCTAAGAGTCAAAAAGTGCTCATCACATTGTCACAATGTTAGATGCTGAGTGCTAAGCACTTTTATATCTTCATTTAAATCTGTACATAAGAATAAAAAAGCCTGGCCTGCCCAATGCTCAAATCGCACCTGCACTGAATTAGAAACACAGAAATGAAGGAACCAAAAGCATTTTTTTAAATATGGAAATTAAACCCTTCAGCTCTTTTTAAAGTCAGGACTCCATTATGGGGGCAAAAATCAGTTGAAAAGGTGATTCTGGCTATTTTGAAAAAAAATGGCCTTAAAGAGCTATACAAAAAAATGTTAGACTGCTGCCAAATGTAGAGGAAACCTGAAACAAGCAATTATCCTAATTATTTAGTGCTTGAATATGAATTTGCTAAAGACCAGTAAATAGAATTCTAATTCCTTAGATCTAATTAGCTAGTACAGGATCCATACTGAAGACATTTAATGTATTTATGAGACAACATGACTTGATCACAACAAGAATTTGCATTATATATATATAACCCTGATTGCTTAAATAATTATTTTTCCTTCAGACTATTAAACTGATTTAGATTAACTGGGCTAATTATGTTCACTTTCAAAATAACTCAATAATTTTCTGTCTCCTGCTTATAAGTTCTTATCTTGATGAAGTTTGTTTTTTAGCCCTTACCTAAAATCCTCAGAAAAAGGAGGCAGGAGTGGTAGCGCACATTAAATACATAAATCCATTGGAAATCTGCTGAAAAGTGTGACATTTTTGTTGCTGGTTGGAAGCCATATGCATGGCTCCAGCTATTGCTCTGTATCTGTATACAAATATAGGGCAAATGACACTCTCCTATTCCTGAAAGTTCCTAGTTATCATCAAAGAATTAGCAGATTTGTTAATCTCCCAAGGAATTTAAATGCTTATTGCAAGCTGTTTAAGAGTATATTTGTAGTCATCTCTAAGGCTCTAACGGGCATTCTCCTTATGTTTTTACCAACCCTTTGATACAACCGTGATTTTCTGCTGGGACTGAGGTAGGGAACAGCCAGGGCCCTGGGCTTCTTGGTTCATTGCCCCATGGCACCTTGCTAGATGGCCTATGGGGAGGCTGGAAACCTGAGAGCTCCAACAGACCCAGAATATTTGGAACATGGGCACTAGAGCTTCCAGGGCTTCCCAGCCTCAGTCCCTTCTGATTGCCTCGTTCTGAAAATACCGAGAGTATTTTCAGTTATGAAAACATATTTTTGTAGTATTGTGTTTTTCACAGAGTCCTTTTTTTCTTCTTTTGTTTTCATTTCAATTCAGAATGAGACATTTTCCTAAAACAAGAATCCAGTTCTAAAGCATGAACTCAGTTCTATTGACATGTCAGAGAATTGAAACTCAGTCCTTTCCTGGCTGCACCTAAAAAACGCTTTCACTTCTACGTACTGGCAGGCTTTCACACGTAAATGCAATTTTGGAGTTTAATCAGAAGACTGAGTCTTAAAAAGACAGAGAACTTCATCCTTGGGTTGTGATCTTGGGTTTTGTCTTCAATCTCTTTGGGTATTATCCAAAGCTGTCCAAGTCAAAGCGGATCTTTCCCTTGGTTTCATGATTAGGCTTTGTATTCATTAGCTATCCAAAGTCTTGTCTACTTGGGATCTGTGCTGGCATATGCCAGTACAGGTATGTGTCATAGGATGTCATGTGGAATAAAATGGAAACAGTGTATAGTAGTAAGGCCTAACTCCCTTACTAAACAGTGATGTTATCCACAGGAAAGGGTCAGACAACCATTTTGGGTCAGGGGTAAGTTGTTACCACAAAGGCTTAATGAGGACACAGAGTCTTCCTGCTTCTTCCTAAGATCAAGAATAACACACAGTGCAAGGTCAAAATGGATTGCACCGCATGAAAAAGGAACTTGCAGCTGCTAACTAAGTAACCATGGTCATGGTTTGTCTGGTACAGACTGCACTGTAGGCAATGCTGCTACGGATACACTGCTACCCATTCCCAAGCAAGCCATAATTAAGTTTTGCCTAATTATGCTACAATCATACCTCCTGATATCACTGTAGGTACAACACCCAGCCACTACTCCCCTTGTTGCTCTGGCTGCCACATGCCCAGATTCTCCAGGTTCCCCCTCCTCTGACTTTCTGCAGGTGCCTCGGGGGGGCGGTCAATGTGATGCCCAGGCCACACGGGACCACGGCGCAGCAGGGATAAGGTATGGGATGGCATGTTCACACAGTGCATGGCCTGGGGGCTCATAATTCCCACTGGTATGGCCTATGGGGCACACAGCCTCCAGCCATGTGGCAGTCAGACAGTCCTCTACTAATGGTCGATCACAAAAAAATCTCTGTGCTCCTTCAGTACCTTAGATTAGATTTTCCATCTTCCAGAAGATATATTTCTTATCTCTGCAGGTTTGAAGGAGCTCTGGAATTCTTCTTGCATTAATCTTACCTGCTCTTGGTAAATTTTTCTGTGTTAACTGCACAGGCAAAAATCTAGGCATGGACCTTGGACAATTTTGCTTTACATTTAATATACAATTTCTTCAACAAAGATCTATATTACAGGAATATCCAGTGAGTTGCTCTGTCCTAACAGAGGCATATTGATATGAATATGCTGTATGGAAGACTCACTTTATCTCTTCATACTTGAAGTAATGCACAGAATTAAAATGAATGCCTGCTACAAATATGTGTTCATTTACACTGCTAATTATAGTGGTAATCTTTTATCCAGTCTCACAGTCAAACCAATGGGTTCTATGCTGTGCCCATGTAGGGTACATTGGGGCCCAATGATGCAGGTCCCCTGTTCCACTGTAAATGCAGTAGAATATTTAATGCATAAAATTGAACTATTGAATACAATACTATTTAGTGCATAAGACATGGTATCAAGACTCCACTGTTCTCATGCTATTTCCAACTTCATTAAGGAAAACAAGTCACACTAAAATCCTTTGAAACTCTTACTACCATAAGCACACTTTTTGCTGCATGTACCCAACAGTTTTGTGCTTTTGAAAGGTAACAGAAAGACAGCCCTGGAAGCAAGTTTTTTAGCTATTCAAAAGAAAGCTACAACATCAGCTTGCCTTTTCTAAGGGAATATATCTACTTATAATAAATGCGATCATCTAAATGATCAGCCATCAAAATCTAACAGATTAACAAAACTAGCTGAATTGGAACTAGCAGCCTAGACATGAAAAGATTAGCAACCTAATACCTGCATAATGAAGTTCAGATAATTGCCTGAATTGTTGGGTGCTTTTTCAAAGCAAGCTTCAAAAAGGGTAACCCCACATTACCTGTAATGTCAGCCATTGAAGCACTATAACCTTAGGTATTTTCCATTGTGACATTTCTTACCCGTGTACTATTTACAAAGTATTGCAAAAGCTGCTTCAGAGCTGATGTATACTGCATGGATACACATAGCACTTACCACAGAGTAGAAAGGCTGGACTTGTTAACACATTCCAGCTATTCCACTGTAATAGTCCATTGGGAAGGGTATATCCAAACTGTATCCAACAGATTGTATCTGGCCCGTAGGAGGCGTCCACCATCTGATTGGATTTGGCCCATGGGTGCCTCCATGGCACTCCACATGGGACCATGCCCCACCTACAGAAGTCCATGCTATGCTCCCATCCACGCCCACCAGCCCCAGCCCACACACACAGCTTCCTGGAGGAGCTGCTTCTGGTGCAGCACCACAGGTGCTGCTTGGCTCCCCCCAGCTCCTCCTCCTGCCCCTGCTGTGCTACACCAGGTAGGGGGGAAGCTGCAGCCTGGCAGCTCCTGCCCCAGCACATGGAGCTGCAGCTTCAACTCCAAGCCATGTTACACCTACACTGCCTCCCTGGTGTGATGAGCAGCTACCTGCAGGCATCCAAGTGGGTGGAAGGCAGCCAGGAGCTGAAGCTGGAGCCCTGTATGCTGGGCCAGGAGCTGCCCATCTGAAGCTTCCACCCTTCTTACAGCAGCATAGCAGAGGCAGGAGGAGGAGGAGTCACTGGAGGCAAGGAAAGCTGAGCAGTACCTGGGCATTTGCAGCCACACCAGGAGCAGGCTCACTGGGAAGCTGTGAGCATTGACTTGGGCATGGTGCTGGTTGCCCCAGGTAGGATCGGGCAGGGCTCGGTCCCATGCTGAACACTGCAGGAGCAACCATTGACCACACCTGCACTACACCACCCAGGAGATCTCCGCTGTATGTGCCTCCTGCCTCCCTTTCCCTCCCCCCAAACTCGCTGGCTCCTAGGACCTAGGACGAAGCAAAACCCACCACACACATATACTCACCCCCCACCAACACTCCCAGGACCCAGCACCCAGACAGCCCCTTCCCCCCTACACACATGCATGCATGCCCCCCCCTACACACACCCTCTACAACTACCCACATACGATATACAAAAGTAAGACTTTATTTTGAGGTATTGTGCAATCATCTCTATATACGTTAGTCCAAAAAAAAAATCAGAACAAAATTTTTTAATATAAAATTAATGTTATAGTAAATGTTTGAGTTTTAGTATATGATTTTTTTTCCTATAATTTGTTAAATGATATCTTCTAAAAGACTTTGTGTGTGTAGCCCTTGACAGCTCAGCAAAACTCATTAAGTGGCCCTCCAGCCAAAATAATTGCCCACTCCTGCTCTACCCCTTTGTAAAAGAAGGCAAAGCCACAGTCGTTGGTGGCAGTCCCTCCAAGTTAAGGATGATGTCTGTCAGGCTTGGTGGGTCTCCAGGTGACTGAGGAGCCCGATTCTGAATGCACACATTCTTCAGCAATGGAAGTATGTTGTTGCGTGGGGGAGTGGGATTTGCAGCCCCAGGTTGGTCTACTTCTCCTTCCTCTGCCATTCTGCTTCAGCATCGAGTTGTTAGGTCTCAAAGCGGCGTGTGCCTTGGTGGACCAGGTGGCGCTACACCGAACAGTCAGCAACTTACTTCTCCCAGCCATTGGCATCGAAGCCTCCATGCTTAAGGGCAACCTTGAGCATGTCTTTGTATCATTTCCTTTAGCCACCCTTTGAGCCTTGGCCAATGGACAGCTGGGAGAAAAGAATCTGGTGAGGGACACGGACATCTTGGACATCCAGACACAGTGGCCTGTCCATCAGAGTTGATGTCTCAAGAATAAGGCTTCGATGCTGGTGGATGGAGCTTCATGGAGGACACTCATGCTGGTCCGGTGGTTCTCCCATTTGATCTTCAGGATTCAACGCAAGCACCTCCGGTGAAAGCTCTTGAGGGTGTTTAATGTAGCATTGGTAGACGGTCCAGGTGTCACTGAAGTAGAGGATGGCAATTAGCATGACAGCCTTATAAACCAGGACCTCTCTCAACTTCTGAAGATCTCTATTTTCAAAGACATGTTGTAGAAGCTTGAAGAAGGCATCACTAGTGCAGCTGACCTGGTGCAGGACTTCTTCATTGATAGTGGTCTGTTGAGAGAGGTGGCTGCCGAGATATGGAAAGTGTTCCACATACTCCAGAGACTCTCTGTCTATGGAGATAGTGCGAGGGATGTTTAGCTGGCCTGGGGAGGGTTGGTGGAAACCTTCATCTTGGTGATATTCAAGGACAGGCCAAGTCTCTTATACAAAGCACTGAAGAGATCAAACGTCGCTTGCACATCCTGTAGCCATAGTACCTTCCCTTTCTTCCACTGAAGGCTAAGCTATCTGTTTAGCTTTCATTTAATATATGATTAGAACATATAGGCCAGGTACAGGTGTTCAAAGAGCCTGAGGAGGAATTGTTCTAACCTCTGTGGGTTTCTGCAAGCAGCCTAAGTTAGATCAGTACAGAACAGAGCACAGGTCCGTCCTTTAGCAGACACACAGGCTAACTGCAAAGGCCAAGGCCAGAAGATTGGAAGCACTGCTGCATGCCTTCCAACAGGCCTGTGGGCTTTCCAGGCTTCCAGAGACTGCTGAGTGGAACTGAGCACCCAAGCCATTGCTGATTGGCTGCCAAGCACAGGCAAGCACATCCCCAACCCCCTGCCCTCCACCAAGTTCAGGCTCCATAGGGCTGTGCCTGAGCATGGAGTCTTGGCGTTCCTTGGCTGGATGTGCAGCCAGGGTCAGGCCCTGTGGGGGGTTCTCCTGGGCTCAGTGTCAGGTACGTGTACTTATCATGGGGTGCTCTGGGACAAGGTGAGGGTGTACAGCCCAAGACTGCAAGTGTCCAGATCCCAGGGCTCATTCAGGGGACAGCGCCTGCCTCCCTCTCCTCTGCCTGCCAGTAGATGACAGATGGCTACAGGCAGGAGGCAGGGCTAGGAAAAGGATCTGTGCTGATTTAGTTTGGCTGTGGGAGACCACAAGGGAGGCACCTGCTGGCTGCTTGGCCAGAGCAGCCAAGCACCAGCTGTGCCTCCCTGCAAGGTGGAGCTTGTGGGGGGCTGCAAAGGAGTCTGGGATGCTGGAGGATAGTTATCTAACTTGAATTGATAGGGGATCTGGTACAGAATTTCAATTCACCAGTCTAACTTAGATGAATTAGATTTGAGTGAACTTTGAATGAGGTCTAGCTTTGACTGGGTTCTACACCATTTTTAGACTGGTCTGTGTGCACCAAACTTCAGTATGTTCAGGAGTTTAGATCAATTAGACCAGTTTAATTGATCTAAGCTTCTAACTTTCTAATTTATAGAATTAACCTATCACTTAAGCAGGTTTATGTGTAATGTCGGTACTTGGCCATACACAGACGGATACTGAGGAGCAGCTGACAAGGAGGAAAGCCCTAGTGTCTTTGACTCTGCAGTAAACTCTGTGCATGTCCATATCCAAAGACATAACAATCCCTGACCTAATTTCAGACCTTCTAAACAGAACACATTTGCACCTAACAACCTGAACATATATTTGTTTAGCATATAGAACAAAAGAAGAGTTTAGGGCCACTACTGAGTAACTACTACTGAAAGTCTGTCAATCAAAGTTGTTTCTCTTCCCGAGAGATATGTTATAATACAAATTAAAGTTTTAGGATTGATACAAGAATTACTGTGAGGTGCTTAAGGTTCTATTAGATAGAAAGTCAACCTAGATATGTTTCCATGTTTGATAATAATTATGTATTCATATATGGCAAGAAGAAAGAATAGCTATAATCTGGGCTATTCATTGTAATTTTAAATCTTCCTTAAACCACTCAGTTCTATATAAACACTTCTTAAAAATTCCTTTTTAAGTATAATGAATGAGGTTATGTTAAAAAAGTGTGAAATCATTCTTTGAATATGTTAACAGTGACAAATTCCTCCTGAAATAAATATCTGCCATTGAAAAGTACTGAGATTCTTGTCAAATATGCCAATTATCTCATCAGGCACCTTGTTAATAGTTGATAAATCAAGCCACTAATCATATAGTTCAGCTAAACATTTTATAAGACTTATACTGCTTCAATACTTGCTAATTAATCTCCAACAACGATGCATATGTACTAGCACTAAAGGTTTACTGACTTACACGTATATGTCTATCACGTATTTGAATTTCACATACTAAGGAAGAAAACAAATGAGATGACAAATAGTACAGTTATAAAAACAAAATCATCCCTGTATAGTTTTTTTTTAAAATATTGAACAAGAGCTTGGAACTTCAAGGCTCCAAACCTGCCAAAAACGTCTTCATGTTTAACCCCATTGAATCAACTATTTGCGGTAGTAAAGTTAAGCACTAGGGCTAAGTATAGACAGTCAAAAAGCCTGAGGCTGAATCAGTTCAAACCAGGAAGTTTCCTCAAAGATGTGTAGATTGAACCAATAACCAACTGACCTGACATTCAGTTTTCAATTGGGAAAGGCAGGGGGAGGACTGCACTGACCCAGGTCAGTGGCAGGGAGCACTAGAACACAGCTCCCAGCCCGCTGCCCATTGCCAGCCCAGCCAAGTGTCCTCAGCCCCCTGCTGTACCCTCACAGGGAGTTCAGAAGCCCCCTGTCCAGGTGCTGGCCCACCTTGGGGGAGCGTCCCCCCTGAGAAGGATCCCCAGCCCAGGCAACACTGGGGAGCCCCACTCCCCTTCCCAGCTGCTGATTGCTTCAGCCACTGCCGCAGGAGTCAGGAGGAAAGAGTCCTCTGGCCAGGTGCTGCCCCTTCAGCCCAGCGTGGGGGCACTGGGGAGCCCTCACCTTGGCAGCCTTCCCCCACCCCAGCCCAGGGGAGCCCCAGGAGTTAAGGGGAATTCTTCCCAACCCCCAAGCATTGATTGTCTTACCTGTTAGAGTCTCAGGATTAGCCCAGAGAGCAGAGGAAATTTCTGTGAGTTAACTTGAATCAGGAAGAGATCTGGGACAGAAGCTCCATAAACCAATTTGACCTTGATCAGTTAAGTCTGGGATCTTGTACATGTGATGATGTCACAATGTACATGTGATGAAAAATTTCCCTTTGTGTGGCTTAAAGGTATAACCTATTACACGTATGTGAGTTTGGGGGGTTTAACGTGAGTTTACATCCTTGCAAACTATACTATATTCCAATGTAGTTTAGTTTGCAACATTGCAACTATTAGTAAGCTCATCCCCCCGGCCGCAGGAGAGGTTGGCAGGATCCACCAAAGATAAAGGGTTCTGCAGCTGGCAAGAGTCTGCTTTAAAGCAGAAGTGGCGAGGGGCTTGATCCTTCCCGTTGTGCAGCCTCATCTGCCCCAGGGCTGGGGGGCAACTTCTGTCAGTCCCTAAACTGGGGGGGAGGGGCCCTGGTTCTTTCCTTTGTGGTGGCAGCACCTCCTGGGGCCAGCTGGGCCGGCTGCTAGCTAGGCGGGCACTGCCTGAGCTTGCATGCACTTGATCTAACTTCCCCAGATCCTGCCTGGGCTTCTAGCACCTGACATGCCATCCCTGCTGCTTTCTCCCCACGTCCCCCAGTGCACCCTGCCACTGCCTGCACTGCCCCAGAGGCAAGCAAACCCATTCCTGGGAGGCACCAGGCATCCTTCCAGCCACAGGCACCTACTGAAGGCACAAGTGACAAGGGGCCTGCTTCTGCTTCATTTTTTGGTGGAGCCTGCCCACCTCTCCAACAGAAGGGGGGCAAGCTGACAAATTAATAGCACAGATTAATGGCCCCCCAGCTGCAGGAAAGGTGGGCAGCTCCACTGGCAGAAAAAAAATTGATCTGACCCCTTCCCACTTCTGCAGGCACCTGTGGCTGCCGGGACAATGACAGATATATACAGTGACAGGAAAATAAAACACACAGTTCAGTTTGGGAGGCATAGAAAGCAACCCTGAGGACTTAACCCACCACATGTATGAGTGCCTTTTGATACTATATCCAACCAGGTTTATCTTAAACCAGTTTTGATCATTTTGAAAGCAGTTTATCAGCACTGAACTTCTCTTCTGTGATGACATAAGTATAAGTAAATGCTAAATGCTCTAATACGGAATGTACTCATTTTCTTACAGAACTTTCTGGATTTGGGTTTATGGGTCCAATTTTGCAACAGTGAATTCAAGAGCAAAAGTCTCATTGGGCACATCCACACATGAAAGCATGTGTCCTTGCAGCAGCTCAAATTGAAGCAGTGCAAATTTGAGCCAGGGCTTTTTGCTTCAGTGCACATGCCCAGATATGCACTTTGGTGTGGGGTAAATTGTGCCACTTGGGGCAAAATAACCCTGTCTGCCTCCTCCCAGATCTGCAGCCAGGGGGAGCTAGAGCCCAGGACTAGCACTTGTGCTGGTCCCAGCAGTTTGAGAAGCTGCCCTGTGCTGGCCGTAGCAATATAAAAAGCTGCCCTGGCAAGTAGGTCAGGGCTACCTGCTCTCAGGAGCTTCTGGAGACCATCCAATTACTATCTGGGGACACTAGCCCTTGTGCCAGCTGGACTGCTGAAGCAGCTCTGAGAGTTTCCTGTACCCTCTACCCACTGCAGCAGGCTGGCAGTGGGGGCTGCTGCCTGGCTGCTGCCTGGCCCTTCTGCCACCTGCGACAGCATGTAACCCCAAGGCTGTGCACTTACCAGACCCAGATGGCGACTGCACAGTCAGTAGAGGTACCTAGCCCCCTGGGCCAGCTGGCAGTGGGCTGTGGCTGCACAGTTGCCTTTGTGTGGTGACTGTTCACCTGTCCGGCCATCTGGGTAGCTATCACCCAGCAGAGGTTCCCATACAGTGGCCTGCTTTGAACTGTCAAAGCATGTCCTCCTGGCCCCAAGTGGCAAGGAGGTCAGCCACCTCCAGCTGGGTCCCAGGTGCCACCCCTGAGCAGGCTTCTCTGCCTGGGCCGTTCCACTTGCCTCACTAGCAGGAATTCCAGTGTTCCTTATTTAAAACCTGCAAAATCTCTGAAAAAAATTCCCAAATTCACTCTTTAAAATACCCTAAATCCATGTTCCTCCACAGTTAAGACAAAAGACCTATATATGTATATAAAGAGAGAGAGAGAGAGAGAGAGAGAGAGAGAGAGAGAGATCAGTTGAGCATGTTTTATTGATATGTTTACAATTGTAAAGCACCTTGGGGACCTACCAGAGCCTCCATCATCATAATAAAATAAATTCTAATTATCTACACAGTTTGGCATTGATTTTGGGCTTCTCCATCATAGAACAAATCAGAGCTGCCCCTACCCACTTCACTCACCAGGATGTGCAGTGTTGAGTAGCACTGATATGCCACTGCCCTTGCCCCTGACTTGTAACCCACAATTTACTCCCTGCTCCATTTCCCTCATTCCTGCCCCTCAAGGCCAGGAATATGAGGGGTTTTGGGGGGTGGTTGGGGGGTGAA
>NW_017728910.1:16958412-16983348 GCF_001723895.1 Crocodylus porosus | reverse complement strand
CCTGCCGGGCTCTCACAAATGTGAGCCTTGATGATTTTCTCAAAGATTTTGCCAAGGATGGAGGTGAGACTGACTGGCCTATAGTTACCCGGGTCCTCCTTCCTCCCCTTCTTGAAAATGGGAACCACATTGGCCCTTTTCCAGTCCTCCAGGACTTGATCCGTGCGCCATGAGCGTTCATATATTCCCGCCAGTGGCTCTGCAATGATGTCGGCCAGTGCCTTCAGTACCCTCGGATGGAGCTCATCCGGGCCTGTCCATATCAAAATGAAAACAGAGAAGCTAATAATATACAAAGTATATTTCAGTATTTGGCCAAATATTTTCAGTATCTGGTCAAAGAAAAACAGGTGTATTCAGAAATGTCTTGGTAGCTCCATTCATCATCAGTGGGTGAAACCAGTAGAGTAAGGTTATGTTTTGCCAGTTAAAATGACAATCAGATATTGTGTATGCTTTACAATAAGGACAGCCCCTATGTGAAGACAAAGAAGATGTTTGAAGATAAAGACTGGTAATGACAGAAGAAAAGAATGTGTGGCTATATATTAGGAAATTGAAGATACATCACAATAGAAACATCAATACATTTTCTGAAAGGATGCTTATATAAGTTACACATATGTGAAGATTTTTTATCTCCACTGAATTGACCTTCAGATCAACACAGAGGTAAAAAAAAAAAAAGGGGGGGGGGGAATATAACACTGACCCTGCTAAAGTAAATCAGAAAACTTTCTAATGGGGTCAAAATTTCACCCTATAGTCTCTAGTCCCAACCCCAAAAGACAATTAGTCATGCCCCTTTTTATACTATATCATGCTTACTATTGGAAGGGTATTGTGGCCAATTAAAATAAAGCTTACTCTCCCTTTTAATCTATTGATTGAGGATCCCTTTCCTCATTACCACAGCAATAAAATATTCATTGGGAAAGATAGTTACTCGTAATAATTGTGCCATTTAGAGTTTTTACACTGCAGGCTCCAGAGATGGTGGTAGGTAAGGCTAGGATTCAAAATGTAACTTTACAGAATTATAGAATAGAACAGGTATAGAATTAATCTGATGAAATTTATCAAGGACCAGTTCAAAGTCCTGCACTTCAGATGGAATTTAATACACACACAAATATGGACTGGAGAATGATTGGCTAGGCTGTGGTATTGCAAAAAAAGGACCAGGAGGTTAAAGCGGACCATAGGTGGAATATGAGCCAACAGTGTGCTCTTGCTGCAAAACAGAAAGACAGACAGACTGACTACAGGGCTAAATGAACAGGAATATCCCTTGCAAATCCAGGGAAGTGATTCTGCTGTTCAGCTCTGGTGAGGCCTCTTCACCTAGTGTATAGCATCCAGTTTTGGCTTCTACACGTCAAGCAAGATGCAGACAGATTGAAAAGAGAGACTGTATAGAGCAAAATAAATAAATAAATAAAGGATTAGATGCCTGGAAAACATGACTTATGAGGAAAGGCTGAAGAAACTAGAATTATTTAGTCGGAAGAAGAGAAACCTGAAGGACAATTATAAAAAGGATGGAGATGGACTATTTCCAATGACCATAGGGGACAGGACTAGCAATACTGGCTTCAATCCGTAGCCAAGGAAATTTAGGTTGGCATTTAGGAAGAACGCTCACGATGAGAGGATCTAACTCACTACAAAGGTCATTAAGAATTGGAACAGGTTACTGAGAGAGGTTGTGGAACCTCCATCTCTGGAAATTTTTAAGAGCAAATTAGATAGCCACTTGGCTGGGATGATTTAGTAGGGCATAATCCTGCTGTGGGTAGGTGAATGGATTAGATGACCTCATGAGACCTCTTTCAGCCCTTTTTTCCCATGATTCTATTATTCTTAGTGGAAATACCATATTAC
Source organism: Crocodylus porosus (assembly GCF_001723895.1). Classification (NCBI taxonomy): domain Eukaryota; kingdom Metazoa; phylum Chordata; order Crocodylia; family Crocodylidae; genus Crocodylus; species Crocodylus porosus. The sequence continues at coordinate 16,981,464 of NW_017728910.1, read as the reverse complement.
AATATTAATATAAAAGAATGATTTTCAAAGGAATCTGGGGGATTTAGAAGTTTAAGGAAAGTCCAAGCCTCATATTCGTTTAGAAAAATCAATCCTAAATAAGTAAAAGAACCTAAAATAAAATAAAGAGTTCTCAAGTGACTCATTATATTTCAAAATGGGTGTTATACTGATAATATATAATTATAATATATATATAATATATACATAATATATATAATATATAATGTCCTGGATTTGAAAGAGTCGGTGCTATCATAACCACCAAATGAGTAGGCCAGTGTGGGGGAACTAGCAGAGTTTGGAAGAGCAAAAAAACTGGGCTCTAAATATTTATTTCTCAACAAATATACAGGAAAACATAAGCCATTACATAACACTAGACTAGATTTACTTCACTGCTGCAAAACCAGACAGGCAGCTAGAAGATGGATCTTGTACTAAACTGCATTTCCAGAATAATGTACCATATTATGACACCGAAGAGTTAAGTTTTACTGCAATCTAGGTGTTCTCCAACTCCTATCACTCAAAAGGTTTCTCTGCTTATCCCTCAGTTACACAAACCACAGAGTGGTGCTGACATCTTGATACCATCAATGATGCCGATGAGTATCAGCAAAGTAAACAATGCACAGAAATGCTGGTTTGTGCTCAATAAAGAGAAGGTACAATCAATAATAATAATGAACATTTATATAGCACTTTTCATCTTCAAAGCATTTATAAACAATATTTGCTAAACAGGAAAGGGCAAAACTGATCAGATAAAATGTTATTTTTTCAGCCTCTAAGAAGACAAAATAAAACTGGAGCTAGACAGTTAGGTAGTTTTCCTTCCAGTTCACAGAGAATGTGTCTACACTTTGCCATGCTTTAGTACTGCCTTGTGGAAGTACTAAAGCACAGCGCAATACAGGCAGTTATTGTGTCAGGCACGTGGCAGACTGCTAGATTTCAGGGAATGCATCACTACAGTGATATAGCTGGTGATCACGTATAGACCCACATGATTGCTATGTCATCATAGGGCAATGTGCAGATGTGCCCATAATCTCCTTGCTGTGACTATCAGAGCCCCAAAGACTTTTCATTGTTGCCAGCATCACTTGCTCTGAGTCCAATCACTGTTGCTCCAGCAAAATCACAATCATTACTAAAAGAAGGTAACAAATATCCCTTCTTGCTCAAGGGCTGGTTTGAGATATGGAACCCAGGCCCATCCTTCTCTGTAAGGGTCTTTAGTCCAAAGTAGCCTCAACAAGCCTAACACCTGCCATAGCACACAACTCCCTAAACTATTTCCAAGCTAATTCATTGGTGTCCAAAACCTCTGTCCTCTTTCTTGAAGATTGTATTTCTTCCTGAGTTCACAAATAAAATGAAATCTCAGAGAAGACTAAGGTGGGATTTGATAACAGTCTTCAAATACTTGAAGAGTGATTATCAGGAGAATGGAGATGGAGTGTTCTCTCTGGATGCAGGGGACAGGCATAGGAACAATGGCCTCAAGCTGTACTGGGGTAATTTAAGCTGGAGGAACCTTCCGACTATGAGGTTGGTCAAGCATTGGAACAGGCTACCTGGAGAAGTTTTGGAATCTCCATCCTTAGAAACTTTCAGAGCAGGTTACGTAAGAGGAAAGGCTTTCTTAGGGTGATATCTTTTATTGGACCAACTATGTATTTGGGATAAAGCTAGGCAGGTCTTTGAATGCAACACATTCATTGTCAGGTCCCTCTAAAGCACATTAGATGGACGCTTGGCAGGGGTGGTTTCATCAGAGATCATCCTGCCTTGACGAGGGAGCTGGACAAGATCAGTGGTTTCTCAACCTGTGGGACATGACTCAAAAGTGGGTCACAAGAATACATGAAAGGGTTGCAAACAAACTTTTAAAATTATTCAACAAACTTTAAAAATGGATTCTCCTTTAAAGGAGAAAAACATGGGAAACCATGCAGGCTGGCAGATTTCCAGACCTGCCCCCACCCCACACACTGGAGGGCTGGAGATAGGGGGCAGTGGGTCAGGAGCGAGGGGCACTGGGTTGGGACTGGCCAAAATGGGTCCTGGTACAAAATGGTTCTGTTACAGGTTTAAGCCAGCCTCCCATGGCTGAAACTGGTTTAAGATAAACCTGGTTGAATGTAGTATCAGCCTTAATTGATTTAGGTCAAACCGGTTTATAGAACTTCTGTCCTCTGATCCCTTCCTGGTTTACGTTACGCCCCCTCCCCACCCACCCCCCACCTCTAAGCATCCCAGCATGCTTTGCAGCCCTGGGCTGGACTGGGCTGTCTGTTCCAGCCAAGCAGGATTGGCTCCACCCTCTCCCTAGCCATAGTGCTGTCAATGCTCTGACTGTCTGAGAAGAGGGTGGGGGTGCAAAGCCCTGCTCTGGAGTACACCTGTCACCCACTGCCTGCCCCTGCTAGGCAGACCTAGCTGTACACCTTGGCCCCAGGTGCACAAGCACAGCCTATCAGTGCTGGTACCACCTCTCTCTCCCACAGTTGCGGGGATTAACCCCCTCTTACCCTCAGGCTACTGTCTGACCATGCCCTTGCTCCTGCTGCTGGAACAGCAGGGATATAGGGACCACTGGCAGGGGCTGCTTTCCTTCTTCCTCCTCTAGACACACCCTGACTGGGGTCCAGCAGGCCAGGTGGGGGTTTAAACCCCTCCCCAGTCATACTCAGTGGCCTGCCAGGGCCAGGCTGGGCCTGGCCATGCCCCCCCTACCCCCGCCGTTCAGCTTCCCTTCAGCTTCAGCCTTCTGGCCATTGCAAAAGTAAGGGTGTGCTCACTGTAGTGCCCCCCAGCTTCTAACCCAAGCCACTGCAGGCATGGGGCTGCATTTTGGGAATCAAAGTGAATGTCTATTCACTTGATTATTGGTTCAATCTATTCAAGTTAAATTAACCTGCAAAGATTGAATCAATTCAGACTCAGGCTTTTCGAATATCTGTACTTAGCCATTGTGACAATTTTCTGGGTGGGGGGGGAAATCTTTTTCCTAGAGAGGTCTTGAACTTAGCCTTTAATTTTAATTTCCAAGGATGTATATGGCCAGGCCCTATGTGAACTAAGTTTTAGTGCTCCTCTTCTGTATACTTCTTTACAGCATCACAAGTCAAACCTTTATTTTAATTTTTTATCCTAATTTCCCATCATTTGGTTGTCATAAAAAAGAAAATAAATATAGAAAAAGTGAGAACTTCCTGCCCTGAGGACATTATAACATAAGATTAAAGCCCCAGAAGGGATAAAATACTCTTAAAAAATGCACAGGAAGTCTGTTGTAAATGTGACGATTTCCTGTGAGACCAAAGTAAATGAGGTTCCAGTATAAATTGTATGCCAAGATGAGGAAAGGACATAAGGGCAAAATAAGAAAAGATGTAGCCATAGGAACAAGACAAATGGGGAAGAAGGTCTTCTTCCCACTGTGGGTTATAAGAAGCATACACAAGTGGTAACTAGGTGTCACCATACACATCATCTACAATGCACAAACTATGTATTAGCATTGAAAGAATTTGGTATCAGTGCCTGGAGACATCCAGGATGCTTGCTCCAAGCAGACCTGATTAACTGAGTCTGCAGGTATGGCATCTCATGTATTCAGTGTTCCTTACTTCAAAATGGCGGTGAGGGCACTTTAACTAAAGCTAGCTTTTTAGTTAAACCACCACCATTTGGAAGTGCAAGAGACTGAAAACATGAAATGGTGCAGGTGCTTTAATTACAGTGGCTGCTGAGAGCCTCTCTAATTAAATCAGAAGCCATTCTAATTAAAGGCTCCTTTTGCCTGCCTTTGGAGCATGTGTAAAGACACCCTAGTTTTAAATAACTGACATAACTTGAGATGAGTGGAAACTTAGATTCTTGCCACCATTAGCAAGGTATAATTAACACCCCATGGAACAGATCCTGAAATGAAGTACATATATTCTGTGGCAGAAATTTAATCAGAATTATCTTGCTCCCAAGTCTGGTTTTCATCATAGTCATAAATTAATTGTACACACGTTTAAAAGATTTTTTTCATTATGAAGTTTTCCAGTAAGGAAAGTTAAGGCAGGACCTCTGACATTATCAGATAACATCTTGCCTAATATAGAACTATTATCTTCATTGATACAAACTTATGATCATCAGTGCTTAGACTTCTCTGATCTTGCACTGATACGATAAAGAAATGAAACTGTTTTGTAAATATCTGAAATTAGCCCTCTTAGTTTTCATTAACTAATATAAAAAGAGTGTGTCAGACTAGAATATGCATGACTTATTTTCTAAATTAATATTATGAGTATGATCTCAGCACCTTTCATCCTAAAAGCACCTATAGCTCTTTACAAGCTGGTGGTTGAAATAGTACAAAGTCTGCTGGGAGGGGTTTAATAATTTTGTAGGTTGCCTAGAAGACCCATAACATGGCACAAAAACAATAAGACAGGACAGAACGTTGACAGAATAGCAAAGACTTTGCCCCACTGTTTCCAGTTCACATTATCAATGAACATGTAATTAGAGTAAAAAAATGATCTCTAGGCAGGACACAAGGATGACATCCTTAACTGCCCCAGCCCTGTTGCGTGCCCAGGGATGGCAGAACACACCACTGGATGATGGCACCCGGGCCAGGTGGGACCAAGGGACCCACTGTGGGACAGACAAACACCCTGCATGGGCCAGATTCAGCTCACAGGCTGTCTTTTGCCACCCCTGGCTTACAGTATTGACAAGTCCAGAGGGCTAACTTCAGCCTTCTGATCCTCCCATTCCACCCCGCCCCCCAAGTGGAATAAGTGAAACTATGATGTAGCTTAACCCTCAACATCCAGCAAATACAAATTAAAAAGAAAAGGTTACTTTTCCAACAGTCCAGCATTTGAACTGAGACAGAGAAATATATTGGGTGTGGAGTTGTATGACTTAAGCTAATATTTAAAGACAAAGCCTGTCATTGCAATTCACTGCACAGATAACACTACTAAAAGTTCTAATGCAATATTAAAAAAACTACAGGACACCATTACTGAAAATCCATCTTGCACTGCCAGAATAATTGGACTGATTTTGCCTTCCCTTATCTCATCTTTTTACTAACACAAAGCCAGGGCTCATCCAAATAACTTAAAACTTTTGAACAAAGTTTGCCCTAGTCTCACTACCCCCTGTGAGGTTGATATCATCTTCTTTTGACTGGTGGCACAAAGAAAGAATTTAAAACAAGTAATTTTCAACAGTAGTCTTTGATTTTTAGGTGCAAATTTTCAGAGCACCTTGGGGCTTGAGGTGCAGCACATCTGAAAACCGAGTGTACAAATCTTATGCTAAAGCAGCCCAAAATCAACACCAGCATATCAAAGATATTTTTCAAAATACTGGCCTATCCAACATTACATAGAAAGACAGCAACAGAGGCAAGAAGAACGCCTACATATTTGGCCAAAGTTCACTATAAATTTCCTTCTTGTCATAGTGATTAGATATAACTGGCTATAGAAATAAAATCGACTTTCATGCTACTTAGATGTTTTTAATTTAATAAACTATTCACTTTTGTCTCTGTGTGCTGTATTTCATATTTCCTTAATCATGATATTCTTTGTGATTTACTTATTAGATTACATATAAATCTAAAAAAATACCTCTGATGAGGGACAGATTGTAAATATTCTAAGGAAGCCTACTGAATCAAAAATGATGCTGACCTTTATGTGAGTTTTGCTGCATTTATTTCCATGTTAGACTAACTAATTTGTGGTAATCAATTCATCATTCACCTAGACACACACTTTCAGTTTTAGGAGAAGTAAAGGAAATTAAAAGAATTAGATAATATTAGCATCTGGCTAAATATAGTTCTCCTAAATTGATCATCCAGTGCAAACTTGAGAGTCTGAGAAGATGAGAGAAATCAAGGAGAAGAAAGATTTGTGACACGATCATCATTTATTCTGTCACCAAGGAAGAGGTGTATTTTCTTTAATGATATGAACATAGACAAGGAAAACATGCTGTGAATGAAACCTGCACATAACCAAACTGTCCCCTGAGGCATGGCATCCTGTCTGAGATCTTTGAAACAACAGCTGAAATAGTTTCCACTTGTAGCTTTTCTCCTTTGACCCAGAAGAGGAAAAGGAAATAAAATCTAAATCTTACAAGTTACTAAGCACCATGTTGTTGCTGAGTACCCATCAGCTCCAATCTAATCAACAGGAATTGACAAATAAATGGCATTCTGCAGGACAGAGTCTGCATTTACATGGGCAAGTCAGTGATTGGGGCATGGTTAGAAGTCTTAATGTGTACTGTCTTAGTACTCCCATTTCAGAGGAGACTTTTCCAACAGATGTTAATGACAAGCAAAGTAATAATTAAGGGCATTTATACATATGTTCGGGGCGGGGAGGGGGAGAAAGGGAGGGCGTTTTAAGTAAAACAGCTCTGAGAGCCAATCTAATTAAAGCTCCTGGAGCATCGCATGTATCAGCGTCCCTGCACTGAAAAATGGTGGTGGGGGCACTTTAACTAAAGCTTGTTGAATAGGCACCCTAAGACACATGTATAGGCACCCTAAGAGACATGGATTGTGACATGGGGTTTGCAGAGAAAAATAATGAGAAGTGGTGGCTCAGGTGAATCCCTCTAGTAACCTATATTGTCATGGGGAGGAACAGAAGGGAAGACCCCAAAGAGCCAGGGGGGAGCCCTGGGGTCAGGAACCCTTGAAAGAAAACAACAGTAAAAGAAAAGAAAATTGGACCTTCTTACCTGCAGCAGGATCTGTGGTGGAGCTGGAGCCAGGACCCGCGCGGCTCATTAGCCACGCCTTTATACAGTTGCGGCTGGTAGATGACATCAGCCACAAGAGCCAGCCGGCGGAGATAAAACAGGCCATCGGCAAGGAAGGGGGAGGCAGAAGGAGACCCGCAGGAGCTCCAGCAGGGAAGGGTCTCCCTGAGCCCCTACAGGGGGAAAAAGGGCTGGAAGCTGCTTCTCCCAGCAGGGGAGAACACAGCAAAGCCCGCTATGGGAAAGACACTGCCGGCGGCAGCGCAAGGAGCCAGAGACAGCTCTTCATGATGGGGGACCCAGATTGAAAGGCGGAGAGGAGCAGGGGGATCCCTACGCCAGGGGTTACAGCTGAGGAGCTGGAGAGTCCAGCATACACCAAGACGCCACACCAGGTGGGACCGTTGAGGGCTCTGGAAGACCCCAGAGGTGCACCAGGTGGGAGATGGGTGGCACAAGCAGTGTGAGGGGCTGCGAAATACGGGCTCCAGTGGCATAGAGCTGACCCGACAGGCAACATGGGGACAAGCATCTGGTGAAGGACCACATTGGGTCTAGCGAACCCACAGCCTGGGCAAAGAGGCAACAGGAATACGGAGTAGCCTGCAGACTACCCCAACCCATACAGGGCCGAATAGGGAGCTTTGGTACCTCAGGACCGGCATTGGTGGTTAGGCCAGAGGAGCTGGTGATAAGAAGCTGCAGGCCTCTCTTAATGTCTCAGTGGTTTTTTTGTGCTTGTATTTTACGTTTCCCACTAAAGGAGGGGTTGCAGTGCGGGGTGCATGGAGTCTGAGTGTTGTTTAAACCTAAAGGTGGTTGACAGCCTCAGGGAATGATAGGCGGCTGCGAGGCGTGGATAGTATATTGGGGGTTAGGCCCTGTAGGCCAATAGGACCTTCTCGGCAAGCGCACTTGGGGCCTCAACAGTGGGGGACCCAGCCAGAAGGGCATCTGGAACCCATCGAGGCAGGGTGTAAGGGCGAGGTAGAGGGGAGGTGGAGCCTCACAGAAGACCACCAGACAGACATCCCATCGTCGAAAGACTCCCAGTGGTCGGACACCCACTACTGAAACAAGATCCAAAGTCGTGGCAGGCAAGATTGGGGGGTGACTACACCGGAAACACCCACTCAACGGAACATCTGGGACAGACAGATGAACACCACTGAACATCCAGGCCCAAGTGGCATGTGACCGGATGTTTGAAGCCAGACCGGCACATATATATAAGAAGAGGGGACCAACAAATTACATAACTTTATGCTAGGGAGGGATCTGAACAAGGATCGTAAAACACGATTGAACACCATGACCATTACTCCGACTTTGGGAAAGGCCAGCTCCATAGATTAAACCTCTTTCTAATATCTCAGAGCAGAAATTAAATTTCAAAGCCCCCAAAGGTTCAAACATTTCAAAGATTCTAAGACCATTCACATCTCAAATACTTTGGGGTTGTCTTCAAAACAATGTGGAGAGAGCTGATATTACATTATTCTTTTCTGAAATCATCTTATTTTGGTTTCATTGTGCTTTTATATCATTTAAAATAAGGATAAATAAGTTCAACATGTAGTTTCCTAATCACGTGGCAATGAAATTTAATTATTCTTATATTTTCTTCTGTAAAGATATTACTGATTTTAATATATGATACAATAAAAAGAGAGAGACCTCCTGGGGCTAAAGGTTACTTTATAATCCTTCAATAAATTCAGCAGTATGATTCTTTGTTTAACTGTTGTTTGCCACATACCAGTAAAATAAATAAGATACTATCAATAGCTATTTTGTCTGTAGCCGCTGTATCTGGTTCTCTAGACAAAGATATAAGTACTTAGATTAGCATTCATATTTGATTATAGGAACAATATGCAGGCATGAATTGCACTTACCTCAGATGAAGACATCCTGTTTAAAATTTTGCCCTTCAAGCCTTGGGTAATTTAGGTTATCTTTGTGTAAATGCAATGAATGCATTTGGAAAACTAGATTCAAGTACAAATGCTCTCCCCTTCCCCCTACCTATCATTTAAATCCATGCATTCCTCCCTTTTTTCTCCTTCACTGATAAACGTAATTTTAAAAGTGTGTTTTGTTCTAGGTAAAGTGAAAGCAGTACTAGGTAACAGGGACGGAAAAACAACTTAAAATCCAGGCTGGTGCAAATAAATGTCTTAGGCATGCGTGTATATTGTTGATTTACTTTTTATTTCTCCTTACTTCTCTGCTCCCTCCCTTCAGAACTTCAATAAAATGTTTTGCAGTCAATTTTCCAAACAGCCAGGTACAAGTGGACGTGAAATTAGACAAAACACACATGCAATAACTGCCAAACTTTTAAATTCCATTTGTTTCTCTCTCTTTGAAGCTACAGGTTTTTTCAGCATGCTATGAAGAGTCAAATCCAGACAAAATATGCAATGGCAACTATGACATTAGGAAGACATTTTCTAATCCACTTTGTTGACATCAAGTATTAGATGCTGAGGTCCAAACAGTAAAGATGCCTGGAAAATATGGCCACCTCTTAATTAATTAAATAAAGCCAGAATCTTTATCTTCTAAAGGCTGAATAAACAACTTCAGAAAGAAGGTAAAAAAAATCTTAGTTTTGATGTTATTTTAGTATACAACTATCATTAATAACTTAAACTGTCAGAAAAGTTTAGCCAGCTCCTACTGTTCCTTTATATACAATACTTCCATAAGCTTTAATTGGCATTACAAATGGAAATAGATGCACAATAGGTCCTGCAGTTAATATCTAGAAAGACATTTTATTGTGTAAGCAAGTTGAATGAAGAAGAGATTTACATGACTACAGTAAGTCAAAACATGATTATTTCATCATTATGGATTTATACTAATCACAGTTTATCTGATTCAATAACAATTTGGTACAGCAGTAACATAAACCACTGTGTTGAGCCGCACAGCTAGACAATACAAAAACATCATTATAAATTCTGCTAATCCTATTTTCCAAGACAGATAAGAACAGGCGACCCATTAAAATCAAAGGGATATCCCTAAGTCAAAATAAAAGTCCTTCCAGATTATCTACATAATTGAATCTGCATAACTGTAAAAAAAATGAAAACATTACTCAATGGTAATACTTAGAGTTATTGTCCCAAGAAATACATCTGAAATTTCTAACAGGACAAAGAACAACAATTATTTCTTAAAAATTGTGTCATTAATTATTTAAATACATTGTAGACTCAAGACAACGATGCAAAATTTCCAGGGAAAAAATAAAATGCTCTAACTTTTATGATGATACAATTTTAAAAATTATGATTTATGGTCAAATTAGTCCTTATGAATAATACATGCTCTGAATAATATTTAACAAAAAATTACCTCTGCTTTGGTTATTGTATTATTCACAAACTAATACTGATTGTCTATTACTATGCTCATTATTAGCTAGTAAGCATGAAAATAAAATGTTCTGACTGAGGTTTATTCACCACCTATTTAAACAATCCCCTGTTTGTTTAACCCAGTGTAGGTTTCAACACCTAAGTCACATGGTATAGTTTCTGTTCTCTGATTTATGTTATGAACAAAGTACTAACAAATAGCTACCTTTGAATAAAGCCTGTCCAGTGGCACTTTTGGAAGAAGCAATCATAGTAAAAGGTTACCCAGGTAACTATAGGCCAATCAGCCTAACTTCTATCCTAGGGAAAATCCTAGAAAAGTTCATCAAGGAGTCTAGCTGCAACAAGCTTGCAGAAGGTGAGATTCTGAATGACAGCCAGCATGACTTTGTCACAGGCAGGTCTTGACTTACCAACCTCACCTCCTTCTATGACCAGGTAACTCACCACCTGGACATGAGAGAGCAGCTTGATCTTGTACGCCTAGACTTCCAAAAAGCCCTTTGATCTAGTATCCCACCATGTTCTCAAGAGAAATTTGAAAGATTGTGGGATTTACTCTGAGACAGTCAAGTGGGTGAGAAACTGGCTACAGGATAGAACCCAGAGAGTCGTAGTGAATGGATTTGTATCATCCTGTCGAGAAGTGGGCAGTGGGGGTCAGTGCTTGGTCCAGTGCTTTTCAAAATCTTTATCAATGATTTGGAAGTAGGGGTGGAGAGCTCACTGGCCAAGTTCGTGGATGACACCAAGTTATGTGGGAGCGTGGTCATGCTTGAGGATAAGCTATGATACAGGCAGACCTAGACAGGCTGGCAAGCTGGTTGGATCGGAATCTGATGAAGTTCAACCTTGAGAAATGTGAAGTGCTTCACCTTGGGATGAGGAACCCCCAACACACCTATAGGCTTGGAGGCACCAAACTGACTAGCACCACAAATGAAAGGGACCCGGGGGCAATAATAGACCACAGCATGAATATGAGCCAGCAGTGTGATGCTGTAGCCAGTAGGGCAAATAATACTCTAGCATGGATCAATTGATGCATCTCCAGCAAAGCCAAGGAGGCGATTCTGCCAGTCTACTCAGCACTGGCGAGACCGCAGCTGGAGTACTGCATCCAGTTCTGGGCACCACACTTTAACAAGGACTTGGACAAGCTTGAGAGAGTCCAAAGAATAGCCACCCGTATGAGCAGTCTTGCATGGCAAGTTATATGAGGACAAGCTGAGGGATCTGGGCTTTTCAGCCTGAAGAAAAGAAGTCTGAGAGGGGACCTGGTAGCAGCTTACTGCTACATCAAGGGCTCAGTGAACAATTGGTCACCAGGGTACCCTTAGAGAAAACCAGGAGTAATGGCCACAAAGTCCTGAAAGAGCATTTCAGGATCAACATTAGAAAAAACTACTTCACAACTAGGGTGTCCAGACTGTGGAATAAGCTTCCTACAGAGGTGGTACAATTACCTACCCTGGAAATCTTCAAGCGGAGACTGGATGGGCACCTTGTTGGGGTCACCTGAGCCCAGCTCCCTTTCCTGCTTCGTGCAGGGGGCTAGATCTTCCAAGATCCCTTCTGGCTTTACAATCTATGACTCTATGAATAAACACTGGTGATGTTTTGGGGATTTGGTAACATTTTCAACAACACAGCAAATCACCCTGTTCTCAGAAATAAACAACATGACAGCACAAATGAACTTTTAGTAGACTTGGGTTGTTTTAATGAATATTGTCTCCCTCTTTTGCTTGGTAATATAGAAGATAGAATGCAGACTATAAAGGAAGAGACTTCTTGTAGCAATCATTTGGCCATGTGGAAGGAGGCTTGGGATAGGCAAGCAGGGTAACAGTAGCATTACAGACTTGTAGCATGGCTTCCCTTCCGCAGAATTCCCAGAAGCCTTACAGAGCTTGCAACTGGCATCTCCTCTCCTGTCGACTTCCCCACAGAATGGCTTGTTTTAGACCCAAGTTTATTGGTCTCTCTTTTTCAGCCAGTTCTCTAACACCTGTATCAATGAAATTCTGTAATTGAAAAGGACAGTACTTGGTTCAAAAAAATGACCTCAAAACTGATGCCACTCCCTTTAGGCATATGTTGCACTTACTGAAGTACATCCCAGCCCATCACTGAAAGAAGCAACCTAGAAATGTGGTTTTTATTACAATCCACCCCTCCCCGCACCAATACATTTTTCAGAGATCAAGTCTGTCCTGGCTGCTGGTCAGTGAATGAAAATGGAAAAAAATATTTTGTCAAATGCTGAGGCAGTTCCAAAAAAAGGTTATGCATTTCCAGCACTCAATGTAATGTCCCTAGTCTGTAGTTACCACAATGACAGAGCTGTGAAAGTATCCACTTTGAGCATCATCAAGTACTTTGAGAAAATATATTGGGATTTTAGCCTTGGACCACCTGGCATAAGTTTACCTTTCAAACTATTCAGTCTGCAGGGGAAATGAAATAAGTTTCATCCCAGAGGGCTTCATAAAACATTTCTGAAGGACTCCCTGGGGATGGGATTATTTTTACCCAGGAGCCTTCCTTTGGATCATTTTCAGCTTTTATCAAAACAACCTGTTTTCATCCTGGAGGGTGGAAAATATAGCAACTTTTCAATCCTTCAAATTGCCCTTCTTTCTGTCTTACTGACCTCCTAAATTAAAAGTCTCTTCTGAGAGTGCTTAAGATTTTCTATCAAATACAAGGCAAGGTACAGCAGTCAGTTCAAGTGGTGGGCTGAGGAACACTGGTATGAAGTGGGTTAATAAGAAAACTAGAGCATCAGAAAGAGACCTAAGTGAGTAATTCAATCAAAAATCAGATAGGTGGCAAACAGATTCAAGAAACTCTCCTTCAGTGACAGCTGCTGTTCTCTTCGTGGTACCTCCACAAATCCTCCTTAAGAAAGAAGTGGCACTGCAGAGAAAGATTTTTTTCCCATTCCCCTTGAAATAAATCAAAGTGGGAATTAAAAATGCACCGTAACTGATTTTTATCTTTTTGGTTTGTAGGCCTTTCACATGAATTGAAGATGACTTTTTTGGTCATTCAGTGGGGTTAACATTCTTTACAGGGAACCTGTCAGTTATGGAGGAATGTCGGAGGCTGCCTTTAAAACAAATGTGTCACGAGGGGTGGGTCTACCTGAGACGCGACCGCACAGTGGTTACCGCGCATTTATTTAGTACTTGTATAAGCAAGAGTTACTGCGCAGTAGTGCTCGCATAAGTCTTTTATGTGACACTACTGCACAGTAGCCTTATAATATCACGTAGTAGCATATTAGCACTGTCTGTGCTGTGATGCGCTACTACTGTGCATTCAGTGTCTTGTGTAAATGTGCCCAAAGGGCTTGAAAAAATTGAGGATGACTTTTTTTACCCACAGAAAATGCATACTTTTCATATGTGTATTATTACTTGCATATACTTGTATTACATGGTGCCTAAGGCCAGGTACAGACATTACATTTTCACCAGTATAAGTGATCAGAAACCAGTTTATACCTGTAACAGAACAGAAGTTCATCTCAGACTGGTTTAAAAATGATGGAATCCAGTCTAAGATTTCTACCATCTCTACCAAAGGGCAAACGTGTGTTCTGTTTGCTACTGATCTAAATTATGCTGCTTACAGAAAACCACATAACTTGGATCAATTCCTCCTTGAGCTTTTTGAATTTCTGTGTGTAGCCTAGGGGTTTCAGTTATGGATCAGAACCTCATTGTACCAGGTGCACTAATACAAAACAAAAAAACCAGTTCCTGTCCTAAGGACTTACAATCATTATAGTCTAAATAAAAGACAAGGGACAACAGATGATAAAGACAGACAAACAGGAGTATACATGAAAACAGTGAGACAGTGTTAGCCAACACATGAACCAATAGTTTTAGCACAGCAGCAGCTTTGCAGTTGTCAATATTTTGTAGGTAACACAGAAAAGGGTGTTTTGAAGAATGACAATCTTCCCCATGAATGGCATAGCTCTGGATAGCTATTATCTCCCTGCAAGTTACTATTGCTATCACAGATGCTAAAAATTGAAATAGTCTTGCATTTAATATTCACTGGCCGTGTCTACATGTGCACTTAACTGCAGCATAGACTAATCAGCTGAGGAGTAAAGCATCACAGTCTACATGTGTGACACTATTAAGCAGCAGTAAACTAATTAACACCACCATAAGATGTACGGTTGGGGACAGTACTATATTATAGTGGGGTAGTTAACTGCAATTAAACGCACATGTAGATGCTGACCGTAAGTGTCAATTGTGTCTAGTCAGCCCAGACAGCAGGCCAGAAGCCTGCCTGCTACCTAGCCACAGCTCCACACTTTCAGCCCCTTCACGCTCAAATGGCTGGTGTTCCAGATGCACGTGTAGATGTGCTGCCCGGGAGTAGTTTACTTTAGCTCAAACTGCTCCAGAGTTTATTGCTTTGTATTAACTGCACGTGTAGATGCACCCACTGACATGAGTTAATATCTCAGTCTACAGAAAACTACTTTTTTGTTTCTCCTATAAACTAGGGCAGGCACTAAATATAAAAAACATTCAAGTTTTATCCTCTGACAAAAGCCTGAGAAATCAGTCATGCTTGAAGTATAAGCCTGTCAGGCTCCAAGTACCTTGCTCGAACTGTTCAGCAGTTTGCACAATTAAGAGACCTTCATTACCCACTGGGTGCATCTACACATGCAGTTCAATGCACAGCCTATTTTAATGAGCATTAGAGTTTCACAGCAAAAATCATGCTAATATGCTAATGCCCAGTAAAATTAGGCTACTGCGCATTAAGCATTACTCAAAGACCATGCACTGTTGCTACTGTGCACTAGGGTAGTCTAATGCACAGTTAGTACCTCACATTAGAGGTACTAAATTTAATGTGCAGTAACAAAAGCACATTAACAAACATGTAGATGCTACAATTCTAAGAACACGTTCTGGTGTTGATCATGCCGTGTGTAAGAAGTCTCTTCAATTCCCAGTTGAAATACAGTAGGGTGCACCCATAAAAGTTACCTTACCCTTTCAGTCTAAGTTGGTCCTGTTCAATTCCAAGAAACAGAGGTTAAGGGATATAGGTTTTTTTTTATATATTTTGTTAAAACTGGTTCACCAATCCTGAATTACAATCCTGAACTGTGCAATTAATTTGATAGGCACTAGTAAGTCTCGCTATCCGCATGTATTCAAGTATGCATAGCCACATCTCTCTTGAAAAATTGTAAAAAAGTTTGTGCATACTCAGTACTTTAAAGGTCATAAAGATCGTCCAGGTACTGCAGATTTGGGAAAGATGAGTGGTTTTCAGTTCTAGCAGTTATCTGATGAATTTTAGAGGGCTTGTGTCATACATTAACTGATCAGCTTTCATACAAGCAGAGTAGATAATATTGCCTTGGCATTTGGCTTTAGACTGGTAAGTTCTTTTACACTTGAAGAGTTATGTTATTTTCAGTGGAACAAAAGGGCAAGTGAAAAAGGTTTCATGTGCAATTTCTGAATTGCATGTGAAAAATGTAATGAAAACCTAACATTATTAGCATGATTTACTTCACAAATACACCAACATCGAATTCTGAAATCCATGTTTGAGACTGTTTGTTTGCAACCTGAAAACCGTGAGCTCAGATTTTATAGGCCACAGATCTGTATTAGAAGGACTGGAAACCCATTGGTCTTGCTGACTACCAATTTAGGCTAGAGTCAAGCTAGAAGCACAAAAGAAAATGTTTCCATATTCCAGGAATAACCTCTTCAATCATGCAATCTCAATAAATTTTCCTTCAGTTGGGAAGCTTGACTGATTTGTATGCATCAAGATTTCCATGCTGGGGTGACTACAGGAACTGAGTTTGTTAATCACTTGGCAGATCTGGTACAACTCCACACGCACACCTAAATACCATAGAGTCATGGGGTATTTGTATTTTTTATTGTACTGTATTACATACACACAAACACACAACAAAACAATAAAAAATACACATACCCCAAGAATTTATAATGTATGTCAGCTCTTTCCTATATTTTGCATTGGTTTTTGCCATTATTCATCTGTTTTCTACCTGAAGTTTTTTTAGGCCTCTCCTTACATGTTTGATTGGTTGTTACAACATACGTGACAATGGCATACAAGACCTTTATTTTACACCTTTTTGGTTTGTCTTTACATTGACTGGCATAAAGTTTTTACATTTATATGTTCAGGAGCCCTGATTGGAAGAAGCTGCCATAGAATTAAGCCTCTGGCAGTTACTGCTTTTTGGGGTTTTTTTAATAAAAACTGAGAGAGAGAGAGAGAGAGAAACAATCATCATGACCAGGCAGCATTTTAATGATGGTTTTGCTGACGCCCTACAGAGAAGCAATGCCATCTCCAAACTCGAACTTAATGGTCTCCTGCTTATGCAGATTTGCATTTATACTCTTAGGTGTTGGGAGCTGATGTCTATTTGCTTATTTATTGCAAATCCTAAGGCCTTTTCAGAATCATTTTTTTTCTGTGATACTGTCCTTCTTTTACACATATAACCTACATACTCTGTTCTCAGATTACAACTAGTGGCTACCAAAGGTAGATGCAAAGTAACTGGGGATGATAGTTACCCAAAAGCTTCCCTGCTTTGACATACAGAAAAGCATGCATTTATGAGAAGCATGTGGGCAAAACGCACACCAATTAGATCCTCAGGGCAAAAAGTAACAGAAGGAGACAGATGACCTATAAGGGACAACAGGGAACATATAACTACATTTTCATGAAGTTACATTATAAAAATGATTGTTTCTTCAAAGAAACTGAGAGCTTTTATTCCTCAGTAATAAATAGCTGGTCTAAACTGAGATACTGCAGCTGCATTCTGACCTATAAATCAAGTATTCTGTTACATTTCAAGGCTGTTACTAACAAGTTCTAGTAAATAATTTAGTAATCTCAAAAAAAAAGTGAACGTAAAAAATCAATACTGTAAACTAATGTGTCAACCTTTGTTTTGCTGTCATAATCTCTCTCAATTCATGTAACTGATTGATACATTTATTCAACATAGCCCAAACGGAAGGCACAACAGTCCAACAAATTGGGCAGCTGGATTACAGTCAGGAATCAATATCCAGCTCTACCAACTAAACCAGCGGTAGCTGCAAAGTAAATCATGCTGTCTACATGCCTCAATATTCCTTACAATAAAATAGAGACAGCAAGCCATATCTACCTTCACAACTTAGTCTGTTTTTTTTAAAGCAATTGAAGCCAAAACTGAAGCCTCCTCCTCTTTTGCTAACAAATAGCTCCTATTAAAAATGCAATAAACTATTTGGGGTTTTTTAATACAGAAAACGTTTTTAGATATATGAACTGAAAAGAATATCCTGAAGGATACCAATGAATTAATGTGCCATGTTTCACCTATTGCAAGTTATTCTTCTAAATATTGTAAGGACCCAGTGCATCGTTAATCCCGGCAGAATTCTGATTCTTCAGTAGTGAACGCTGATTTTATGTGCACTGTTTTTAACTAAAAAATTAAAGCATGTTAGTCATATGATTCCTATGTGTTTGCACTTTATAATAATTAACACACCACAGTAATCAGCAGTTACACAGACTCATCAAAACCCGTTACCAAGTAAGACTACCATTCATTTACCTTCCATAACTACTTGAAATCAGCATAATGTTGTTGTTATTAATATCATATCAGTGCACTTGGCCAGAAACATAGAGATAGTGCACAGACTTTGTAGGGCTGTATGGCAAAAAATGCAAAAGCCAAGCGTGAAATTTTAAAAATGTCCTAACTAAAGTAGATGCAAAGATAAGTGAATGCTGAGCACTTCTGGAGATCTCATCTCACATGTATAGAGCTATCAGAATTTTTCCAAATAGCCAACTGAACATATTGCTAATTGGACTTAGCTGTTATTTTTTTTTCCCATAGAGGAAATTCACTAGCAGAAATCCAGTTGTCATTTTGCTTTGTTAAGTACTAGCCAAGATAAAACAGCTTTATTGGGATTTCTTTTTTGTCTTGCATCCTGGCTATAATCTACACTCAAGGATAGTGAAGAAGTAATTTGGCAAGACGCTAGCACTCTGGCAAAACGCTAAGTTTTTGATATCCACCTAATGAAAATCAGATTGACATAAGAGTTGGCTTACTCTTATGAAAACAGTCATTATAACCAAATGAGTTTAGATAGCTTCTTCCCAAATAAATATTTTGCAGAGTGTTGTATAGATTACTACAAATTGGCCTACTTCAACAAGCTCTCCACTTTCATGAGCCTCCCCCCAAAAATGCATATGATACAAAATTAAGCTCCTTTTCTACATTTAAAATTGCAGAGGAAGGGTTTGATTTACATTAGTTAAGGTGACCAGTCATATTGGATTTTATCCAACTGCCATTGAAATCAATTGGCATTTTTCCAATGACTTCAACAGAAGCTGGACTAAAGCCAATACAGATTTAAAAAAAAAAAATTATAGGTAATTTTGCATAAGGTCTATTACAGATTTTTAATGCCTGGTACTTATATTGTGCACATACAAGCACACCGAAATACCCATTTGTGCAGGTAAATAATGGTTTTGTATAAAAACAGGTGCTTGTGAAAATTCTGAGAGAGGGGTCACCTTTGAGTATCAAGCCAAGAAAATATTTTCAGTATTTTATCCTCATTTGTCTGGTGCAAAACTAACAAGCAAAGCCTAAAGAGTATAAGCTACAGATATAGTATAAACGATATTCACTTTATATTCTATAAAATATGTTGAATCTGTTTGACATGCAAATAATAGCAACTGCATCTTAGTTTTGCTGTAGTCATACAAGTATGGAAAGTCCCAGTATCAGTGTGCAAACAAGAGTTTCCCACACCCGGTCTAGGTCCAGGCAGCTGTCATGAGTTGGGGTCCCAGGGATGGCCATGATGCCCCTGGTGGCCCCACAACCGTGCCAACTCCGCCCTGAGGGCACGTTCTTGTTTCTCCTGCCATGCCTTGATGGTAAAATAATAAATAAGGAGGCTGCCCACAGGGCTTTGTATGGTCCCGGTCCCGCTGAACCCTCACTAGTCCTCACTGGTCCTCAGCCCCGTCACTGGGCTTCACTCCAAAACGGTGCTGCATGGGACACCTCAAGCCTTATGGGCTAATTGTGTGGTTCCAAATACTTCCCAGCACCACACCCCCATGCCTCATGGATGTTACAATAACATTCCCTCTGTTGGGGACTGGGCCTTCTCAGCCTCTGCCCCTTTTATCTCTCTAGGCCTTTTACCACAGGCCCACTATGTCAGACCTGGCTCTGGGGCTCAACCTCATGTTTGTCCCTTCAGTCAATGAGCCCCTGCCCCTATGTGACTGCACCCCTCTAGCACTGGGGCCCTGGCCCCTGTGTGGCCCCTTGGCCTTAATGTAGCTCTGTACCCACTCTGGGTTCAACAGAGACTCAAGCCTTGAACCTGACCCTGACAGGGCTCAAGGCAATCATTAGCCTTTTGGGGCACTAACGGGACCTCCGTAACTGCCCCTTCTAGTTCAACCCAAACCACCAGATTAAATGTTAACATAGGCATAACCCCCTGGGCTATAACAGAAGCACATACAGTGGAAGCCACACTCTGCCCCTTTAAGAGAGCAAGACTTCCTTCCCTTCCAGCAGGTATACCTCCCAGCCTGGGGCTATACCCAAGCCTATATACTCAGCCCCCTTGACTCTCAGATCCTCTGGTCTGGGCTGCGCCCTTCCCTGGGCATATGGACCACTGGTTGGCTCCTCAAACCCTCTAGGGGCCAACATAAAACAAAAACCACTTGCCTGCAAAGCAGTCTTACTCTGCTTAGGGAACCTGCCTCAGTTACCAGGCCTGCAGAGTTGTTTAGTTCAATTCGGGTCCCCCCTTTAGGAGCCCCGCTGCCAGGAGCTCCTCATCTTGTAGCGGCTGGGGGAGAGACTACATGACCCATGCAGGCTGTGGGCTTATATAACTCCAGCCTGATCCCTCTTCTGGTCAGGCGAGTCTGTCATTAGCTTCCCCCTGACACTTGCAAGCAGACTCTCAGGCTGCTTGTCCTTAAAGGAGCAGGCACGTTCCAGTGCCCTGTGACAGCAGCTTTAAGCCACCTAGACCTAATCTGGGAGCAACTAGTCTAGCAGTTTGCTGTTGTCAAGAGCAGTCTGTGCAGCTGTTTGCTGCTCCTGGTTATCTGTATGTATTTGCAGTGCAGCCCCAAGACTGGAAAAGCCGAGCCACTTATCCCAGGCCTGGTGCTGTGCTAACACCACCGTGACCAGACTATTTTTACCTTGTGACTCCCTCCATGCAGATCCATCAGCTGAGGAGGCTCCCAGTCACAGGAGTTTCTACTTACCAGTGCAGGTGGAGCTCCAAATCATAATCCTAGCCCCCGCCCCCCCCCCGCCTGCAACCACAATAAGGCATGATGGGATCTAATTAGCAATCCCACAATCATAATCTTTGCCATGCATGTGTGGCATGGCAGGAAGCATGATTGTGTGTATTGTTCATCAGACCCTATCATGCCTTTACCTGCAAGGCTAAAGGGGCCCTAAGATTGCTTTTTCCATAGACACATGGCCAAATTTTAAAACTGCAGGCTTCATTAAGAACTGTTCCCAAGTTTGTTTGTTTGTTTGTTTCAAATGAGCTGAAGTTAACATTTTCCCCTTTAAAACTTTTTGGGACCTAAATAAATGTCATGAAATGAATGATACCAATACAATTTATTGTTATACAGGGTGCATACAAACATTCAGGGAGGTTAGGGGAAAGTTAGATCACATGACAAATGGCCATCTTACACTTAGATTCCTAGTTAAGTTGGTCCAAAGGAAAATTGTACAGAAGTTCCAGGAAGATTAGATTGGTCTAAAAATGTCTAACCTCATTTAAGTTAACACTACCACCAAGGTAGCATAATTTAGATTGGGTTGGCTATTTTTAGACCTATCTAACTGTCCTGAACTTCCCGGCACAACTCCAAATACTGGCGCCAGCCCTGGAGCTGTGCTTTTCCTACACCCCCTCCTTATACAAGGACAGTTTTAGTGTCCCCCGGCCCCACGTGCCCACTCCATGGACCAGCCGGCCTCCCCCTCCCAAGCCCACCAAACTCCATCCATCCTGCAAGTTGCTCCCAGTGCCCATTTTATCAGTATTTGCTAATGCCAAGGGTTGAGGAAGTAAGTCCTGGTGGGGGCATGGATGAGGTGGGGGGCATAGGTTCGCTGGGAGGGTGGTTGTTTGTTTTGGGGGGAGGAGGAGCTAAAAATACACCCTGGTTCCAGGGGGGTTAGGGAGAATCCCCCCCCATCTCCCACAAATCCCCTTCACAGGGGGACCTCTCCCTTCACAGGGGGACCCTGTGAGCCCCCCTAGTCCCATCAAATCCTTCTAGACCCCAGCAACCCTCTCACAGACCTTGCCTATCCCCCAATCTCCCATGGACCCCCCCAATCTGCCCTGGAGCCTGCTTGCTCCCCAATCCTCCCAATCCCCACAGCTCCTGTCATCCCTACTTACCTTAGGTCAGGTGGCTATTTTTAACTCAATCTAACGTCCCCCTAAAATCTCTGAATGACTGTATGCAGCCACAGAGTCAGAAAAGGGAGAACACAACATCTTTCTTTCTCATTAAATAATATTACATGCAACCATTCCTTGAACTTTTTCCCTCCTTTAAGTAGCAGTATTAGATAAAAAAATGGTACTTGAAGACTGAAGAGCCTCTTTAAAAAGGATCATAGTAATGCTAAAATAGAATAAATGAAATTGGGGTGTCCAGTCCTTACTATTGTTCCCATTCACTGTCGTCCTAAGCATCATTTTTAACTGCAACTGTTTTAGCTACTAAAACAGTATCTCCCTGCTCGCTTTCTTCCAGGGTTATGCTTACACTACTGTACCTCCTTATTTTTCTACGAAGATCATGATGATGTGCAATCAGATCTTACACAGAACTTTATGTGATCAAGGAGCTGTACAAATATTAACTTACTACTCACAGATGGACAGAGCAGAAAGTGGTGGAAAGAAATCTACTTCTTTAAAAATCATCATTTTAACTGGTTCAAGTATGAAAATCACAACTGGCACCAGAAAACTCCTAGATTTTCTCCACCGAGGATAGATAGCTGGTCAGTGTATTGGACAAAAACTGAAGGTAAAATATGCATTCAGCTGATCTCCCAGACCTAATGCTTTGAAATAGGTTGCATTCCTCATTCTTCAGATGAGTAAACAGATTATCTACAGAGGAATACAGCTATTAAAATAAGACAAGTGGAATAAAAAATAGTGTGTGTAAGATATAAGAGTGTTTAAAGAATCCACTAGAAACAAAAAATGGGTCCATCACTCAACAAGAGCAAGCAGAAGGATGGATTCACTGAAGTACCACAATAAAGTGGATATATTTTACGAAGCCAGCAGTCCTACCACAATCCTGAACACCAACATTAGACAGACTTGTAAATTTTTCAACAAAATGGCTTTTTATCAAAAAATGCTCATTTCTTGAGGGAAGGGAAAGAAACCTATCCCAACCCAATCAGCCTGTCATCTAGAAGCGATACAGCTGAGTCTACCACAAAATACAAATGCCTTCAAAAACACACACCATTCCAACAATGCATATACATTATTTTAAATAATTATTTTTAAATGCAAGTGAAGCTTTTAAATAGGTCTTTTCTACATGTATATTACTGTGAGGGAGCGGGCGCTAAGGGCGGCCGTGAAACTCCCTAGCGCCACTCACCGTCACGTTAGGGCGAACGTAGCACCCTCAGAATCTC
>NW_017728910.1:16936550-16957792 GCF_001723895.1 Crocodylus porosus | reverse complement strand
CAGAAGGGAACTGTGAGGCAGGCTCCGGCCTAAGTTGTTTATAAAGGCCTGGCCCTGCCCCCTTCTGGCCACGTGACTCACCTGGTCACCCTGGCAACCGGCACCTGAGCTGCCTGGGTGATTGGCAGCTCTGCCAATCACCCTCACAGTCACGGGGCACCTACGTGACTCCGTGACAATTACTCCTTATTAAAGAAAAATATATAAACAGGCCATTTGTAGTTGCTTTGTTAACTAACCATTATAGAAAATGCCAGTTCTCTCATTACTAAGTTTATCACTTAAGATCTCCGCAAAGCTACAAATGTGATAATTTTTAAATACGGTATTCAATTACTCCATTGGAAAAAAATGTGCAACTTAGAATATGGCAGTTGTCATGTTGAGAGGTCAATGGCTCACAGTTCTACAGGCATCTTCCACTGCTCTGCACGTGTGGCTGGCTCATCGTCAGTGATCTGTACATTTTGCCTTGCAGTTTCTGACTGACTGGAACCATTACCTCTTGTTTTTCATCCACTTGAGCAGTTTCTATTACTTTATCAAAGATACCTACTATCTTATTGGCTACGGTACGTATCTAGGATTTGGATGCACGTCCCTCCTCTGCCTGACTCCAACTACAGATTAATTTTCCACAACTACTGAGCTACAGACTCAGTCTTTCTCAATCCCTGGCCAAAGGAATATTGAACTATTTTACACAAAGTAGAACAGATCCAAAAGGAAAGTTTTTTTATCCCCGAATAGCCCATAGTCCACTGGCTAGGGCACCTCAGATTCAGTTCTCTTCTCGAGGTGCCCTATTGTTCATTCCTGTGAGACTCTCTCAGTCTTGTTCTTCCACAATCCTCTCCCTTCTCTCCCCGCCTCCCCCCAACCCTATCTGCTGTATCCAACCATAGAACAGAAAAACCATTTTTAAAACCCTGAAAAATTGCAGAAGATGGAAAACCATTTCCTATTCAGCTCTTATTAATATATTGTTTCCTCAATCCTTTTTTCAGGGGTTCCAACAGTCAAATACTATTTACATAAGAAAATGCACTAATTGCAAGAGTAGTCCATGCATTTAATGAGGTGATGAAATGATACAACACTGAAATCTTTTGAAGGCAAGAGCTGATGTACTGAAGGGAGGCTCCATATTATGTGACTAAGAAGCTTGAAATCATTTTCTTGCTACCTCTCTAATATGGTACAAGTCTAACACAGAAATGAAGGGTATGTTAAGACATAATTCTGAACACTGAAAGTCCATCCTGGCCTGACCAATCCTGAAGGTATTAGGGCCACTCAAGGTTAAGGAATAGGAAGGTTTCTTGAAGTCTTAGAGAGGGTAATACTCATTTCTCCAGCATCCCTCCCTGTCCTGCTCCTAATAATTGTATCTCACCCTTCTGTTGAACTGCTGAACTCTTCTGGAGGCAGAGGAATAAGTCTAAATACATGTGCACAAGTGCCCAGTGCTATGCCATGCAGAAATAATTGAGCTAGCCTCAAAAGCAGGTAGTCTGTCTACCTGAAGGGGCAAAGTTGTGTTAGGGCTATGCTTTGCCCAAGCTTCAGAGTTTCATGGTGCTTAGGGTCAGAAGGGACCTAAACAGATCATCAGGTCTGACCCCTGCCCCAGGCAGGAATGGGTGCCGTGATCGTATCATCCCAGACAAATATCTGTCCAGCCTCCTCTTGAAAACCCCCAGGGTAGGAGACAGCACCATCTCCCTTAGGAGCCCATTCCAGAGCCTGGCAGCCCTAACTGTAAATAATGCCTCCTGATCTCCAGCCTGAATCTTCTCTCTACCTAAGTTATCCTTCTTCTCAACTAGCTTGTTTAGAGCTATATATGTTAAGGTGCAGCACAAACGCACCGCACAGTTTTTCTATCTGTGGAACCTTAGAATGAACAACCAGGAAAGGGATTTCTTCCAAGATTCAAATCTGCTTGACTAGTGAGACATGGCTGTGAGTGACAGTGACACCTTGTGACACTTGTTACAACACTAAAACGTTCATATTAATGGGCTCCAAAAGTCTTTCAGATGTTCTGGCTCTGGCCTCCTCTGGAATAGATTCATGGCTGCTATAAACTGCACCACATAAAGGGGCCACAAAGACTGCTCAAAGAATGTCTCTATGAAACACCTTTTTCTCCCCAAATTTCCTTCACAAAAAAAAAGGACTGAGTACTGAGGGTTTAGGACAGGCTCCCCTCAGAGGTGGTACAGTCACCTACACTGGCGATCTTCAAAAAGTGTCTTGATGCCCATTTGCTGGGGTCATCTGACCCCAGCAGTCTTTCCTGCCCAAGTGCAGTGGGGCTGCACCCAGTGATCTGTAAGGCCCCTTCCAGCCCCTAACAACTATTAAATTATACGTCAAATATGTGTAAGGAAAGGTGATATTCCTTCTCTAATTCTTCACAGCTGCTCTCATGAAATACCTCTTTTTTTCTATCAACAATTACATTTCAAAGCTCTCAGACTGATCCACACAACAAACTGTATGGCTCCTTGAAGGTTTTCAACAACTGCCTTTGCTTCCAATTCTCCCCCACAGTCAGAGAAACCACTATGTCATTAGTAGTTGCAAGATTCATCCCAGAACCAGGTATTTTATACTTGGAACATTTAAAAAAAAAATCACCCCATGTGAAAGAATCTCTATTAAAAAATTATTCTAAAAATATTACATTTCTGTCATCCTCCTCATTGCATGGCAACCAATGTTGTTAAGGGATAATCTTTGATGTCTGCTGTCTGCTTCAATAATATGATTTCCCAGTGTTTCATCCATTTAATTCTCCCCTTAAACATACAGCTTCCACATTAAAATTCAGCCAATTCTTCTAATTCAGACAATTGTTTCTATTTTTATTCTCTAGACTGGGTCATGAATGACAACTCACCATTGTGTTCAAAATGCATTATACTGACACATTTCTACCATTCACTTATCCCTAGCCTGCCATTGGTACTAGATGTCACTTCTCTTTCCTCTGCTATTTTAATTCCAGATTGACTCACAGTAGTGAAGTGGCTGAACATTATCTATAGATAACACATTGTCCTTCTTTACTCTTGGTGCAAGTGGGGAGTAAAGACACATCAATGAATGAAGACTGAAGCAAAAGAGGCCAAAGTTATGACACATAGTAATGAGTGCCTTGAGATTCAAAAACAGAGTTGATTCCACTCAATATGGAAATTACAGTTGTGCCAAAATCATGTTTTATGTCTATGCTTCAATTTTGTTTATGATGTCTCAGGAGCAGAATCTACAACAAGGTTAAGAGAAGACTTTATATAAGCAGCTTCTCAACACACAAGGGAGCCTTCATACATCTTCCACAGTACTCTGCTTTTCCTCCTTGGGCTTCAGCCTGCTTTTCCAAGAAGTGCTGCGGTAAGGGCAGCTTATTTCTACACAAAGGCTAATGGGAACTTTCAAGGGCTTTGTGGCCATATATAAATTCCAACTTCCTTCATTTCATCCAATCATAGTACACATATATTCATTTTTTTCTGGGGCAACAAAAATTGGCTGCAGACTGAGTTTATTCTAAACTTTGCTGTACAGTTTTATATACAAATACTAGAAATAAAACACAATACATTATTTTAAAAGGCCATCAAGATATTTAAAATCTCTTTCTGAATTATCATCTAAGAAAAAAAAAATCTTGAAAGTCTCCTTACACACACTGAAGTATAGTGTTTTTAAGGGTAGCCTTAGCAAGTTGCGAATCTTATGAGCAGATGAAAATCTGACTGCACAGTGGTCATTTTTATGACCTTAACTTTTTTTCCTATATTTTCATGTCTGGCAATGCTCTTTAATAATATCATTGAAGTATGTAAGCCAATGGAATTTGAAGTCTAACACAAGAGTAACAGTTGACAGAAAGTGATATCCATGCTTAATTGAGATGGACTTTAAATGTTTAAATCCAAAACTGCAATCATGAAATCCCAGTCCCCAAACCCTCAAGCTGCTAAAAATCCTTTGGCACCTCAGTTTTCCATCTTAACCTACAGCTCTCTTCTACATATCCAGAAGTGCATCAGTCTGGATAAGGCCGAGTAGCTCCATGCCACAAGTCACGTTGAAGGCTCAAACCATTTCCATCCAGTCTTCCACCTAAACTTTCTGAGCAGCTTGAACAAGACAATATTCTGAAGCACATTTTATGTATGCCCACAGAACTGCAAAAACAAATTCAGCACTCCCCATCACTTTATTTTAAAACATGATAGAGGTGAACAGCAGCCAGACCTCCTGCTGAAACTATAGTGGTGCTTCCTCTTAGAAGCAAAAGAAATAAAAATTCATTAGAGAGATGCAGCAAGAGGGAGCATGATCCTATATCCTAGAAATATGGGCACCAACCTAGAAGCAGAATTCAGCCTTGGATTCCAGCTCCTACTCTAAGAATTGGTTATGCATTTCACCTAATCACTATATTATAAGACATAGGCAAACAGTCCTTTGAGTGGGGACTGGCCACAGGACTCACCCCCACTCCTGAGTGCCTGAACCATGAACAATTAAGCTACAAAATCATCCTCCCTCTTGCTCTCTTCCTTTTGGCCCTGTGAAGGAATTTTCCATTGCTCCATTTACAGTGACACACATGTAACAGAAGACAGTGGAGGGAACTGAACATGGGTAACTGGTGCCTCCTGACACTGGGTGGGGCACAGAAGCTGGTGGCGGGTGGTCGTCACTCAACTTCCCCTCCCTCCCGCCACCACCACCACCAACTTCTGTGGGCAGTCACTGCTCGCCTCCTTGCCACTGATGCTGCCACCCACAGATTGGCAGCGGCGGTGGGGTGGCGAGCAGTGACTGCCCACAGAAGGCAGCAGTGGCATGGTGAGCGGCTGCCCATAAAAGCCGGCGGCGGCAGTGGTGGCAGGTAATGGGGGGGGGGGGGGCAAACAGCGACCACCCGCAGAAGCTGGCAGCAGCCAATCTTGGGGGGGGGCATGTACCCCCCTACCAGTTGCCTATGGAACGGAACCTAGGCTATCCCTATTAGTGCATTTATTCTGGGTGAACATTCTAACAACAAGATCCAAAGGATTAACCCATTGCATAAAAAACATGCCACTTCCATATTTCACAGTAACATTGCCTGGGTTTTTAAAGTAAGGTAGAAGACGAATTGTTTTTAGGAGGGGGTTCCAAACTGCAGAACCTTTTTTACAGTTATATTGTGCAAAACATGAAGTTGCTGCAGAACATAGCCTATAATTCCATAATGCCATCCACGTGCCAGACCTAGTCCCATTCAGAAGACCCTATGATTACAGTGCTGATTTGTTAGATTAAAAGTCTCAAAACAAAATACAATGTGTAACTGATCATTTCTGAGCTATAACAGGAGATGTACAATGGCACTGTAAGTGCTATAGCTGACAGCTATCATTCTGCTCTCATCAATTTGTAAAAGAAAAAAAAAACACGTAAGCATCAGTGAGTGGTTGTGGCCAAACACCGCAGGAATAAGTGTTATGCTCAGTACCTAGTTGTTATCAGTAACTACTTTCTCTTTTACTCCCCCTGTATTTTTGAGGGTTGGGAAGAAGGCTGAAGCTGAACAGCAGGCTTATCTCTGTACCTGTGTTAGTTTTCTGAACTATCCTTTCCTAATGATATGATGGGGAAAATGAGGCTCAGCCATGTACCTTCTATACCATAAGTACTGTAGAAAAAAAATCAGCCCCAAACTGAATGGACATTAAAATGAAAAAGCAAGCCTTACCTAGACCACAGAGCTCTTGGCTTTGAAACAAGTAAGGATTTGTCCTGTTAAAAGTCTGTTATTAAGATTTATGGTACAATTTGTAAATCTGTTAAGAGTATCTCTACATTTGCTCTAGGATTTGTAAATCCATTGTAGGATTTACAATTTGACTTCCTGATCTATAAAGCAGCTGAGAGCTGTAATGAAATCTTATCTTTAGATACTGATGTCTACATTAAGGCCTGTGGTTAAGACCTGTCATTCAGTTGTATAAATCAAGAGATTAATCCAAAGGTTCTTAAAGTCCAAGCCTATATGGCCAACATGAGTGAATTTCATGCCCACATCATGGGCCAGGCCAAGGCCCACTTGAATCCTTAACTTGGGGTTGAGAAGTGTCAACCTCAACCCAATCCCAAATGAACAAAGTGTTAACTGCGGCTCAGGCCCCATCTCCCTTTCCAAGACGCTCCTCTGGATCTAAAGAGAGGCTACATAATTATCCACTGACTTCAGTACATCTATGCTAATTTTACACTACCTGAAGATCTTTGGGAAGGTTCTAAACCAGGGGTAGGCAAAACACGGCCCACAGGCCACATGCAACCCACCAAGCCATTCTATCCAGCCTGCGGGATCACTAAAAAAGTTATAAAATTAATATTTATCTGCCCCCAGTTGCCTGTCATGCAGCCGTTGATGGCTTGCAAAAATGCAGTAAAGCACCCTCTGCCCAAAATAATTGTCTGCCCCTGTTCTAAACTCAGGGCTCAAAAGACAGAGCTTCAACATAGGACTTACTCTGATTTCTTTCTGATCATGCTAAATTATTTTAACTCTTTATCCTCTGTGTATACACTTAAGAAGTAGTCCTTGTGACAGCAACTGCTGAAAGTTTTCATCATTTTAAAATGGGACCATGATTCTCAGGTGATAACAAGACTCCAGGAGCCAATGCTTAAAAAAATGTGACGTATAGTAAAAATCATAAAACTTGGCTATAGAAAACGTGGTACTTATATCCTTGCAACTTCTGCTTCATCAATTGTTCATTCACTAGAGAATAGTGAGAACAATGCTATGCTTATTTTGTTTTTATTTAAAATTAAGTATTTTTGAGATACTTGTATATCTTTATGTGATTCCAACTAGGCCTAGATTTTCTATTTCTTATTCTTAAGAAATATTTTACTTATGCTACCTACTTAATGCACACATAGGACAGGTTCTATTCTTTCCAAAGGGTAAGTTCTCATTGGTAATCAGGTTTGAATTAAGTCTTCCATACCAACCATGTTTTCCTTCTTTCATTGGGTTAGAAATACATTGTTGTGTTGAGCTTTGGGACAATGCACTTTTCACTAATAAAAGTTAAAAGCATATATTTTTTATAGCTGCATTTCTGAAAATATGAGGCGTCTTGAGGAGGGAGAAAGAGAAAGAGGTTGGTTGGCTAGGTACAAGTCTACTTTCTTCTTTGCCTCATATTGTGCTGCTATTATGAAAAGTAAAATAGATTTTACACAATACATAACAGCATGCAGAAATTATAGCTGCTTGACTCTGAACAGCTAATGGCTTTGCAATATTGGTTCAGTTATGTCCGAGTAGGCAGAATATTATTGAAAATCTTTTGCAGTCCTGGATTAAACTAGGATTGGAATAAATGATGGGTAAATTATGCAGTGGACAAGTTGAAAAATGCTTGATCTCTGGGGAATCAAACAAGACACAGGCACTTTAAAACATGAGTAGATCAGCTGTTATAAAATCGGTTTCCCTGCCATGAATATTATCAGAAAGGAATGGACTGTCATAAAATGTCAACTCTGACTGATATCTTTTATAAGGAATACATTTTTGCCTCCCAAGTAGACAGCACAAGCATTTGTTCATTATATATTTTGTAAAGGGAGGTCCCAACAGCATACACTTTTTAAATATATATGCAAATCATTACATTATTATTCTAAAACATCTATGACTTCAACAAGATTTTTAAATAACCCAAGAGATTTTTGTTCTTTTTCACTGACTGAATAGACCCACCTGTCAACCACCTAAAATTAACACATAAGAGGTATTTAAAGTTGTACATATTTTGTGCTTAAACTTGTCCTAATTGTAAATGAAACAGAGATCAGAGTTTCCAAGGTTTATTCAAATCATTCTCCTGGCCTAGTTTTTTGCGCATGAAAAACATGTCAGGGAACACAGGCATTTGGCAACAAAACTGATGATTTCCCAATCTTGTTCTGTGCACACCACAGAGCAAACAGTTGTCAACTTCATTTCTTAAGGGACTACTCCTATAGGACTAAATGATGAAGCTCTTTAAACTGTGATTTCTTCCGTTTAGACTTATTCGGCAGGTTTTTGGTTTGGGCACAACTCACGCTGTCATGGTTCATTGTGTCAGGGATTTTCCCCCCCATATTGTAAAGTTCTCTTGCATTGTGCAACTGTCAACTCTCTCTGACTCTGTTTCCACCGCCCCCCCTCCATGCAGATCCTTCTGCACTGGCATAAAATAATCACTAGGGCATTTCCATTATCTTGAGTGATGAGAAAGGTCCATTGTTCTACCTGAGTTATAACCGTCAAATGCTAGACACTTGCACATGTTTGTACCACTGATGGCACCTGAACCTGCTACCCTTGGATGCAAAAGACCAATATACTGTTCCCTCTGTGCTATCACAGTCAGGCTCAACGTATTTCAGAATCTGAAATACAGCCAAGTTAACACTGGTCTTGACTGTTCAGCTTCACACAAGCTGTGAAATTGAATTTGGGGGCTCTCACAAATGAAAAAGCTTTCCTCCCCTCCATTCTACTACTCTTGTTCCCCATGAGAAAAAAAGGTTATATGTTTGCTGGGGGGGTGGGGGGGAATAACACACACAAGATGGAAGTAGGTGTCAAAAATTAACACAAATAAAATACTTCTGTGCTGTCAGAAAGGTGGCAAAACAAAGAAGGGATGATAAGTTTCCATTATGTATTTCAGTTCTGTGATTATATTTATGTTACATAATAGCACATATTTATGTAATGAAGAACCAGTTTCCTGTCCCCTCCCTGAGATGGTTTGTTTTAGAAGCAGGGGAGTGTCTGTCTGCCTGTAAGTGAAAAGAGGTACTATTATCTTTGTATGCAGCTGCTGAGCATGGGTAGCAACTGGCTGGAACAGAAACCAAGCTGAATTAAAGATGGGTTGGTTTACCCTGGTTTGCATGACTCAAGACTACATTACACACACAAAATCAATTATAAATCTAATTACACCTTTAATTGCTTAAACAATCAGCCATCTGACTTTATGGTGCCGCTGATTCAAATGCAGGTGCATTTGCAGGTGTTAACTTTGCAGCAACTCAGAGCAATTGTGTGCAGTTCCAGCCTTCTAGCGCTCAGTGTCTGAGGTTATTAGGCAATTCAATTTAATGTGCAAAGTTGAACTATTTACCAAACGGAATTAGTAAAAAGGTTTGCACTGTATTTGTTTGCAAACACAACTTCCACCTCCTTTCCTTGTCTTCCTTTTTTGCAAATGGTGGCTCAGGTATCTCAAATCTAGCCAAAAAGAATGGAGCATTATGTTGGAAATATTGAAACAAATCATTTGGAATTTTCTCTTCATTTTTTATTAGGCCAAAATTATTTAAGATGCATTTTTTGTTGAATAAAGTATTTTCCAAAAGAGAAAAAAACCCCAACACCCAAACCCAATTGCTGTATTACATTTTCCATTATAACTATATAAAAATTATCACACCAGTGTAACAGAAAATAAGAAACGTAGAATTTTACACTCATTCAAAGAATGGCAAGAAGAAGATACAATATGTTCAAACAATGTTAATGACTCAGGAAACAAGTCGAGGATTTATCCCAAAGCTTTGAGTGCCTGACATCAAAGTTCCATGTAAATGCAATTAAATCTGAGTAAATAATGAAGCTTTTTTTGTTTTGTTTTGGTGTCTGAACAGAGGGGAGAAAAAGGCGAAAATATTCAGTTGGGGACAAACCAAAATAGGAATTGTTCAGGTTTTTCAGTGTAATGGAAAAGAATTTTTAACAAAATGGCTCAAACCACAATATTTCATTCTGCCAATTCTTGTTTCTTTCTGTGGGGGGGAGCAATTTATCTCCCTCCCCTCCCCATCATTTACAATTTAACTTGTTCTTTAAATAAAAATGACCAAATGAAAGTAAAATATTTTATTTCATAAATGTCAATGTGATGGTTTTTGGAATTTCCCAAACAAAACACATGAAACACTTTGAAATTAAAAAACAAAATCTCCGTATTTTTGTCAACCAAAAATGTTTTACTTATACCAAATTAAACCTATGTTCACAAACAGTTTAGTCGGCCCAGGAACTTCATGTCTGGCAAATTAACTATTTATCAAAAAAAATAATTTACCTCTTACTGGTAATTGCTCTGACTAATCTTATTAAAGAGGTATGATCTTTTTAAAGTCTTATAAATATCACTGCTTATGTCTTCTCTTAGTTGCCCAACAGGTAGATGGGCAGCAATGTGACACAACAGGCTTATGACAAGAGTCTCACATGTAGAAACATAGCAAAAAGAAAGACCTTACTGCAGGGTGGTTCATAACAGCAATTCATAACAAAATTCTTTTTTCCTTTATCACTTTATCCTCCAGTTCCACCCTACATTACAAAACTAAAAGACTCAGGTGCCTTAGGGAACTGTCTTGCAAAAGAGACAATCAGCCACCTACGACACTTGTAGATCCAGAAGTATAAAAGATGGTTGCGCTGCTTGCTTGCTACTCAGAGGCGTCATCTTAAATTTCATGACAAAACCTAGGTGATACACCTCATTTGTTGCTTCAAAAAAGAAAAAGTGAGACATAAAATGCATTATTCAGATGAAATATGCAGGAAATAGACAATAACTGCAGTGCTTGATTTAAAAAAAAATGTTTTTCTATACTTGCATTCTCTTTCCAAAACCAAATGGGGCTGATATCTCCTTCCTTCATGCCAGCGAGAAGCTCAAGGAAGCATCAGTTTAATTGTGTTTCAAAAAGAAAATGAGCTCTGAAAACACAGTGGGAAGCTTTGGGAGAGGGTGGAAAAAGGAAAGGAGGCATGGACAGGTATAGTGGAGGACTGATTGGCAGAGCAAGGAGCCAATAAAACTGGCTTCCGGGAAATAGGTAACCAGTTCAGAGCTGTAGCTGAGGTCTTAGAGCCATAGAAAATCCTAATTGGGAGGGACTTCAGGAGCCATCTAGTCCAACCCCCTGCTCCAAGCAGGACCACCCCCAACTACATCATCCCAGCCAAGGTTTTGTTTAGCTAGGTCTTAAAAATCTCCAAGCATAGAGTCCAAAGCCTCTCTGGGTAACCTGGTCTGGTGTTTTACTACCCTCCTAGTGATAAAATTATTCCTAATATCTAACCTAAACTTCGCTTGTTGTAACTTCCTTGTTTTGTCATCTGTCACCACTGAGAACAGTCTAGCTCCATTCTCTTTTGAACCCCCTTCAGGCAACTATTAAATCCCTTCTCAGTCTTCTATTCTCTAGATTAAATAAGCCCAGTTCCCTCAGCCTCTCTTCGTACGTCACATGCGCCAGCCACAGAACCACTTTTGTTGCCCTCTGCTAAACTCTCTCCAATTTGTTCACATCCCTTCTGTAGTTGGCGGGGTGGGGGGAGAAGGGGGGAGAGGGGCAAAACTGAACACAGTACTCCAGGTGTGTCCCCACCAGTGCTGAATAGAAGGGGATATTCATTTCCCTCAACACATTCCTGCTAATGGAGCCCAGTATGTCATTAGCTTTCTTGGCAACAAGGGCACATGGGTGGTTCATATTCAGCTTCACTAAAACCCTGAGGTCCTTTTCTGCAGAGCTGCTGCCCAGCCAGTCAGCCTGGACTGGTGCATGGGATTGTTCCATCCTGAGTACAGGACTTTGCACGTGTCCTTGTTGAACTGCAAGAGATTACTTTTGGCTCAATCTACCAATTTGTCTAAGTCACTCTGTATCCTAGTCCTACCTTCCAGCATATCTACTACTCCCTCCCCCTGTGGGTGTCATCTGCAGACTTTCTGAAGGTACACTGTCTGCCATTTTCCAGGTCGTTGATGAAGATATTGAACAAAACCAGCCCCACAGCAGACCCCTGGGGCACTCCATTTGATACCAGCTGCCAACTAGACATTGAGCCATTGATTGCTAGCCTGATGCTCCAGCCAGTTTTCTATCCACCCTACAGTCTGTTCATCCAACCTGTACACTTCCTTAGCTTGCCTGTGAGAATGTTGTGGGAGATTGTATTAAAAACCTTGCTAAAATGAAGATATATCCCCTGGTCTCCCCACAGCCACAGAGGCGGTCATCTCATCCTAGAAGGTGTCAAAGATCAAAGTCTTTGATTCTGGATGCCGATGGCAAAAGGTCAGAGGATAACACAACAAACTCTGTAATTGTAGTCTATCCCTCTGTATTAACAGTGCTGCATATACACACCCCTGTCTGTGCCTCATTTCAAATCACTTGAGCTCCCATACGAGAGAGAAGCTAACCTTGGATTGTATACAACTCAGCACTATGACGTCAAAAAAGATATCATACCCATGGTAACGAGATACCAAATTGGCTAACTTCAATGAAATTTTAAAATTAAATAATGTGCTATGCTCGCCCTCCTGTGACCAAACAGGACCAGTACCACCCAAGCAAAAAATAACCCCCCTTTTCTGAAACCTGAGTGAACAAAGAAAACACGATTGCCAGCCTGTTAATTATTCATGCCTGGCGTGTAGTAATTGGCCACCTTGCCAAGTATAACTTTGAAAGAACTTCCGCCTAAAGCAGAGAACTCTCCGCGCACACACCCAGGAGACAGTTTGTAAATTGGCCTCTTACAAACATCTCCCTGCCTCCGATCCTTATCTCGGCGTAATCGTGTTTTTGCCAGCTCGTTACCTTTCTTATCAGAAGCTCTCGGTAGTCTGTAGCAACTTGTGTTAATCGCTCGGAATCTGTAACAAGCAAGTCTCTTACCCACCCTGTAAATGCTGGGTAACATATCTGCATGCTGTAACTGAACATAACTCTTCTGCCTACGCTGCAACCATCAGTAGCGTAAGTAAAATAAACTCTTATCATTAACCAGTACGCTTTAAGTCACCTGACTCCTACTCGCCGCTAATACCCACCTGTCCGATCACCGATCCCTTTTGCGCCAAGCCGGTCGTGCTGACCAAGGCTTGCAGGTCAAGGGTATATTGGTCTTCGGGGCGTGACAGAAGGCAATCAGGTTGATCAGGCATGACTTGCCCTTGGTAAATCCATGCTGCCTGTTCCTAATCAACTTTTCCTCCAAGAGCTTATAAATGCATTCCTTGAGGATTTGCTACATGATTTTTGCAGGGACTGAGGTAAGGCTGACTGGTCTGTAGTTCCCTGGATCCTCCTTTTTCCCTTTCTTAAATATGGGCACTACGTTTGCCCTTTTTCAATCATCTGGCACCTCTCCCAATCACCATGAGTTTTCAAAGACGATGGCCAGTGGCCCTGCAATCACATCAGCCAACTCCCTCAGCAACCTCCGGTGCCTCCCATCTGGCCCCACGGACTTGTATATGTCCAACTTTTCTAAACAGACCCTAATCTGGTCTTTCACCACAGCAGCCTGCTGACCTTCTCCCCAAACTGTGCTGCCTGGTGCAGTAGTTTGGGAGCTGACCTTGCCTCTGAAGACTAAGGTGAAAAAAGCATTGAGTACTTCAGCCTTTTCTGCATCCTCTGTCACAAGGTTGCCTCCCCCATTCAGGAAGATACCCACACTTTCCCTGATCTTCTTCTTGTTACTGACATCCTTGTAGAAACTCTTTTTGTTACCCTTCATATCCCCTGCTAGCTGCAACTCCAATTGCTCTTTGGCTTTCCTGACTTCATCCCTGCATAAAAGAAATACTCTTATACTCCTCCCTAGTTGTTTGTCCAAGCTTCCATTTCTTATAAGCTTTCTTTTTGTGATCTAGTTTACTGAAGAGTTCCCTGCTAAGCCAAGCTGGTCTTCTGCCATACTTGCTAGGCTCCCTGCACATAAGGATGGCTTGTTCCTGCACTCTCAGTAAGACTTGTATAAAGTACAGCCAGCAATCCTGGACTCCTCTCCCACTCAAACTGGCTTCCCAGGGGAACTTGCCCATGAGTTGCCTGATCAAATTGAAGTCTGTTTTTCTGAAGTCCAAGGTCCTTACTCTGGTGCTTTGCATCCTTCCTCATCTCCATCATTCCAATCGTGCCATAGTTCCATGTCTGGGCAACTTCCAATTCTTTCTGCTCATTTCCTAGGCCCTGTGCATTCATGTGTAGGCACCTGAGATAATTAGTTGATTGCCCTGGAGAATGAGAATCCCATGTTGTCTCCTTCTGCTTGCTCTTCCTCCAAGTCACCCATTTCCCCACTTACTTCAGGGCTTTGGTTTCCATGCCGAGCAAACCTAGTTTAAAGCCCTTCTCACTAGGTTTGCGAGCCTGTCAGTAAACCTAGTGAGGAGGGCTTTACACTTTAAACTTGGTGAATTACATAGTAGTACCTGAGGATGGTTTGAAGGGATGGTTGATAAAATGGTTTAATCCACTGCATAAAGTGAAATAATGTCCTCCTGGCTAGGTACAGACAATCAAAAAGCCATAGGCTTAATTGATTAAGTTTTTGCAGGTTTGGCTATGCTGCACAGATTAAATGGAAATAAGGGAACAGATATTCACCTTTGATTCAGGAAATGTAGCCACATGTCTGTTGTGGCTCAGGCCAGATGCTGGGGGGTGCTACAGCATGGCTGTCCGACTGTCTGTTCACTTCCTCTTCCTGCTGCCCTGAGGTCTCTGGGATTTGCAGTCCAGTTTTACAATGACAGCACTCCACAGGGTGGCTTATCACTTCTTCTTCCTACTTCCAGGTGTCTCTGGGATTTGTAGTCCACAGTTATAGCCAGCAGTAAGTTTGAGCAGGGGAAGGGGTGTTTAAAGTCCCAGCTGGGCTTTGCCTGGGACAGGGGACACCCCTCCTCCCCTTGCAGACTGGGCTGCATCCCCAGCTGGGCTCAACCCCTCTCACCCCCTTGTCAGCCAGCCCTTACTACTCCAACTAGGGATCAGAGGAGCAGGGCTAACCCGGCTCTGCTCAGGTAGACAGCACAACACAGCCCAAGGCTGCAAAATGCTGGAGGACTCTGATTTAACTTGAACCAGGAAGGGGTCTGGGATTAAAAGTTGCATAAACTGGTTTGACCCAAATCAGTTAAGTCTAACGCTACATTTAGCCAGGTTTATCTTAAACCAGTTTCAGCTATTTTGAAACTGGTTTATGTGCACTGAGCTTCTGTTCTGTTACAAATTTAAACCAGTTTCTGTTCACTTAAACTGGTTTATGTGTGTACGTTCTGTCCCTAGCCCCTATGTGCATACCTTTATAATGAAATATTAATACCCCAGTATTTTGTCTTGTCTACGTCTTTCCTACTATACTGAACCAGAGTATGTAACTCATGGCTTCAACAAGACTGCTGCAATCTTGTAGTTGGGGTCCAACATTATAGATACTTATAACAATGGACCATCCAACTGATTTTAATTAGACTGTCTACAGGTACAGAGGTTAATGCTAGCAGATTCCAATTCAATAGGGCCCACAGTGTGACAGCGGCTGTTATGTGATCACATGATTATGCTGCTGCTAGTGTTAAGAGATAGTATTGGCAGTACAAATATACATTTTGAAGAGGAGGAAGAATGATGTAGTCATAGCTCATTTAAAAATGTACTGGACTGAGATGTGATGTGCTAGTTGTCAGTCAAGACACAATGGGATTATTTTTAAGCATGAATGCAAAAAAAAAA
Source organism: Crocodylus porosus (assembly GCF_001723895.1). Classification (NCBI taxonomy): domain Eukaryota; kingdom Metazoa; phylum Chordata; order Crocodylia; family Crocodylidae; genus Crocodylus; species Crocodylus porosus. The sequence goes on along the minus strand of NW_017728910.1, from coordinate 16,942,138 downwards.
AAAAAAGATTATATATGCTAACCTGCTTAGGTTGTGCAGCTTCAAAAATTTAATTTGGAGACTATTAAATGCTATTTTTGCTGGAACACAGGTTAAAAATGGCTTTCTGAAAAACAAAGTTACATGCCATAACTTCATGGGTTTTTTTAAACACTATCCAAAACATCTGAAATATTTATATTTATATTAAATATAAAACTATCCAATGAAGATAGTTCAGATTTTCACAGTTTGCTGTGTATGAAGTTATGATGTATGAAACTGAGATGAAATTATGTTTATGAAATTGAGAACATTTCTGTAGCCATACAGATTCCCAAGGAAATGAGCAAGACAGTCACCACTTCCTTGGGCTAGCCTCGTGCTAGATTTCAGTAGCTCAAAAAAAAATTGGCCTTACTAAGACTTCATATGACAGATCCCATAGGATGCTGGCAGGATTTGTATCAGTGTTCTCTGTCTCAATACTGAATGAATGACCTAATACAATCCTGGAGGGTCTATATTTTTGAATGCACAAATAATTTGGCAGTTGCCTAGCTAAATTTATAGTACAGTTTCTAACACTTTATATTCTTTTTCATTTTCTACTCTTAGCTGGGAAACATAGTCTAGTGGCTGAGTATGACATTGAAGAATCAGAAGATGAGGATTTCTTCCATGTTTTGCCAGTTGGCTGCATGATCTTTGGTGACTCACTTGCGTTTTGGTTTCTTTGCTTTTATCATCCCAACTGATGTTCACCCACCATTGTAACATGTCCAGTTTTACTGAAGAAAACTATTATGTAAATATCAGACTGCTGCATCATTTTTCTAATGGTGCTCAATATATTACATTTGTTTTAAATCAGACTGAGGCAACTTAGGTAGCGGACAAAGCAATGCCTGTGTGTAGACAGGCCAGCATTTTCAAAGGAGGGAGACCTAAACTGATCAAGAGCTTTCCAGAGCTTCTCAGCTCCCACAGGTCTCAATGAAAATCAGAAAAAAATTTCGAGTTAGATTTTTCAATTATAGGTTTAGGCAATTATGGATTTAGATGCCTAATTTTAGTACTTCAAATTTGAAAAAAGAGGCCATTGTTTCAAACATTTTTTTTTTTGGAACTCTATTGGCTATAGCAGGGGTTTCCAACCTTTTTTGGTTGGGGTACCCCCAGCGGCTGGTCGACAAGGGTACCCCCATTTGAAAACCCTGGGCTATAGAGATCACCAGTATAAAATAAACGATTGACATTACTATTCACCTAGTGATCACTGTTAAAATAAGTGATATGGACTGTTTACTTAAAATAGTAAATATCAGTAGTTATCATATAATTACAGTATGACTGTAGGTGACAAAGGATAGCTTTTTAACAGTCACCACTACAAGTTCTAGATGACATAAGTTCAAATGCACTTGCTTTTACAGCTAAGAATCATTATATCTAATAATTTGAACACCAAATACATTAAATCCAGAGTATGCAAATCAGACAAAAGATAAATTCTTCCTTTAATACAGACTAGAATCAAAGCCCACTGAAGTAAAATCATACCTTATATTAAATACAATGGGCTTCGATCATGGATTAATAAAGGAATAGACACAAATATTGTAGTCATACCACCAAGCACTTATATAACACTTTCACTAGGTCTCCAGTGTTCAAAAGAAACATGAATCAATATTTTTACACTGAAAAAAAAGTTATACACTTTGTGGAAGAACTTTACTTTTTTCAGTTTCCTATGGTACTAAAAATCCTTTGGAATTTAATTGCAAGTTCAGAAAAATCCTTTGGAAGTTGCAAATGACATTTTTCCAGATCAACAAAGCTACAGTACAGATTTTGAACTATTATTCTAAGATTTATATGCCTAACATCATGTTTGATCAAGTCCATACTCATGTCATTCCTCTGATATCATTAGAGGACAACAAATATTGAAGTGAACAACATGCTCAAACTGTTCCCAAAGTCAGATATGCAATAGAAAAATTAGACTAAATATTAAACTTGGATTCTTTGTACTATACACTTCTTTGAAAGAACAGACAACAAAGGGTTGTAAGGATCTTGTAAAAGTCACAGTGATTTGTAAGAAAGCTTCTTAGAACAAGTCCTGTTGCATATGCAGTGTTAGACAATGTCCTGTTTTCTAGTTAGTTCACTCCTTTAAAGCAGCAAATTGAGCAGAAATTCTCACAAAGCAGAGGACAGTGGGGACAAGCTTAGATAACAGGCAGCGAGGCACTAAAACTATCAAATTACTGAACTCACCACAAATATATCAGGAAGATATTTCCATCACTGTGTGCTTATATATATTCAAAGGGGTCCAAAGCAAACAGTGCATTATAATTGGCTGGCTTCAATTAAACAATACAACCTTATTAAAGTGGTAAATGTCAAGGGCATTCTATAATGAGCAGTGGGTGTTCTGCAATTTTTGCTACAATTTCACAATAAAATGCATGTGGGTCAGAATATTTTAAGGCTACAGAGAATAAAAAAATTAAAAAGAGAATTCCAGCTAGAACACATACAATATATTACTTTATCCCATAGCCATTAGCATCTTCTATTTTGCTCTTTTACTGCATGATATGTTAAAGAAAAGGATGGCAAAGTAGACAATTATCATATCTGACGTTCATTTTCATTTCCTTTCCCAGCCCACACACAAGATGGCTTTTAAATTTAACCTTCAGCATATTTTTTCTTTCTTTTAAAGCAAAATTCATCTTTTAAAATGAAATTGAATACTGTAGAATATTTTTCTAATTAACTTGTCAGACTTTGCTCTTGTCACTTCAGTCCTACATTGGTTCTAGCCTAGCCCTTTTGTCACAGCCCAAAATCTTTAATTGATTCTTGAGTTTACATCACAACTGTTGATTTCCTTGATGCTCTTAAAATTATAAGGAAGGGCATGCTGGAGCTGCAAATCAACTATTCTGTCTCAGCTACATTATCCAAAGAGCAAACAGAGGGACAATGAAAATCAATGGATAGAACAGGATACTCATTACTGAAATCAAACTCAAAGCTTTGGTAATGCAGGTAGAAAACTTAACCACAAAGGAAAGGTAAAATACTGTATACGTATTAAAATTCCCCACCCATTTCTTCTGCAACCTTTTAAACCTCTGGCACTCAAGAGTTCATAGAGGCTGCCAGTTGCGAGAGATGGAATAGAAGAGGAGTTGCAGGTAAGAGAGGTTGCAATAGAGCCCTTTAGCATAAGTCATTCTCTGAAACAACTGACTTATCCACCCAAAGATGGGGTTTTAAATTATCATGATTTAACATGATCCAGTTTGTAAGCTATAAAGTAGATGACTTTCTGCACCAATGACTCTCACTGTTTTCAATCTGTGGGTTCTGAGCACATTTGAAAATCAAGCCCAGTGCCTTGAGTCCTGAAATAATGAATGATTTTAGTCTCACCATAACCCTTTATTCAACAAATGCTGAAATCGATGGGCATCTTTTCACTCTGCTCAATAAAAGTTCACACCAAACATGTATACATTAGTGAATTCTAGCCTCTTTCCTCAATTCATCCTTGGAATGTTAATCCCGTTAGGTGTAATGAGATGCCAATATTTATATATCCATAAATATGAATAATCCATACTAGCAGCTAGCATTACCGGGGGGGGGGGAGGTGTTACCCTTAAAGCAACTAAAAAGGTTTTAAAAATATTATTTTAGATTGAGAAAGCCTGTGAAAGGTATATTTCTAGGTGCTGAAATACACTCAATTATATATTATTTCAGAGGTACAGCTTCAGACAAAGAGGCTGCTATGAAAAGTACTTAAGCTCTGGCAGGCCTGATGTAGGGGAATTTTCTGAATAGGGAAAACAGCTTTGTATTGTGATGGTGACAGCAAGTCAAGGGAACCTGCAGTAAAGTTAAATCAAACAGTTGTGAAAGCAAAAAGAGAGTGGGCTTATTATTAATAATGAATAATATTGAGCACTTATATAGCGCCTTCCTTCCAAGGACCTCAAAGTGCTTTCAAATCAATGAACAATGCCTTGCAGTACCATTGGGAGGCAAGGAAGTAGAACAGTAACACTTAAAATGTGCTTGAGGGTTAGTGTGTGCGCATACATATGGGATGTACAGGGATGTACCACCGGAGGAAAAAACCCTAAGAGGGCATTTTGTATTGACCTTATGTAGGTGGCAATGTCAAAAGGACCTTTCTCCTCTGCCCCCCACTCCACATGCTTTCAATAATCAAATGGATTCTTTGTGTTAAAGAACTAAGTATCTGCAATAGTCTCTAAAGATAGCTCAAGGTTGCAGACAAAGTACCTGCTATAAAAATGTTTTGCTGTGTTTATTAGAAGTCAAGAAACTCCAGGTGTGTTTTCTCACTGGTAGTCAATGGCAGAGACAGGATTAGGATCCAAACCCTTGAGTCCTAGATCTGTGGTCAAGCCACAGCACACTGTGCCAGACTGACCATGTTAATCTAAAACATCAAGTTGGCTAGGAGATTATTATCTGGCCAGAGTTTGTTCAATGGGTTTTGCTGACTCACAACTCTTGATGGTTTGGTGTTCCATCCAAGTGTAAAGTGAGGGAGATTCTCAAAAAGTTTTGAATGCTGGCAGAGGGTCCCAGAAGGAGTCCAGACTAATGAGATGCCTTTGGCTGGATTTTGAGGGTCCTTCTTCTGAATAAACATAAGCTCAGGAATGGGTAAGATTCAGTGAATCCAATGAAAGTTTTATTCATATACTATGCAGGAGCTACAAGCTTTAGACATCACATGTCTAAAAAACAGCTGATTTGTACAGCTGTGCTGAACGCATAGCTCCTGAAATGTAATTACATTACAATGCAAGCAGCAAGGTAAAGGGGTAACTACAAAAAGAATGTGATTACTGAATATGGATTGACTGTAAATCATGATACATTCTGGGTGTGTATTTTAGTAATGAACATCTCTTAACTACACTCTTCAGGTCACTATAAAGAATAATTTGGTTGCTACTACTCATTTCTGTTGCCAATAGGTGCTATAAGGCTTTGGTCCCCTGTGCGTTGACATTTTTCCCAGATATTAGTGGGCTGAAGAGGCAGGATGAGCATCTTCCTCAGCCCTTCCCTGATGTAATCTTCTCACCTGCCATGACTTCAATGTTTCTGATCAATGATATCAGGAAGTAATTTTGCAGGGAGCAACTTCCCCCTTGAACCCATATGGTAGACCTAATTTTATGGGGCTCCTCCTCCCCTACACCCTGATCTGACCATAACTTTGTTGCTGATTCCAGAGAAAACCATCTGGGGTTACCTCACCCTAGACAGGGTTGCCAAGTGCCCAGCTCCCCAAGACTGAAAAAGGCAAGTCCTCAGTCCTCTTACTGGCCCTGTTCAGGGGCAAACCAATGCTTGAATACAACACAAGGAAAAAGGAAAATACCCTTAGCTGAGGTAAGAACAATATATAGCAAAAGGGAAAAAACAAGAGAGAGAGAGAAACCAAATCTTCATTAACGATGTGGACATTGAAGTCAGGAGTGGACTGGCCAAGTTCGCCGATGACACCAAACTTTGGGGCAAAGCATCCACTCCAG
>NW_017728910.1:16917814-16935975 GCF_001723895.1 Crocodylus porosus | reverse complement strand
TCTGGAACAGTCTGCCAGCGGAGGTGGTTCAAGCACCTACATTGAACACCTTCAAGAGTAAATTGGATGCTTATCTTTCTGGGATCCTATGACCCCAGCTGACTTCCTGCCCTTTGGGCAAGGGGCTGGACTCGATGATCTCCCGAGGTCCCTTCCAGCCCTAATGTCTATGAAACCTATGAAAACACAGTCCCTCCAGACTCCTAAGAGAAGTCCTTCCCTTTCAAGAGGGCTGAGCCCTGTGGATCTTCAGAACAATATGTAGCAGAAAGAGAAAAATAATCCCTACCCCTACCCCCCAAAACCAAAACACTGTCCCCTCCAGGCTCCTAAGCATAGTCCTGCCCTTTCAAGAGGGCTGAGCCCCAGTGGCTCTTCCTGTCCCACTTTCCCCACCTACTTCTAGGAGGGGGCTCCATCTCTTCCTGCTCCCTGTTCCCACAGCAGTACTTCTTCCAATGGAGTTCCTCTGACCTCCTACATGTCCTTCTCAGAGCCTTGGTGCTGCTTACCTCCTCACAGACCAGGGTCTAAAGGAGAGCTTCTCAGCATCTCTGACTCAGGATGCTGGACTCTCCCCTGGGCTGCCCCTCTCCAGGGCCAGAAGTACCCTGCACAGCTCAACCTGCAATTTGGAGCAAGCACTCACTCCACAAGTGAGACATGCCATGTGTGCACTCGTGGCAATCCTCCATTCTCCTGTGGTGAATACAGAAGGATTATCTCTCCTTTCAGAGATCCTTCCTACTTTAACAGCTCTATCCTGACAATTTCCAAGAGCATGGTTGTCCAGCTGGCAACCCAAGGCCACATAGTTGCAGTCCCTGGGCTCCTGCCTGGATGCCACTTGCAATAGCAGCCAGTGTCTCCAAGTTCCTCTTACTTTTTTAAGCTTTCACTGCCTGTCCTGCTCCAAAGGGTGGGGCAGTGCAACATGGCAGGGGGGATGATGGTAAGCCTGGGGTCACATGGTGCAACAGCAGGGAAGGAATGCCTGCTCAGATGCACAGTGCAGCAAGTGGAGGGGAGGGGCATGAGTTCTCAGTGCAGCAGTTGTGGGGGCTCCCACACAGTGTGTGGCCTGAAGGGATCATGGCTTTCTCTGGTGCAGACTGGGTGTGGCCCCCACTGTTGTGGTCTACAGGGCATTGAGCTGCCAGCTGCTTAGAAGTTGGACAGTCTTGTCCTAGAGGGTAGGTGTCCAGAACCTCTTAACAACAACAACAACAAAACAAAACAGAGACCTACTCGAGCAAACTCATCAGCAGAGATGGTAAGAAATTTTCTCCGGTGCACAGGGAGGAAAAAAGCCGGGAGACAGAGCCCAGTACAGGGGAGGTTTAACATCAGCGACCTGGATGAGGGAGTGAAATGTACTCTGTCCAAGTTTGCAGATGACACTAAGCTGTGGGGCGAAGTGGACACGCCGGAGGGCAGGGAGCAGCTGCAAGCAGACCTGGACAGGTTAGATAAGTGGGCAGAAAACACCAGAATGCAGTTCAACAAGGAGAAATGCAAAGTGCTGCATCTAGGGAGGAAAAATGTCCAGCACACCTACAGCCTAGGAAATGACCTGCTGGGTGGCACGGAGGTGGAAAGGCATCTTGGAGTCCTAGTGGACTCCAAGATGAACATGAGTCGGCAGTGTGACGAAACCATCAGAAAAGCCAATGGCACTTTATCGTGCATCAGCAGATGCATGACAAATAGGTCCAAGGAGGTGATACTTCCCCTCTATCGGGCGCTGGTCAGACCGCAGCTGGAGTACTGCGTGCAATTCTGGGCGCCGCACTTCAAGAAGGATGCGGATAACCTGGAGAGGGTCCAGAGAAGGGCCACTCGTATGGTTAAGGGCCTGCAGGCCAAGCCCTACGAGGAGAGACTAGAGAAACTGGACCTTTTCAGCCTCCGCAAGAGAAGGTTGAGAGGAGACCTGGTGGCTGCCTATAAGTTCATCAGGGGGGCACAGAAGGGAATTGGTGAGTATTTATTCACCAAGGCCCCCCCGGGGGTTACAAGAAATAATGGCCACAAGCTAGAAGAGAGCAGATTTAGATTGGATATTAGGAGGAACTTCTTCACGGTTCGAGTGGCCAAGGTCTGGAACGGGCTCCCAAGGGAGGTGGTGCTGGGGCACCTGGGGGTCTTCAAGCGAAGGTTGGATGTCTATCTGGCTGGGGTAATGTAGGCCCAGCACTCTTTCCTGCTTATGCAGGGGGTCGGACTCGATGATCTATTGAGGTCCCTTCCGACCCTAGTATCTATGAATCTATGAATCTATGACTCCCAAAGCATCCCCCAGGGGGCTCCCTGGGGACTGAGATGGTCATCCCCACCTTCAGAGCTGCCCTAGTATATGAGAGGCAAACCCCCGGGAAAGCCAAGTAATGGAACCTGAAAGGACTCAGCTCTACTGAGGACTGCACATGTGGATTCGATTTCAATTTCTCTATTTGTGAGTACCAGGGCTGTGCAAAACTTCAGTCCCTAATTCAGTTCAGTGAAGATTCAGTCTGATTCAGTGGCCAAATCTCCAAATCCGAATAAACTCAGAGAACCCTTTAATCAGCTTGGAGAGATTTGATGATTTGGACATAGACACAGCTTTAAATATTTTTTCTACATACCTCTAGGTAGCAGGGCTCATGAGTGCTGTGATGCTGGGGCAGATAGAACATCCTACTGAAGCATGGAGGGCTCCCCAGCATGCTCAGCAGCAGACGTGGAAGTGCAGCAGAAGCACTTCTGGGTCTGCAGGGAGCATGCTGCCCTCCCCCAAGTTCTCCCCCCCCATCAGGGAGAACATGGAGAGGGCAGCGTGCTCCCCTGGGGGCACTCAGTGACTTGTGCCTCCTGGGTCAGGGGCACCCAGGAGTCCCCCTGCGGCCGACTGCTGAGCCGGGAAGTGCACGGGGGTGGGGGGGCAGCATGCTCCCCGGCAGACCCAGAAGTCAAATGGAAGTGCTGTGCCTGCTACCTCAAGGTATGTAGAAAAAACTTTTAAAGTTGCGTCTACGTCCAAATTGCTGATTCTTGGAATTAGCATCGAATCTTCAGTTTCAGATTTACCTGAATCGAATCAGGGACGCTGATCTGAATCAACTAATCAAATCACTGTCCCCAGTTCAGGTCGAATCCTAATCCAAATCGAATAGGGATTTTTCTCATTATGTTTAAGCATTTTAGGGGAACAATGGGGCCAAGATTTCACCCACTCCTTGCCTTCTTATTGCCACATTTGGGCAAATACTGAGCACATAGCACCTGCTTACTCTTGTGTGCTCATACTTACAGGAAGATGACTGCCAAATCTATTACATACCTGTACAGCTGAATAATTCACAAGTCACAGTCTTCTCAAACACATACACGCACAACACGTCTACTGCACATTAGTGTAGCTGATTTCTGTCCCACACCTTGGTTTTATAGCTCACATGACTGGCTGTTTACAGTGATCTGAAGCACAGGCCACTTCCAAACAGCCATATTAATCTATAATATTTTCCTTAGTGTCAAAACTTATGTGTAAAATTCTTTAAAAAGAGTATTACACCAGAAACTCCTTTTGACAGAGAAGGATTTTATTGAATTGAGCTGTTACACTTCAGCCTTGTATAACTGATAGTGCTTTCTATCACACTTCTTGAAGAATTCTTCATGATATAATTTCTATTCCTCTGCTGCATAGATAGGAACCCTATTACTGAGAGTCTTATCTTAGGACAGTGCTCGCACTGCTCATACCAATGACACTGCTATTTACATACCAAGACTGACAAATAGGATCCAACCATATCTTAGTTTACTGAGTCATTTTTGTGTCTGAAGACAGATTTAGTTTGAAATAACTCTGGAGTTCAGCAACAGCGAAGCCAAACTGGTCTCTGCCATAAGCGGCACCAAGTGCAGCACTCAATCCATTAAAAAACCAAAGGGAAACAAGTGATTTTCTGTGAGCCCCTTCCCTTTTCTGTCCCTCTTAGCTAACAACGAGATTTGAACTCGCTACACCGCTTACATCTGTTGCGTCTTCCCCTCCCTGACTTCTTAAATGCCCCTCCCCCACTACTTCCATGTCCCAAACACTGGATCATTTCAAGAACGACAGCAACGAATAAAGATTTCTGAAAAGAAGACTGTCTTTGGAAATCAAAACCAAGCAGAGATGAGGGAGAGAGTCTGCTGATTTCTGCTGATGTATGCCTTCTAAAAATTCACATTTGTGTGCATGCAACAGTAAGGATCTAGCATCAAACTACATAACTTGGCCCCTCGCTTAAGGTTATCAAATTTTCTTATACCACTGGGCTTCTTTTCTAGAACTAGAGGTTAGAGTTTATGCAATCCATAGGAACATTTCCTGTACCTAGCAACAAACCAACATACAAGGTTTAGACCCTTAATGGGCATCCTATTGCTGGTATATCACTTTTAATTAACTTTACTTTTCATGTAGGGTAAATAAAACATTATAGAGTCATCTAGATTGACAAACAACAACCCATTTTTCAAATGGCTCCATGAAATGAGCAAGAATAAAGCTTGAAGAGTGTTACATTTACTTCTGTAGTTCCCAGGGCAGTTCTGAGAACACTAGGTCAGGTATTGTGAGACACTGAGAAAATGTGCAATTTCTTTCCCACTGAGCTGTCAAGGCATTTCATGCTGTGAATAGCTAACACCCTTCTCTGACAACTAGGCAAATATTTCTATTTTCTGCCATTCTAGTCATGAAGTATCTCAGCATTGCCTCAGTTGATTTAGTGCCAATTCAAGTCAGACTTTAGATATCTGTGCTAGTAACTGGACCAAATATTCTTGATGAAGCCTTGTCACAAGCTCATAGTGTGATTCTTAATACTTTTCTGTATAGTTAGATGGTAAAGGAGGTTATAAAGTTGAGAAGACAGCAGACAGGCAGAACACATGTTCACTGAACTGCTAGAATAGAGATTTTAAAACAGAACAGATAGTCTGATATGCCACTGGTACAAATTATTTCCAAAAACATCACTGCGGCATATAAACATTTCATCTTAATTAACATTTTACCTACTTTGCACACTTCAAATATATTTTTGACCTCCTATCACTTAGAGAAGTTGAAATGTATTATCTGAATAACCAAGTCTGTTTTGACAGGACTGAAATTAGGCAATATTTAGCACTTGCAAGTGTTCTAGGCAAAGACTGAATAACGGATTGCTGCTCTACAAACTTTTGATGTATACTTTTATGATTATATTGTTTTTAACTATACACTGATAGACAGGCTTACTAACCTAGTGTGGGAGCTTTAAACTAGGTTCACTGGGGAGATGAAGACCAAAACCCAGTGGTAAGTGGGGAAGTGGGTGAACTGGAACAATAGAGGAGGTCTCATTCTTCCTGAGAAAGGAGAGCAATCAGTTAATTACCACAAATGTTTGTCGAGAAATGGACAGAGCCCGGGAAGCAAGCAGGAAGAACTGGAAGTCCTCACACAGTCAAAGAACTATGATGTGGCAGAGACTTGGTGGGGTAGCTCGCACAACAGGAGCACTGTCAGGGATGGATGTAAATTGTTTTGGAAGGACAGGCCAGGGAGAAGTAAAGGAGGAATTGTTCTTTATGTAAAAGATCTGTATAACTGCTCAGAGGTACAGTAGAAATCAGCCTCTTGAAAGTCTCTAGGTTAGGGTCAGAAGGGAGAGCAACAAGGTTGATGTTGTAGTGCATGTCTGCTATAGACCACCAGACCAGGAAGATGAGGTAGACGAAGTTTTCTTCAAACAGCTAACAGAAGTTTCAAGATCACTGGCCCAGGTTCTCATGGGGGATTTCAATCACCCTGAAGTCTACTGGGAGGGCAATACAGCAGTGCACAAGCAATCCAGGACATTTGTGGAGAGTACTGGGGACACCTTCCTAGTACAAACGTTGAACAGGCCAACTAGGGGCTATGTTGCTCACAAACAGGGAAGAAAAGTTGGGGAATGTACTAGTAGACGGCAACTTGAGCAGCAGTGACCATGAGATGATTGAGTTCAGGATCCCAAGGAAAGGAAGGAGGGAGAGCAGCAAAATCCTGGACTTCCAAAAAAATCAGATTTTGACTTGCTCAGGGAACTGATAGGCAGGATCCCCTCAGAGGCCAGTCTGAGGTGAAGAAGGTATCCAGGAGAGCTGGTTGTATTTTAAAGAAACTTTACTAAGGGCACAGGAATGAACCACCCTAAAGCACAGTGTAACAGGGCCACCATGTCCCTGTTATTAGAAGGGCTGAGAGAATGAGGGACATGGGACCAGGAAAGGTAGTAAGGAGTAACAGCCCAGGTGGACTGGGCTCCAGGCTAATAAGGCCAGGCAGGTAATGAAGCAATTAGCTGTACATGATCATTGGGTGCAGAAGATCTGGTCACATGACCAGAAGGAGTCTGGGTTTGGGGATATAAGCCTAGTCTCTCACCATGCAAGGGACAACCCCTGCCTGCAGCAGGGAGAGCAGCTCTTGGGAGGGAGGGAGGGGCTCCTGGAAACAGACAGACAGGCACCCAAGCCACCAAGGGGAGCTGGGGAAGGAGGTTCTTATGGAAACAGGGTCTATGGGGAACATTTACTCAGAGAAGGGAGACTATTTGTGTTATGAAACAGCTGGGCTGCGCGTTTCTTTTGTTTGTACCAGAGGACCAGGTTGTGACTACAGGGGTGCATGAATGGCATTCCCCTTTTACTTGTGCCAAGAGCTAGCCTTGTGCTAAAGGGCTGGAGGCTGGTGCTGAGACTCTAATCCCAGTAGGGCTGCTCCCAAGGCAGAGCCAATACTCAGGAGCTGAGGTCTTAAACAACAGAACAAGGCTGAGGATACAGCCAGAGAAAAAGGGGGCAATGGCTACAATAGCTGAGACTCCAACAAGTCCTACAGGATGCTCCCTTAAAAGGGGGAGCACTCAAAGCCCACAAACAAGGCAACCAGTGAAGTTATTCCCAGTTGCAGGTACCGCCTCCCTCAACCAAAATAAACAGAACAGCATCAGAGCATGGTAGTCAAGAGATTAGAGGTGAGGTGGGGCCAGCAGGTACAGGATAGTCTGGTGATGGAGTAGCAGCCTCCCCTGTTCTCCCCCAGCCAAGGGTACTACATACAGGAACACTAGCAAGTATGGCGGAAGACCTGCTTGGTTTAGCAGGGAACTCTTCAGTGAGCTAAAACACAAAAAGGAAGCATACAAGAAGTGGAAACATGGACAAATGACTAGGGAGGGGTATAAGAGTATTGCTTGGGCATGCAGGGATGAAATCAGGAAGGCCAAAGAACAGTTGGAGTTGCAGCTAGCAAGAGATACGAAGGGTAACAAAAAGGGTTTCTACAAGTATGTCAGCAACAAGAACAAGACCAGAGAAAGCGTGGGCCCCTTACTGAATGGAGGAGGCAACCTAGTGAGAGATGATGCAGAAAAGGCTGAAGTACTCAATACCATTCTTTTACCCCAGGCTTCACAGGCAAAGTCAGCTCCCAGACTACTGCACCAGGCAGCGCAGTTTGGGAAGGAAGTGAGCAGCTGACAGTGGTAAAATAACAATTTAGAGACTATTTAGAGAAGTTGGAAGTGTATAAATCCATGGTCCTGGATAGGTTGTACCTGAGCATGCTGAGGGAGTTGGCTGATGTGATTGTAGAGCTGCTGGCCATTATGTTTGAAAACGTGTGGTGACTGGGAGAGGTCCCAGATGATTGGAAAACGGAAAATATAGTGCACATCTTTAAGAAAAGGAAGAAGGAGTATCCGGGGAATTACAGACAAATCAGCCTCACCTCAGTCCCTGGAAAAATCATGGAGCAGGTCCTCAAGGAATCCATTCCTAAACAGCTGGAGGAGAATGTGGTGATTAGGAACTGTCAGCATGGATTCACTGAGGGCTAATTATGCCTGACCAACCTGATTGCCTTCTATGATGAGGTGACTGGCTCATTGGGATGCTGGCAGAGCAGTGGATGTGGATATAACATACCTTGACTTTAGAAAGGCTTTTGATAGGGTCTCGCATAACATCCTTGTAAAGAAGCTAAAAAAGAACAGGTTGGACAAACGGACTGTAAGGTAGGTAGCAAACTGGCTAGATTGTCAGACTCAAAGGGTAGTAATCAATGGCTTGATGTCTAGTTGGCAGCAAGTATCAAGTGGAGTGCCCCAGGGGCCAGTGGAGTGGTCCTGGGGCCAGTTTTGTTCAATATCTTCACCAGTGACCTGGAAGATAGGACAGGGCGCTCCCTCAGCAAATCTGCAGATGACACCAAGCTGGGGGGAGTAGTAGATATGCTGGAGGGTAGGGTAGGACTCAGAAAGACCAAGGCAAATTGAATGACTGCTCCTAAAGAAATCTCATGATAAGGACAAGTGCAAAGTCCTATACTTAGGATGAAACAATGCCATGCACCGGTACAGCCTAGGGACTGACTGGCTAAGCAGCAGCTCTGCAGAAAAAGACCTGGGGGTTATAGTGGATAATAAGCTGAATATTCTGTGCCCTTGTTGCCAAGAAGGCTAATGACATACTGGGCTGCATTAGCATGAGTGTGTTGAGGGAAGTGAATATTCCCTTCTATTCAGCACTGGTGAGGCCACACCTGGAGTACTGTGTTCAGTTTTGGGTCCCCCACTACAAAAAGGATATGAACAGATTGGAGAGTTCAGTGGAGGGCAACAAAAACGGTTAGGGGGCTGGGACACTTGACTTGTTAGGAGAGGCTGAGGGAACTGGGCAGATTTTGTCTGGAGAAGAGAAGACCGAGGGGAGGTTTACAAAGCAGCCTTCAACTACCTGAAGGGTAATTACACAGAGGATGGAGCTATACTGTTCTCAGTGGTGGCAGATGACAGAACAAGGAGTGATGCTCTTAAGTTGCAGCAGGGGAAGTTTAAGTTAGATTTAGGAAAAACTCTCTCACTCAAACAGCTACCCATTGAGGATGTGGAATCTCCATCCTTAGAGGTTTTAAAGACCTGGCCGGACAAAGCCTCTGCTGGGATGATCTAGATGGGGATGGTCCTGCTTAGAGTAGGGGGTTGGACTAGATGGCCTCCTGAGGTCCCCTTCCAGCCCTAATTTTCTATGAGTCTATGATAGGGCAAAGGATTCTACCAGCCACAACATGAGGGCAGAGGTCCCAAACATAGACACACCTAGCACGGAGCAGCCATTTCATGTGATTGTGCTATGAAGACCATTGTACCAAAGTGGCTTTCTCCTTGCAGTTATTGAGTTTCTGTGCGATTACTGAGGCTGGGTAATGGTAGAGTGTGTGAAGAGAGAAACAAAAGCCAACATAAGGAAGTGTCTAGGCTACCTACCTCCTGTCAAGCGGCTATTATATCACCACAGTACCATCAGCATAATTTTGCAGCACCACTCTAGGTTGTGAGAGGATTTCTTCCTGGGATTGAGAATTTTCTTGTTGCAACTTCTGCATTTACTATTAGCATTGCATTAGTAACACATGAAGAACAGGACTTACCGATACTGGGATAGCCAGGCGTTGACGGGTCTCCGCCATTATTCAGGGAAACCATAAATGCTTTATCGCTAAGATTTTGAGTCTTTGGTAAATCACAAGGATCAATGTAGAGAAGAACGCCACCAAAGCCTGCCTCTTCTAACAGAGAGAGCTGAGGAAACAGAATAGCAGAGGTGACTATTAATAAAAAAACCTTTGACAGAACTCAAATATTATTTGTTGGTATTGCAGTAGTGCCAAAGACTAAGTCATAAGCCAGGATCTTTTTGTGTTAGACAATATACACATTCAAACCAAAATCGTTCCTCACTTTGGGCCTCCCCACGCACATATGAGATTTATGAGCCTTTTGTTAAATACTCTATTTCTTCTGTGACAATGGATACTGTAGCATATCACACAGGTTTTGTACAGGATTTCTGTCTGTAATTACTCTTTGCTTAAGAGAAAAAGCACAAGACTCTACAAATGTTCAGAAAACAACAAATATCCTAAATACAATTACATGCACTCTATCTTATCCAGTCTTCGGAGTCTATCTGTGTTTCAATAAGGCAGGGCTCTCTTGTGCCTCAGCCAGGCCCTCTATTATCTTCCTTCAGCTTGAACTATAAAATGTCTGAAGACCCAAAATGGAGACGTCACCTGCCCTTTTAGAACCTTCCAGGTTCCTCCGTCCTGAGACTTTCTGAACTTCCATAAAGCTGACCACAGACACCTACCCTCTGGGAAAGCAGTTCTCCTGAAAGGAAACTACCCAATCATCTAGGGCAGTGTCAAAATCATCAACCATGGTCACATGAAGGTTGCTGGGCCAGTCTGCAAGTCAAATCAGGCCATGCTGGAGCCAGCACACTGGGTTGGTTCAGCAGGGTGCTGGTCAGTGTGCTCCCCATACCAGCCCTCTGTGCCCCAGGCAGCACACAGCAGCCCCTCACCAGGGATTGTGCTGCAGGTAGCATGCAGGCTGGACCCAATGCTATGGGAACTGCATGCAGCCCCCGGGGGGCCAGCACACAATGTGTGATGGTCTGGGATGGCCTGATCTGGACCAACCCTGAAGCCATCAGGCAGGGCTGGTCTAGCACAGGCACAGCACACAACATGCATCCCAAGCTTGCCCCCTGGGCAGCATACAGTACCAGATCCAATCCATGTACCAGACCAGCTCTGCACATCACATGTGCCCTGAAGAGTCAGCCCAAGACCCAAAGGCTGGATCATACAGGTCCAGAAGCTGGATCCAGCCTGGGCCGTATTTCTTACCCAAGATGCTGCAGCAAGATCCTTTTCAGGGTTTTGTACAATACTAGCACAGTTAGGTGTGCAAACACCTACGCGTTTTAAAAGATAAATCCTGAGATTTCAAACAGGAATCCATGGTGTCAAAGCCATTCTGGCTAGAAATTTGATGTCACCAAATGAAACGGATCAGCTGTGCCAGGATGCGTCCCAGCAGACCTGGTCCACATCACTGGGCAAAAGGCACATTGCCCTTTGTCCCATATGTTGGTCTTGCAGGACATCAAGTAACGTATTCTCCCCAGGCCTGTTTGCACCAGGAATTCCCACATGGGACTGGATTCCTCAAGTCTTTGGAATGACTACCCAGCTTTCCCTTCTTACAGAGATATGCCTTGGGAAATCTTAGGGCACATCTCTATAAGCAGGGACCCTCACTTTCCCTGCCTACAGAGATGTGCCCTGAGATTCCCTAGCCTGTCTCTGTAAGAGAGGAAAGCTGGCCAGGTATGCCCCTGGACCGAGGGGTCGAATCACACACTGGGATTCCTGAGTTGTGCTGGGCTGGGCCTCCTTCAAGTCCTCGGGGCACCCGCCTGAGGCAACTGGGGAGTGCGTACAGCTCCTAGCTGCCCACACTCTCCCACCACAAAGCAAATAGAAATCCACCACTAAACAGAGGCACAAATTAACATGGGCTTTGTCATGGTCATAAATCTTGGGCTTTTGTGGTGCAACAAGGAGTACGGACCTCTATCTGCTCGGTCTTGATGCCACCATAAACATTTTTATAGTGGCACAAAGGCAACATCTGTTTCCACCCTCTGACCTGTTGTATGCTTTCTGAGTTCTTTGTGGCAGAAAAAAAAAATGCTCTATTCTTTTTCTGTAGTCGAAAAATGAGTGAAAGCTAAGAGCTGACATTTTCCGGCAGATACCTTTTGTCTAATGAAGGGTGTGCCTTGGGTCCAAAAATGCTTAAATCCACTAAACTAGGCTGACTATATTTCAGTGCGACTGTACTGAAGCTTACAACTCTGATTTTTAGCCCCGTACAAGTAGCCCTTGGAGTTCTAGTCTAAGATGGAGGGAAAAGGAGAACAGAAACACAAAACACCCCTTCATTCATAACGGTGTGTGAAGTTTGACCCAGATGCAAATAAATTCTATTTGATACCAGGAGATTTTTATACACTGTAGACAAATTACCAAACTTGTCACAAGCCGTCCTGTGGATGCTAGGTAAATGCTTAAGCATCTGGACAACTAGGCTTTCATGTTTATTTGCCGTATTATTAGATAATTAAAACAAACAGATACAATTAATTCATTTTCCAAATTAGGTCACACTGTTTTATAATGTGTGTGTGTGTGTGTGTGTGTGTGTGTGTTTACATGCATGCACATGTGCATTCTTTTTTTAAGAAGAGTTTTTGATAGTCCCCTGAAAATCAGGAGAAAGTCCCACTTTTGAGGAAGTTGCTGATATTACTTTATTTTAGTTTCCTCAAAACATTGCAGCATATTGAAATATATTGAACATCTCAATCTTTAATAGCAAAAATTTTCTTTTCCCGCATGCCAACTTAGGAACAATGATAGAAACAGTTTCTGCCCTGGTAAATCATGGCTCAAGAAAACTCATGTTAATTAACTCCAGAGCTTCAGACAAGATTCAGATTCTAGATTCCTTTGATATCATCAAACCAGTCATCTGGTACTAACATTGCTGGAAGGGGCTTCCTCAAAAATCCACGACATTATCAGATAACCCAGCATAATCCCACGTTTTGATACATTCGGGAATAGTTGGCCGAGGAATGATCCTGCTTCATGTTTACATTGATAGGCACCTCAATTGCTGGCAATTTCACCTAGCAGGCATATGAGTTAGTGGAGGGAAGGAGTCTCCTCTTTCACTGGTGTCAGAAGTAGAACAGAGCTACAACCTTCTTTTCTCTATATGTAATTTCTTTAAACTGGGTCTCTGATATTCCTCCAAGTAGGATGAGGTTGACTGTGTCGTTTTTTGTCAGGTCAAAGCACAGATGTCAAAGACGGGAAACTGCATTGGATAAAATCAGAGGAGCCAAGCTAGAGAAAATATTCTGACAATTTTGCGTCAGAATTTGCCAATTTGTCAAAATGTTCTATGAAAATGGATTGACTTTGATGCCATTCCTCTGAAAATGAGGCAGGTATCAAACCTACCCACACCCTGGACAGCTTACTTCCCCCGCTCCTTGCCAGAATACACTTGCAGCTGCTAAGACTCCTGTTTTTCAGGCCCTTGCGGTGGGGCAAGATGCTAGAAAGATTCCCTCGATCAGGAACCCCGTGGCTTCCAGGGTCAGCTTCTTAGGGCAGCCCACTGCAACTCTGAACGTGGGACTCTGGGACTTTATTTTTGCAGTGAATTTTGAAATGGAGGTGGGGCTGGAACTGAATCAGAACAAGTTCAGTCTGGAAACATCAAAATCCCCGGTTAAATGGAATTAACTTTCTCGGCAAAGTGCTGCAGCTCACGCTATGCTACAGTGGTCAACATATAGTATACCGTAAACTGGAGGCCACTCTGGTTTTGGAGAGTCATGTGACCATTTTAATCTGCAATACTTTCAGAATGCCTATTACAAACTGCAACTAAGTGGATGAGATGTTTGGACTGCAACATTGTTTCAGGCATTTTTACTGAAGCCTGATAGTAGTGACTTTTGTCTTAGTTCATCAGTCCTTTTCCCTCTGTTTGAGCTTTCACTTCTTTTTGGGCACAGTCTTTTCTTTTGTCAACTGTTGCCCTGGTCCTAAAGCCAGCAATCTGCTCCCTGGACCCAATTCAGGTAACCTCTGGAGAGGTATAACTCTAGAGTAAATTTGTAAAGCATCATGACCAATTCCACATTTTATGCAAATGAATGACCCAAGAAGACAACGTAACTATGTGCTTGCATTAACACAACTCATTCACACAAGTACAGATTTGCAGAATCAGGTTTTAAAAGAATAGCTTAAAAAAGTATGGGCAAGACTTAAAAAAACCCCATGAGTGATTCATAATAAAAAAGTGGCACATCAAGCAATGACTACTGTGTCCTGCTCCAGATTTTCCTTTCAAACTCGGCTATGCATCCAGAACTTGATAAGATAATGAATGTGAGGAAGACTCAAGTAAGGATGAAACTGCATTAGAAACCAAGTGGTCTGACAATGGAGAGTTTAATATCTCAATTGTCTTTTCTTTGCCTATTCTCTTTGCCCGTTACCAAAAAAAACCAGAAGCGTGTTCAACACTTATTTTGAGTCCACTTAAAAATCTTTGCACTTTGATTCTTTTTACACTGTTAGATTCTTCTGGTTCATTAAGAGAAGCTGCATATGTCTCAGTCGCACACTGCAGCAACCACTGCTGCCATGGTTACAATCTCTGCTCAGAAAAGAGGGCGTTGTACATACAAATTTATCAAATGGATTTAAAGTTTTGTTGATAACAACTGCCTTTTGACTGTCAGTCAGTGACATCATGACCATGTCAGCAGTCCCCAGTATGTGTTCATCCTGGCCATTTTCCATCTTATAGAAATTCAATTATCCTAATGGCAACAAGACACCTCAGGCCAATCACTTAAGGAAGGCAATACATTTTTTTTTGTTGGTTAAAGACACTGGACCAAATTTCTGTTAAGTCAAATGGTGTATCTCCATCAACAAAAGTGGAATTACCCTGCTTTTTCAGTGATATAACCAAATGCAGAGCCTACTGACTGAACCTGTGGCTGTGTGCCCCTTGTTATCACCTAAAACTTATAATAATAGCTTTAGAAGAAAATGGGTACATCAAAACCGCTGTAAAAAATTACACACAATTGGTTCTCTAGCATCTCACTGTTAACCATTTTGCTGCCAATTGCTACTGCATCCTCTTTACTGCTGTGTACCACACCAGTTTTCCACACAAGTCTCAGCATACTTTTGAGCAGCCACTCAGCAAGAAGTATCAGGACCTCAAAACGCAGTCTGGGCTCAGTTCCATGCGAAGTGAAATTCCCACTGACTTCAGTGAAAGCTGCACCATTCAGTTGGGCAGAATTAGCCTTACAAATTCTAATCTCACGTAAGACACTCCTTTTTTAAAGACAAATAGACTAAGACAGTGGTGTCAAACATATGGCCCACAGACCTTGCCCTGACCCTGGCTGCGATGCCAATCCCCTGGGTGAGAGCCATGGCACAGGAAGAAGCCGAGCACCACGGCTTGTTCCCATGATGGCAGCCAAGTGCCTGTGATGCCACGCTTCTTTCTGTGCTGGTGCTGGAGGCCCACAGTGCTGCCGCTCTCACCTAGACACCTGCCTGCCACCCAGTTGGCATCTCTCACCCACTTGGCTACCACACACCCAACCCAAAGCAAAAACACTGGAATCACAGCAGCACTGCAGGAGGAAGCCCAACACTGAAGGTTGTTCCCATGGAGGTAGCCAAGCTCCCAGGATGTTGGGCTTCTCACTGGGTCCCTAGCTGGTCAGAGCAGGCACATGTGGTACCTACCCACCCTGGAGCAACCCCATGTGCCACTGCATGCAGCACCATTCTGAATCAGCTGGAGTGGGTGCTGTGTACACTGGCTCCAGCATGTGAGGATGGAGGGGTCCATGGGCCTGATCTGGCCCATAGGACTGGCCCTGCATCCTTCAGCCAGCCCATGGATTGATCTCCTGGCTACCTGACCCAGTTCATCTTCACCTGCTCACCCATCCTGACCCTGACTAGTGCCTTTGCCCGCAAGTGGCCCTATACCTGGCCACCCATGTCCCAGTGTGACAGTTGTCAAAACAGCTTAAGATATTGAGTGCATGTTCTTTTTGTTGTATTACAAACGTCACTCAAGAAATGAGCTAAATAATACAATCAGCCCAGTTGCTTCAGTTCACTTTCAGGCTAAGTACAGACATTCAAAAAGCTTGAGGCTGAATCAAGGCAATCTTCACAAGTTAATCTAAGATGCATAGATCAAACTGATAAGCAAGTGAATGGACATTCCCTTTTAATTCCAGAAATGCAGTCACATGTCTGCAGTAGCCCAGACCCAAAGCTGGGAGGCGGCAGAGCACACCTCCCTGCTTGGCTAAAGCAGACAGCTTGGACCAAGGCTAGCCTACCCACCCTGCAAAGGAGTCAGGAGTGTTGCAGGGGAGGTTTAAAACATCCTGGGATGCTGGGAGATTGTAAGTTAACTTGAATCTGGAGGGGATCTGGGACAGAAGTTCAATAAACCAATTTAACCTAAATCAGTCTGATACTACATATACCCAGCTTTATCTTAAACAGCTTTGGCCATTTTGAAAGCAGTTTATATACACTGAACTTCTGTTGTGTTACAGAGTTGAACCGGTTTCCAGTCACTTATATTGGTTTATGTTTAATTTCCGTCCCTAGCTTCAAATCACACCGTGCATTAACATTCCCTTTATAAATTATTCATCAAAGGGTAATACATGATTAACTGATGCCATAAACATGTTATACTCCTGACACAGGTAATCATGACTGCATCAGTAAAAATGTTAACAGACAGTGTGACACGCTATCACAATCAATTAAACATTTATTAACAGAACAGTAAATCGGTACTGATTCTTTACCACTATTTACAAATGGTGAATTAATATAAAATGTGACCAGACCCTTTCCAGTTGACTGCACAACTGACTTAGGGTACAAACAAACATTTGTACGTAGGACCCATCTCAGACTTTAGTGGTTTAGTTTAAGCTGCCTAAACCTGAGTCAAGATCATCCCATGCAAGTGTTCTGTACTTGCCAGGAGGAGGTGTGGGCAGCCAGAGACAAGCAAGTTACAGGGGAATGCTGGCAGATCTGAGGCCTGGTGGGTCCACAAGGGTGTCAGTGGTCCAGTGAGGGCTACCTGGTCTGCGGATGTGCTAACTGGCAAGCTGAAAATAGCCTGGTCAAGGTTTAGGGTGGTAAAAACAGCACAGCCCTGGGGCTGTGGGGAGTGGTTGGGCTTTCCCAGCCCCAGGGCTGTCCTGTAGACTCGTGCAAACATTCTTTAGGTCAGGTCTGTTAAGAACTAAACTTTAAACAAAGCACGCCATTTTTAGGGTGACCCAAGCCCTATGAACACTTTCACACAGCCATTTAAATTGCCCTGCGCTTGGTTACGCTAAGGGCGATCTAGTTGTAATGCATGTATGCACCTTTAATGATCACATCTCTGTGTCCCTGTGAAAACCCTTTACACATTAATGGAGAGCTGTATGGACAAGCAGCAATAGGATCAGGGCTGTGCTTTTTCTCTCTACCTTTCTCATGTTTTCCTATTTTCTTTGCCCTCTATCTTGTTTCTTGACCCACTAACTTGTTTCTCTCATTGCTATTCTAACCTCCAACCCCTGTTTTCTATGTTTTACAGGATAAGATATCAGAAGCAAATCTAATAGTTAAGTATTTCATACTACCACTGTAACATTTTTTTCATCTGATATCTTATGCATGGTACAACAAGAAAGATGTACATTGGTTTATAGTCTAGCATAGCAGATTTCTGGAATCATAGGAGATGCCATTCTTCTACAAAACAGCTAGCACAAACATTACACCTTGACATGCTATTTTAATTTAAAAACCAACGAGTGTTAACTTTCAAATGAATTTCACAGTCTATATGGACTGAGAAATGCTTTTCATTGTGTGATAATTCAAATGGCTGTGCTAGGAAAAATTAGACCTTCTTTGGGCTTTTTTTAACTATTCCAGTGCTAGCAGGTACAGGTGTTACACTAGAAAGTATCTTACCAAATGCATTCTTTAGCAGCCCAAAGAAGCCTGTAACACCTGTTAACACACTAACAACAGGAAGACAGTGTGGCCACGTGAGAAAAATCACTCCCCCTGGTTATGCCTTCGGGTTGTGCTACTGATTAACAAGTTGTGCTAATTTGAACTAACAAACCATCCAACCCAGACTAAAAGTGCCACCATAGTGGTGGTAGTGTTTAGGCTTGTAAAGGCATTTGCATACATGGATAGGGTTTGAAATAACAGTAACACTTAAGTTATAACCTCAGTTAACTGAGCAATGAAGATGAGGCGAAAGACTGAGTCCAGTATAGTCCCTTTTATATCATGAAGTAACAATGTGGCTGTCTAACAGTGGACGGCACATGTGAAACATGAGGGAGTAGAAAAACAGCAATTAAGGTAAATACGTTATTTTATTTGCAGAATATTTTCTCTTCCTCAATCCCAGAACACATCAGAGACTCAATGCTAAATGCTGAAGTGATATATATGGTAATGTAATCTGGATAGCTCACTCCCTTGAATGCAGCTAATCTCTCCACCCAACTCATGCCGAATGCATCAGATTGTTAGGGAGTTTAAACTAGTACAATTCAAACAC
>NW_017728910.1:16900023-16917714 GCF_001723895.1 Crocodylus porosus | reverse complement strand
GCATGGGAGTCCTTCTAAACTTAAATAAATACACTGCCAGTAGATACATGTTGGAGATGTGATACAAGGTTGGCAACACGTGGTCACAAATTTTGCTCATACTCCATTATCAATTCTTTTTGAAAAAAAAATAGAATTAGAGTTAGCATGGTTAGGAACAAATACTGATACCTTTAACAAGTGTTTGTCCTCTTGGGTAAATACCTAAGGAATTCAAATTATTTATTCCCAGATTGCACTCCTAGAGCAGCCTTATTAGTGACATGCATTCTGATGGTACCAGTTCAGGTAAAAGATCAACTTATTCCTCAACCTCAACTACAGTAGCAATTAAGTAACACTTTTCTTTTTCATATTGGATGAAATTCTCAGTCTCACAGTGCAATCCCACAGTGTGTTCATCTCAATATAATAGCTGTAAAAATAACTAGGATGCATTTTCAAGCAGCAGATTTGTGTTCAAGTTTTCTCATTCTACCTGGTTGACTGAATATTTTAATTATTGATATATGGTTAGTGTCATCTTGAGCAGCTTCAATAGAAATATTTCCAGAAAGGCATTTAACAGGGCATACTATCTGCTGCTGAGATTGCTTTGAAATATAGGACTTTATCTCCATGGAACATCCATATCAGTCATATGCAATTATTTTGCATTATTGAGAGGGTATACAATTGATACACTACCACCATCTTTCTACACTGAAAAAGCTCCTCGTGTGTCTGTGAGTTAATACAAATATATTAAGCCTCATCCTCGTTTCCACTGAGGTCCTTCCATATGCCCCCCAGCAGGGTAAAGTATTCTAAACATTGTTGTCAATTATATTTGCGCTACATTTGCACTGCCAGTGTGGTAAATGAGAATTCAGACCATTAGCTGCTACATACTGTGATCTTCTCATTCATGTCAGTACTATGTGAATTACATACCCAGTTTTTCTGAATTGATATGAAAATCTGGAAGTTTAAATCAAAGTGACAATTATTAAAATGGAACTGCAGAGGCCTTTTCAGGTGTAGCTTTATAGTAGTAATATAAAAGCACCAAGGCTTGAAATAGCATCATAAAAGGATTTTTCTCTCCATTACATATATATTTCATAATACTCTGTTTCTCCATAAACTATTATTAATTTCATTGGGAAATTATAACAACAATCAGTGGGTGCATCTACACGAGAGACTACATTGCCATAGCAATGAGCTATGGCGACATAGCTCGACACTCTGGCAACGTAGCATCAGTGAGCACAAACCACGATGCTGACACTACTGCACAATAGGGTCAGAAACAACCCATGCACTGCTGGGACTGCACAGTAACAATTGCACAGTTGGGCACACATGTATATTCACTTAGTGTGTGGAAAAATATGCCTATTGCCAATAAAATAGCACCCGTCCACAATACTGAGTCATTTTCTTAGGAAAAATACCAAAAACATAAAAGCAACATCTTAATTAAACTCAATTAGGATATCCTTAAGTGTCAGACATTTTAATCACAGTGGGATATCTTAAATTCTATGGGCCCTGGTCTTCACTAACTCCTAGTACAGGAGTGGGCAATTATTTCAGCTGCAGGGCCACTTAATAAGTTTTGATGAGCTGTTGAGGGCCGCTTGGGTAACCCTGCCCCTTGACAGTTGCCCCTCCTCCCCACCTGAGCACCATATTTGGAGTGGAAGTCCTGCCCTCCAACCCCTTGACCTTTGCCACCGGACTCCTCTCCCCTTGCCCCCCCAGAAATACTACTTTTGGGAGGGCATGTTGCCATCTTAGAACCAGAAAAAAACCCACATCATACACTAGAAGGCAAACACCTACTATAACATATTTTATTACAAAAAATATTTGTCATTAGTTGTATTTGCATACAGTATATAGAGGGGATTGCATAATAACTCAAAAATAAAGTCTTATTCTTGTATATTTTGTAGAGGGATGTGGTTGTGGTGGGGGGTGTATGGGGGGATGTGGGGGACTGTGGCAGGGTGTGGGGGGTGTATGGGAGGGGTTATGAGGGGGTGTGCTGTCTGTGGGGGGATAGGATACATTGGGGTGTGCATATGTGGGGAGGTTGTGGGGGCAGGGTGTGAGTGTGTGAAGCTTTTGGGGTGGGAGGGAGGACCCTCTCACACACTCCGCCACATATTGTGCAGCCCTCTGTTGGCAGTAGCAGCAGGCAGGGGTGCTCAAGGACACTCGTGCTCCATGCAGCCACTGGTGCCAGATGGGCAGTACGTGGCTCCAGCCAGTGCTGTGCACATGGACGAGAAGCACAGCCTGCCCAACCTGCCTCTTTAGTAGGGTCTCACTATGGCACACGTGCAGCTCCCGCAGTCTCGCAGCACAGGGGGAAGGCCTGCGCTAGAGCCAGCCGCCTTCCCTGCCCTGTGCCATGCAGGTCCTGGAACTCCACTGGAATTGAAGGGAGTCCTGGCCCCTGTTTCCCCATGGAGTACCAGGACCTGTGTGGCAGGGGCAGGGAAGGCATCTAGTGTTAGTTTGCGGCTTCCCCTGGTGTCACACAGATATGATAGCTGGACATACATCATAGGGAGCTTCCGCAATACAGGTGGACCAGGCAGGCTCTGTTCCTTGTCCCTGGATGCAGTGCTGGCCTGAGCCACATGATGCCAGGCACCAGTGCCTGTGAATAGTACAAGTGCCCAAGTGCCCCCATCTGCTACTTCTACTGCCAGTAGGAGGTTGTGCATCATGTAGGGGAGTGTGTGTGTGTGGGGGGGTCCACAGACCCCTCATCCTCCCTCACATCCACAACCTGCCCAGCCAAGCTCCATGCTCCTGCTGTCCCCCTGGGTGCGAGCTCTGTGCTGGCTCCACCCAGCTCCAGCTCTCCCACCACCCCTGCTCCCATCGCTTCCCTACTTGCCGTCCGGAGCAAGCAGGATGCCAGGGAAGCTGAGCATATCCCTGGCAGCAGCAGCAGCAGCAGCCCTGCCCAAAAGCTGTGTGCTAGCAGGGCTGGGCCCTTCTGCCCAGAAGGGTGGGAGTGAGGCACAATAGGGTATGTTGGGGGAGTGTATACGTGTGTGCTTTGCGTCCATCCTCATGGGTGGAAGGGCTCAGCAGGGTACAATTAGTTGGTGGGTGCCATGGGCTGGATGAAAGTGCCTGGCAGGCTGGATCCAGCATGCAGGCTGTATTTTTCCCGCCCCTGACCTAGTATAAGCATTCAAATTTGTACTGTGTAATTGCCCACCTTCTTTAGGTGGCAATCAGTATTTTATATAGTGTTTGCACCAATACAGGTAGCTCCACAGGGGAAACAACAGCAGAGAATCACAGCCTCTAGGTATTAATAGGGCAAATCCCCCTTTCTCTTCTCCAGTGTTCTCCACCAGAAATATGGGCAAATCTAGTCACAGAACCAAAGTTTTGTCCTGTGATACATAGCAAGGTAGTTCTTTGGGGCAATTTAGATCATCTCTTATATGAAAACCAGTGATATGGAAGAAGTGGATGAACAGAAACATCTTTGTACTAATGACACACACACACACACAGATATAGATATATAGAGAGAGCTCATTTGCTCATTTCAGAGTAATATAAGAAAGGCGGCAGAAAATATATAATGTAATAAAGGCAGGGGGACTGAGATTTTTGGTTTTTCTATGGGAGATTAAGAGCAGAGAAGAGTAACTTTTCCAGTGTAAGAGTTGCTAAATACAAGTTAACAGGTAAAGGCACCAGTCTTCAAAAGACTAACACATAGAGGAATAAGGAATGGGTGAAATAAAGCAGGCAAACTTTTACAACATTTTAGAGAATAAAAAGTGCTACAAAATCCAAAAGTCTGTTTTAATTCTCTGTCTCATAATCTATGAGTGAAAAATTTTAATAGACTTCACTAGTATGAGATTTTGTTTTTTGAAGAAAAGTAGGGGAAAGTTGATCACTGGCCTTATTAAGGGACTAGGGACATCTCCCTAATGCTTGATTTACTGTTTAAGCACAATCTGCTTCCATAAATAAAACTAACAATAAATACAAGGTGAAGAAATATTACATACATCATATGAAAAAAGTCATCATTCTCTGCCCTAAAATCATAGAACAGCAATTGTACAAATATTTTACATATGCTATACCCCTAAATTAAATAGTCTCACTGGAGTTGATAAGATTTTTCAACTGCTTAAAATTCAACATGATCATAAGCACCAGTGCCTACTGCCATCAACCAGTTGAGTAGCTGGAAAAAAAGTTCTTTGCAAGCTATTGGGCACAAGCACCCTTCTTCAGGTACTAGGAGACTGCTGTTGTTCTGAGATCTCCAAGGTAGGGAAGAAGCTAAAAGTGTGACAGGAGGGCAGTGAAAATGTGAATAGGTGAAAGTTTGGAAAACAATGGGTAGAGAAGGGATGGGGGGAGGAAGAAGGGGAAATAATGGATGAAGGAATGAAAAAGGTAAGCATGAGAGGCTGCTATAGCATTGAGATCAAGATAGAAAAGAGGCAGTCTGTAAAAAAAATAAACAGGTGGAAATTAGGAAGATGATGGGTAGAGAAGAAGGGAAAGGGAGGAAGGGGCAGGGGGAGGGATGTGTAAAAGGTAACTTATCACATCTACCAAAAGAACCTTGCCTGCCTATGTCCTTAGACCAACATAGCTACAACCAACAACCCTACTGCCATCAACTTACTTCCATGCATTGATCAGTGCCAATTAGCCATATAACATGTAACCTGACTTGGTTTGAACAAGTGAATTTCTAGGTTGATAGTAATGAATGCAAGAGGACTTGTTCATTCGTGAATCTGAAGTCCAGATCCATTTGTTGAAAAGGTCACAATTTATTCTTTCCTTCTGAAACCCCAATTAAAATCACAGGCAACCAACTCCTACCTCATTTTACTAACTAGAAATGCCTAAAATCATTAAGTGGGAATAAAGTGCCTTTAAGCTGTTGAAAGAAGCCATGGACCTCATGCTAAGTTGTTTTTTGGGTGGTTGTTTTTTTTTCAGTTTCAAAAACATAGTCCTTGAGTTAAAAACAAAACAAGACAAAACCCAACACTTAGCATGGCACACGTTTGATGATACATTCCCATCCTCTTATTTATCTGCTGCAAAATGCTGCCCTTGTGAGCTTCTGTATCATGGTTAAGACTGCAGGGGAAAAACCAACCACATGTACTCATATCTATGTTTTTATATAAATCTTCTAGTCCACATTTTTTTAATGAATAAGATGGCCACGGTCCATTATGGCTCTGACTTAATTTTTTAACACTACATTAAATGTTTAATCATGCTGCTACATTTCCCATCACAGATGTCTAGGGGCAGAGTTCAACATAATTTTACACCGAAACAATATCTTATGAGACTTATGCATTCACTGATCCACCCCCAAAGCGTTGCATTTAGACAGGATAGTAGACAGAGGACATAACCAGTTTAATGCCTGAGTGCACTGGGGTGATGAAAAGAAATATAGCTTTTCGCTACAGCTCAAACACTGTCCTTGTCTAATGAACGACACTACTGCTACATTGAGCAAACATGTCTGGGAGAAGGACCCAGGTGTGTAAAGCTGCAAATATCTGGAAACAGAGGAAACAATGATCTTATAAATGCCAGGCTGTTCCTATAACGATTTAGCAAGGTGGAAAATGTATGAAATTGGTCATTAAGCAAAATTATTCTTGACAAATCGGAATAGCACTGTAAACCTGAAGCATACAAAAACAGGCATTTCTTGGTACTGCTAACAAGGAGAGTAGTAAAGCACCTGGACAAGCTACCCAGAGAGGTCATGGAATCTCCATCCTGATTGATTTTTAAGACCTAAGTAGACAAAGCCTTGGCTAGGATGACATAGTTGGGAAGGGTCCTGCTTTAAGCAGGGGGTTAAATTTGATGACCTCCTGAGATCCCTTCCGACCCTGATTTTCTATGATTCTATAATAATTAAACTGTTTTTTAAAAAAAATACACCGTTCATCCCCCCTACCCCTCCTGGTTTTGCTATAAAATGTTGGGGGAGAAGATAAAAAAAACATTCATGTACATTCACATCCAAGTTTTGTCAAATATGTAAAATTCTTTAAAATTCCATTTAATAACAAAGAAAGATTGTAGAAAAATATCAACTAACTCTACATGTAGATGATAACTGGCATTTCAAACTGTCCACTCATATGACAATAAGTGAATAAATATATCAAAGGTTGAAGGTATTGTCTTAATTGCTCCTTGTTCTGTCACTTGCCACAACTGAGCACAGTCCAGCTCCATCCTCTTTGTAATCACCCATCAGGTAGTCGAAGGCTGTTCTTAAATCCTCCCCTCAGTCCTCTTTGCTCCAGACTTACTTAGCTCAACCAAGGTGATGTGGGACCTGGGTATTTTCAGGACTGCCTCTCCTCATGTGTCATCATGATCATTGAGAACATCTCTCTCTCTCCAAGTCACATGGCGGCTAGCATTATGCATTACACGAGCCACTACTGCTGATATGCCTAAATGTACATCCAATGCACACTAATTCTTTATGGTGAAGAATACTCTTTCTGATGGAATTATGCTCACAAACTCAACTCGGACAAGGTCCAAAATCATGTTAAGAGCAGGACATTACAGCTGTTTGTAGCAGGGGGCTTAGTCAAGATACTGATACTTAAACACTGTGAAGTGCTGTTGGCACATCTGACTTTGTAAAGGTGTTACTTTGTGCTTGATAGCCTCTGTTGTGTTGCAACAACCCACCTGAGTTTCCCTTGAGGGTTTTGGTATTTATTGGTATTTGCAATGCTTATGTGTGGAGGTTCCTAAGGACTGTTTTTCCTAAAAGCAATCCTTTTATACCTGTTAATTAATGCAGTTCAAATTGCCCAGCTCAGACTACCCCTAGTCTGCATTAACTTTAATTCTCATTCAATGAAGATTAATTAATTCAGACTGCTGCCACTCAATTCAGACCACAGATGCCCATGCATCTATAGTGATGCCTATAGTCCAGGTTAAACTTCAAAAAATGTAATGTCTATAAAATGGTCTGACATTTGAAGAGGAAATTGGCCCTGTTGTGATTCACTCATTCTGTGTTCCAGAGCCTTGAGATTCCTTCACAGACTGCACAAACTTCATTACACGCTTCTCCATCTGGGTCTGCTATGTTTTCAGCTTTGACACAATCCATCATGCCCTTAAATGTGAGTCAAATGCAAACATCAAGCTGTATGTGTTTCAAAGCATTTGTATCAATGGGGAGCCATTTCTTGAGCTAGTCAGTACTCCTTGTGTATACCGTTACTATTTTTTTTTTATTTCAAGGGTAGTCTTGAGTATTAAGCAACTTCCTTAAATTCTGGGCCACTGGGAAACAGAAAAGAAAGTTGTCTCAAAGCTCGTTCTTGGCTCTAATTTTTTCCATTGTTCCATATATATTTGTTGCCTGGATTACATCACTTTTCAGCACTTCAGCTGCCATGTAAAAGAAAAAAAATGCATCTGTGCATAAAGTACAAATATCATTCAGGTAAAAAAAAATGAGTTGTTACTTGTCAAC
Source organism: Crocodylus porosus (assembly GCF_001723895.1). Lineage (NCBI taxonomy): Eukaryota > Metazoa > Chordata > Crocodylia > Crocodylidae > Crocodylus > Crocodylus porosus. Next base: position 16,910,168 of record NW_017728910.1, on the reverse strand, counting down.
TCCTATTACTGGTCATTGATGAAACCTGTTACCAGTGTGTGGGTATCTTTTTGGTCTTTTGAAATGAAGCATATTTTCATAATCTTTCAGCCTTTCAAAAATCTCTGGAAGATGTGACACCTCCCTCATAGGGATGTGTCACAGAAAACTGCTCTATTCTTCCTCCATGAATCCAAAACATTCCTGGAGTATTTTCACATTTTTAGCAGAGTTTGAAAACTCGTTACAAATCTTCATAGTCAAACTCATCATTGTACCTCATCTGCTTACATCCATGCTTGACTGTGTTAATGCAGCACACAGGCATTAGTTTACTTGCAACAAGTTTGTTTGTCATGCTTTCATTTTGCAAAACATGGAATGATCTTTCCCATAATTAACTGATGCCAGGGATACCACATTTTCCACCTTCAAGCGATCGTCATTTCAAATCACACATTGATTTGAATGTGCTGATAACATTGGAATTTTTATAAATAAAATAAGTCTTCTACTGCTATGAATGGGGCAACATAACCTTTACATTTTTTCAAGCATCGGTATCTTTGGGATCATCCAAAAGCACCTCAGTAAAATAGCTCAACCCTCGATCCAGCAATCAGTGGTAATACACAGCCACAAAGTACAATATAACCTACTTAAAAAGCATAGCATTAGGATGTAGTTTCACGTTACTTTTCAAATGTGTTAAATGGATTTGAAGGGAAAGATGAGCTAAGTACTAGGAGAGTATGAAGCAGGATGTGTTCAATTCAGATTCGGCCGACAGTGATTCAATTAGTTGATTTGGATCACTGTCCTTATTTGATTTGGCCAAATCCGAAGATTCAATTCCAATTTGGAGAACTGGAGATTCAGCCATAGACACAGCTTTAAATGTTTTTTCTACATACCTCAGGGTACCAGGCACAGCTTGTGAACACTGATATATGGTGGGGTAGATGAAGTGTCCCACAGGTGTGTGGGGATGCTCCCTCACATGCTCGGTGGTGGACCTAGAATTGGACAGGAAGTACTTCTGCATATAGGGGACCCCCCCCTCTATGCGCCCCTGGCTCAATGATCAGCTGTGGGGGGACCCCAGGTGCCCCCCCTGACCCAAGAGGCACCAGTTGCTGAGCCGGGGGAAGGAGGGATTCCCCCTTGTGCTCTGCTGCAGACATGGAAGTGGACTGGAAGTGCTTCTGATTCACTTCTGAGTCCACCACTGTGTGCTGGGGACACCCCCCCCCCCCCCCCCCCCAGCATTACAGCAATCACAAGCCACCTGGTACCTTGAGGTAAGTAGAAAAAACATATAAAGCTGTGTCTATGTCCGAATCATTGAATCTCTCCGAATTGATTTGGAGGGTTTTGATTTGATTTGGAGAGATTAAAGGGTCTCCTGATTCAATTCGGAGACTCAGCTGCCGAATCGAATCAGCGACTGAAGCTTCACACAGCCCTACTAAGTACTCTGAATGTAACTCAGAGATAATCCTCTTCAGGCAAATTTGCAGTCCTTTAGTATCCCAGGAGGCTGATCGCAACCCTGCCTCCTACCCTCCTAACATGGAATAGCTATCATCCAGAACTCTACTGCTCTGGAATGATAACTAGAGATAGTCATGCAGCCACAGGTGAATGGTGGGGGAGGGGACAGGAAAAAGGAGGCAGGGGAAGGTGGGGAGGAGCTACCAGGGAGCTTCAGAGTCTGGCAGAGGTGGCACAGGCTCATTCTAGACACGTGAGGAGTGGCACAGGCCATATCTGGGCATGTGAAGGACATTGCAGGCTAGATCCCTATACATGGGGTCGGGGTTGCATGCACCAAATTTGGGTGTGGACAGACCCAAACAGCCCAAATCTTGGGCATGTGGGGTGGGGGTGGGGAGTAGCATGGACCTGATCCAGGCAGGTAGATCCAAATCCAAGCATGCTCGGTTCAGAACTTGGCTGGATCTGAGCAGGTGGGCCCACTAGGGCCTCATCGAAGTGTGAAGGGGGCAACACAGCTGAGATTTGGGCAGGCAGGTCCAACAGGACCTAATATTGGAGCAGAAGAGTCTATACTGCCACTGGAGAGCTGGAAAGCTGGGCAGGCACACAACAGACTTGTTGGCTCCTAGCCTTGCTCCTAACTCACCAGCCTTCTAGTGGCAAGTCAAAGTTGTGCACATTACAGAGGGTACTAGCCCTTAGCATGCGACTGCTCAGGGCATATGATAACTTTAACACTGCCTATCATTCTGTGCTAATTGTAACATGCAACTAGACCTTAGTCTACTTAACAGTTGTCATGGTTCATGCACTACACAGGCAAATTACTGGTAGCTTTCTTTGATATAACTGACGGCTCAGGTGTCTCTGTATCTGTACTTTCCTACACTTTTCACCTTTAATATTGGGAATGTGATGTATTGAGCCATTCTTGAATCCTTATGCTTTGGAATCCACTCTATAATCTGAGTTCTGATAGCCACACATCCTCCTGCAGACATCACTTTTGTCCTCAAATATATGTATAAGCACACTTTCTTCATTAATTGTCAACAGATGAGAAAGCTTTAAGGTCAGAAGGACCTAAGAGTCCGGAATAACTAGAGGGCAGCAGAAAAGCCATCTCTGTTAGTGTCAGTGGGTAGACCAGATATGCTGGGAAGCTTCTAAAATGTTAGAAAGACTGTGGGTACTAGAAAGCTCCTGGGCATTGCACAGAGAAGCACCAGCAACCTTGGCTGGAGAAGATCCGAAAAGCCAGGCTAAGGAGTGGACTGCTTTGTTCAAGAAAAAAATATACACAACTAAAACTGAAAATACTACCTTTCTTACTAAGCCTTTCCAAAGTAGAGATCCATTTTCTGTGGGTTTCTGAAGCAGGTGTGGCCATGAGATATCTTAGTTACATAACTCCACTAGAGCCACTCTTGGGTGAAAGGGATGGGAGAGCCAACACATAGCTGGTAAGCATCTGTGCATTTGGCTTTTGTTTAGTGAGTATTCCTTGGACCTGTGTGTTTGGGAAACCCCCCCCCCCCCCACAAGTTTAGGCTGCATACACACATCCAAATAATCTGGGAAAATTCTCCCAGGTTTATTCTCCTGGTTGAGACATTTGAATGCTGAAGCCCTGAAGAATGGAAAGCTTGCAGGACTGTCACTGTCCTGTCATATGGGGGGAGCCTGTGCACACATCTCAGCATACTCTGTAGGCTTCCTCAGTCTGCCTAGCAACAGATGGCAGTAGTGCATAAAGTAGTCCAGATGGCTGACTGAGACAGGCTCTGTGTCCTGCTGAAGCATCAAGTTCCAGAAAATGACACACAGTCTTCCTGGGGGGAGAGTGAGAGGATGCTGGAGGACTACGCAAGCTTCTGAGAGAAGCCAAGGCATGTACAGGCATTCACTCTCCCAGAAAAAAAATCTCTCCTGGGAGTGATTTAATCCTGATTGTTTCCAAGTTATTTTTCTCCTGGAATGGCCATTTGGACACTTGTCTGTATGAGGCCTTAGTCAAGGAAGAAAATCCTCATTCCCTGGAAGATTCAGTTTTGCCCTACATACCCATGTGGAGAAGTAAGGGGAACATAAAAATGTCACTATACTTCCCTGTGCAGGCTACTGATACTGTAAGACATAGCACGTGTGCGAGGACAAACAACCTTCATAGGCTACTTCTGGTACAGACGGGAATAAAGTGGTTAGAACCTGGACAGCTAAAATAGTGGAGTAGAAATAATCTCTACCACATAAAGTGATTACACAGGCCCCCATGCTCCCCCCAGGCCAAAAAGGTACCAGGAACCAAGTGAGGACTCTGCACCACAACTGGGACAATAGCCCACTGCTAGGACAAGGCTGCCAAGGTTATGCCACCTGGAATGCTTGCACAGTTTGTTTGCTTGGGGAGGGTTTCTTCCCTCTTTCCCCCTTCTGTTTTATTCTATTTTTTTTTCTGAACTAAGCAGCAACCAAATCCAATTCAGAGGCAAAACTTCCAAAGCCTTTGTCTTGTGTGCGGGATTAAAGTTATGAGAGAAATCACTATTTTGCCCCATATTTTCTCCTGTTTGCTGTCTGGATCTTGTCATGACTGCAGATGTAGAAAAGAAAAAGTAATTTGTTACACTACAGCAGTTTTTAAAAATGGAAATTTTTACAATAGAACACTTGAATGTTTAAATGTAAACCAGATATATTGCCAGTTCCCTGCACTAGATTTTAGGAACTTTTAATACAAATTGAGTGCATATTTTATTGCCAGATCTTGCTTACCAGTGCTAAGAAATCCACAATGTTCAATTCTAATTAAAAATGAAATTGAACTACAATTCCCTAGAAACAAGGGCTGATTGGACTCAATAAGCTTTACTTAATTTATTTCAGAAACAAAATAATTGAATTGCTTACCGTCCAGAAAAAAATGCTTACATTTTTTGATGAGTATATAATGCAGAATCTCTCACATTGCTAATGCATTCCTAAGTCTCCATGAAAAACTATGTATTTTTAAATAGCCATGCAGTGGGGCACTGTGCATGTAATAACTATCATTAAATATTTCAATGAGTATAAAAAGGGCACATGCCAGAAAAATGTCCAGATGAGAGTCCTCCAAAATGCTGAGACTATTTCCTTGTGAATAACAAATGTATTGTTCCAACGGATGTTTACAGCTCCACTTTAGACAATCTTGTCTTTGTTGAGCAAAAACAAAGGAAGAACACATAAAGGAATGATATAAAATATAGGCATGCCTGGTGAAAGATCAGGGATAAACGGGTTGGATTTTATCTATAAATTATGCAACACAGTGTTGGTTTTAATTCACAATCCACGTTGTGCCCTATTTCCCACTGCTCTATGGACTTTTTGCACTAATGGATAAAAGAGGTAAAACTGGCAGATCCAGTCTCGAAATAACTCCCCCAGCAGAGGGAGTTGACACAAGACAGCTACAGTCAGGGAAACCCCATGCTTCAGCCCTGAGCAGCATTCCCTCCCACCCCCGTCCCCGCGAGACTGGAGGCATGATTGCAAGGCTGACTCTTCTACTGTACAGGTAGGCAACCGCTTTTGGCTGCAAGCCGGAATGACCCGCACTGGGTCAGAGGTAGGCAGGAACCAGGACTCTGTAGCTTGCCTCTCAGGTGGCAGATGGAAAATAGCCAGCGTTTGTCCTCATGGGGACAGGGGAAGAGCACCCACAGATGGCTCACCCTGCTGCCAAACACCGCTAGAGCCCCACATCCATGGCCCTGATACAATGGTTCCACGGGCTGGATCTGGCCTGGTTGCCAATCCCTGTTCTACTGGACCATGACTCTTCATGCCAGTTTTAATAGCCCTTCAGGGGCGCTGGACACCTGAGAAAATATAAGGCCAGATCTCAGGCTGCTGTTTTACTCACTGCTCTTGAGCCCTGCAGTGAGCTTCTTTCCAACAAAGAGATGTATCAAGACAGCTGTGAAATGTGTCATATGTCAAACCTTAATGCCAGATCATCCCCACAAATCTATATGAAAGCAGGCTGGGGCAATGGCATTGTTTTCTTTAGGACTTTGAACCCTCCCGTTTTTTGGAATTTTAAAGCACAAGGATTAAGGAATATAACTGCATCTGCACGCAGCTACAAAAAAAGTTAGGGGGGGAAAGCTTCTTAAGCACTCCTTACCCATGCTGTGCATTCACAAACAAGCCAAATGTAATCGATGGGTAATGTTTTACCATATAACAGTATAATCCAAATGCAACAACCAACTGCACAGTTAGGTTCAATAATGCATAGTAAATACTTATATTGTACTTATTTATGATTTTTTATGAAAGGCAATGTTTGCACATGGCAAAGTTCTGAAACAAAGCTAACAAATTTAATCATAACCAGAGTAAGTCAAAGGATAACGGTGTCTGGGAGATGAGATACCTTCAGAGAAGCCTGACAGAGTCTCTAGCTCCAAACTAGACAACATTTCCAGCAGTGAAGCATCTGGTCTTGCAGCTGCCAAGCACACCCTGTAGATGGCAATGGATTTTAGCTTTGACGTTGGAACAGTATGTGGAAACTGCTGAAGGGAAAACCATTTTGGTAATGCTACAGCAGGGAAACAAAATCTATATCAATGCAGAAAAGTACACGCGTGTAAGTCCTGTGTGAAGCGGTGAGTTTTTGCTTTGGATTCGGATTCAGCCAATTCGGAGGGACGGTGATTCGATTCAGAGATTCGAATCAGTGTCCCGATTTGATTCGGTCGAATCGGATCCGAAGATTCAGTGCCGCTTCGGAGAGTTGGCCGTAGACTAAACAGGCCTCCAGCTGGTAAGTCTGCTGTGGTGGGTAGAGGGAGGGATTAGGGCTGGGAGAAACTGCCCAGCTGGGGTTGGGGGTGCAGGACTCGGAGGGAGGGCATGGGATACAGGTGTGGCATCGCTGGAAGCAGGGGCTATGCCCTGCTCCTGCTTGCCCAGTCGGGGCAGGGGGGGTGCAGGCACAGCAGCACTGGGAGCAGGGAATATGCCCTGTTGCCACTTGCCCCCTTACACCTGAAGCGAGCCATGCCTGCATCACGCCTCTCCCCCGCCCTGGCTGGGCAAGCGGTAGCAAGTCATAGCCCCTGCTCCCAGCACTGCCATGCCTGCATCCTGTGGTCCAACGCCCCTCCCCCCCCGCTGCACAGCTTGTCCCAGCCCAGCCCCAATCCTCTCTGCCCATCGCAACAGACTTACCAGCTGGAGGCAGCTGTGTGCAGTGTGGTGAGGACAGCTGCCTGTTTAGTCTATGGCTGAATCTTTCCCAAATCAATTTGGAGGCTTCTGATTCGATTCAGACCTTTTACTTGGTTTCCCATTTCAATTTGGATTTAGAGATGCAGCCACTGAATCAGGATGAATCTCCTCCAGATTGAACTGGCTACCAAAGCTTTGCACAGCCCTAATGCATATGCCTTGAGATAAACAGGTAACTTAGCCAAAAGAGAAGTGCATTCTTTGTGATGGGACTTGGAAAGAAACAGATGTCTACATACATCTAAAGCACAGTCATATCTGAGGTGTAATATCTGTTTCCCCCCCCCCGAAGACTGCCAAATTCTGGGAATCCTAAGATTTGCACGTTCCTGGAGCAGCTGGCTCATTAGGATACCCAATTCCTGGGTTGTTTGGCTTTCTGTCTTGTAGGAGTCAGACAAAATCATCTGATAGCCAGGGAGTGTCTGCAGTCCATAGACACATATAGATGAAATGGGGGCTCTAAACTGAAGCGGTGGGTTTTAAAAAACACAGCTTTAAGTTTAGGGCTGATTAAACCCCTGTGTCGTGCTGACTTATGTGCCTCTCCAGCGGGGAGGGGAGGGCGACCTGCTGGTGGGCAGAGCAGTCCCTGGGCTGCAGGGCGGGGGGCTGGTGCTTCCCTCCATGCCAGCTGAGGCCTGCCCCCCCAGGTGGCACCTGCCCACAGGCACCCAGGTCAGGCAGTCCTAGGGGGCACTGCAGCCACAGAGGGGAGCACCAGGCTCCCATGCAGCTCAGGCAGGCAGGCAGGCCGGCCCCAGGCAGAAATTAAAAAAAAAAAAAAAATCAGGCTCGCCGCTTTTCTTGGACGGAGCTGCTTTCCCAGGCTGCTGTCAGGCTTCCTGCAGGGCTGTGGAGCTGCACAGAGCCCAGTGCTTCACTCCAAGGCTGTAGGGGCAGCAAAATAAAACTCTTCAAAGGCGTTTTAGTTTACTGCACCCTAACTTATTTAAGGGGCATTACACCACCAAATTTCCTACAGTGGGAATTAATGCATAATACTCTGCCAGGCGTGCAAACACTGACACCATTAAAGTATTATAAAAGCATTTAGCTTGCCTTAAAGTTTCATGTACACATGCCTCTCATTTTGTCTACACATGGTCTATGACACCAAGAAGTTTGAATGCAGGGGGAAGAGAGAGGGGTGCTGCTATGTAGCCATGGGAACTGGAAGCCTAAACCAGGGCTCCCAGGCTCTCTCTCACAGAGCTGGAATCTTTTTTCCCCATGAATCCATGGAAATTCCAGCTCATTTAAAAAAAAATTCTTCCTTCCATTTTTTTCTTATCAGTTTTAGCAAGACAGATTTGTAGTTTATAGAAACAATGCCCATAAAAGCAGCACATCTAATAGACCAAACCCTTTCAATCCAAGCTAACAACTCAAGTCACTATTGGCCTGAGTTAAAACTTTAGCTACTGTTTCAGTTTAAATGCTTTCCTAGTGAAATTCAAACTGACCACAACCATTGAAGTTGGAATCTCTAGCCCACATGGAAGTCTCATTGATGTGAATAAGGTTTCTCGTGGCACATGAGAAACGCCGCATAGTCCAAAAGTTTGCCCATGATATACCTGTGCAAGGTCACATATTTATAGCAAATATTATCAAAACGTTGTTAAGACAATAGTAAACCTATAAAATGAACCTCATAACTCTAAATAACACTATATTTTGAATAAGCTGTTACACTTGTCTCATATGAAAATTACTACCAAGACATCTATTGAACTATTCTAGGTTTAAGGAAAATGTCTGGAAGATTTTTCCCTAAATAAAGGCTTGATATTTCTTTATTCATATGCTTTCTATTAACCATAGCCACAATAATAACATACTAAGTGAAGAATATGCTGCAAATAAGGCTGGCATGTTGTTGTAGCTGTGACGGCGCTGGAAAAGTACACATTTCTGACAGTACTGCTTGTCAGCTTCTCCAGCATCACTCCCAAGTATACTTTTGGTCTAATAAGAGATATCACTAAAAAGCCTTCCCTCTCACAAATAAAGATCAGATAATGATACACTGTTACACACTCCACAGGCAAGTGTTATGGTTTGGTTTGCCTTCTGTCCCAATCCAAAATGGATATAATATGACTTGTTACAGAGCCTTGGCTCTATAGCTGATTACAGCAGCTCATACTCATAGCTCTGGTAGTCACCAGCTCAATCCTCTCATGTCAGGCAAAAAGGCAGTCATTGCCCTTCATAACTGGTGGAACCTTACTCCACAAATAGTGCGACTGACTACCTTGAAATGTACCTGACACGTCACAACCTATACCCCAGTAAGAAAGCAATAAATCTAAAATTAACAGAGGAATATAGTGATTTTGACATCATACCTTTCATCAAAACATTATTTCACATTTGTGTTTTCAGTCTGCATTATTACCTAGTTAGCAGCTTACAGAGGGAAAAAGGACAAGAAGTTTTCCTTTTTCTAATCCAATTTCATGTTGTAGGCTAATGAAACTGTGGGACATGTCACAACTCAGATGGTTTGTAATAGGGTGATAAGGCTTTCAAATAAAGTTGGAAGGCCAATAGATGCCATCTGCTTCAGACTGGTAGGGACTGAGGGCTTTTTCCCACTGGAAGTGTCTACATGTGCATTTACACTGGTTTAAATTTACGGCACAGTAAGTTGCTGCACTGTAAGTAGGAAGAGGCTGATGTCTACACATGCAAGTGCTAAAGCACATTAACACTGTATGGGGACTGACTTGGAACTAAAGTTAGTCTCAGGTCAGTCCACACATGCAGCATTATTGTGTGACAAGCAATCAGGCGTAACTTTGATATCTGTATAATGCAGGTATCAAATTTACGCTCAAGTGAGCATAAATTGCCATATTTATTGCACAATAAATGCGTATGTGTAGACATGCCCACTGATGCCTAATTAGTGAACTACTTGTGGTAAGTTGGGATTTTAGTCAAGCTCTTAGGGTACTGGTGTCTACACACAAAAATACTCCCGGTACAACTGGTAACCTTGTTAGGAGACACACAGGAGAAACCAAAGACTAAATGGATTTGCAGGCATCACTAATATATTTATTTGTTGACTGTAACTCTTTATTCATATCCTTTGGGATATATTCAACTGAAACTCACAAAGCAAATGCTTAACTCATTCTGGATTCTGGCAAAGTCATCACTGATTTAATCAACAGAGTTGATTAAATGAACTGAAATTTACAAGTCAATCATTTTGTTACATTTTATCCCAGATTCCTGATGATAATTTGACGCAGTGTTCTAACAAGCCATTTTAAAAAACATGGCAAAACGTATTAAAGAAGTGTAAAGAAATACTACCGGTAGACAAGGTTCTTTGCATGAATCTGATATCTTTTATTAGATCA
>NW_017728910.1:16894282-16899508 GCF_001723895.1 Crocodylus porosus | reverse complement strand
GGGGTATTGTTCATCAGGAATTTGGACCGAGTGGTCAAACAAGCTATCAGGCCTTTTATAAAGAGGTTTTGATTCAACTGAGGGATAAAGTTAGAAGAAACCACTGTGAGCTGTGTGAAAATGTTCCATGGTTTTTGCACCATGACAATGCTCCTTCACACACTGCTGTCTCCATTCAAGAATTTTTGGCTGAAAAAAACATTCCTGTGATACCACACCCTCCATATTCACCTGACCTTGCCCCATGTGATTTTTTCCTGTTCCCAAAAATCAAACTGAAGCTGAAAGGAAGGAGATTTGATGAAATTCCAACCATCCATAAGAATGTGAAAGCAGAACTCAAAAAACTCACAGTTTAAGACTTCCAGCATTGCTTCCGAAAGTGGCAGGAATGTTGGGACAAGTGCATATCATCTGGGGGAGATTACTTTGAAGAGGACAGCTCATAGAAATGTTGCTTGTACACTATTCTTTAAAATAAAGGGCAAGTCTTAGAACTTTTTGATCACCCCTCGTATATGACAGCTTTTTTCTCCCCCATAGGTTCCATCTGTTGAATGTCCTTTAGTTTTCACATGTGCACTGTAAGTTGCAACAAGTTATTTCAGAAAATATGCGAGTGCCCCTTCTTCATTACAAGAAATTAAGAGTTGCAGGAATAAGGAAGAGCTTTCTTAGACTTTATGAGTGGTAATTCATTTCCACAAGCAGGAAAAAAGGAGCAGAGAGACTAACTTTTGCAAGACTTCTGAACAAAGCTTAAGCAAAGCTTCTAATCTTGACAACCTGAACTTTCTACTCTTTGAAAAACCCAATGTCAACGAAGGATGTCCTTCATGTTTAGAAGGCAGGATATGTGTCCCACTGGTGATAAAATGGCACAGGACAATATAGATATATTGGATACCTGTACCTGTGGATGGTTGGAATTTCATCACAGGTTTAATCCTCATCAAATTATATAGGTTTATAAAATTTAAACCTGTTTATTTTGGAGCGTCACATCAGTGTTTGCAAATACTTAGTCTTCAAACTCATTTAGCCTGGTCCCCAGCTGGCACTGCAGGACAGTGGGATGGTCCAGCATTACTCCCCCAGCCAGAGGCCACCCACCTGCCCTGCCACACAGTTGTGGGAGCATGGAGCTGGCAAACGGCACATGAAAAAAAAAATGGAAGCAATTCAAATTGGTAGCAATTCAAAGGGGTGAACCACAAAAAAGTTGCAGCACCATCTGGTGGTCAAAGAGGCTCATTACACGTAATTGATTGCATTTGTGTTTGCCCACTATGAATCCATGGACACAATGCTTTAATTCATGGTGAGCCAAACTAAACTACATCCAAGGATTTTTATGAAGACTTTTAAAGACAGTCTAGAAAACCCCCTTGTGCAAACAATCACACCGTTGCAGTGAACGAAAGGGTAAAAAAAATGTGGCGTGTACAAAGGTCTATTGTAATCTGCATATAGCTTCACACCACAAACACACACACACACACACCTTCCACCTCCCCCCCAAAAAAACAAACCAACAGCTGCTGGAAGTGAAAGTGACCCTTAAATGCAAGGAAATATGGCAACAATAGTTTCTGGGCTTTTGGTTGTTGCCATGTTGGTCAAAGGAAATAGGCAGGCAAGGTTCTTTGTAGGTATGATATCTTTTATTAGACCAACTGAGTAGTTGGGGAAAAGTTCTTGGCAAGCTTTTGGGCACAGTCACCCTTCTTCAGGCAGAGGGAGTCTTTGCTGTTCCTTGGAGTCTCAGAAAAGCAGAGACTCCCTATGCCTGAAGAAGAGTGACTGCACCCAAAAGCTTGCCAAGAACTTTTTCTAACTACTCAGTTGGTCTAATAAAAGATATCACACCTACTCAAAGAACCAAGAGTAGCTTCTGACACTCACCAGGTGAAAGCAAAATAAAAGTCTAAATGTGATATACAGGGAACAAGACAACAAGCAGACTCAGCTGCTGCCACTCAGTTGCCGGCTATAAGGAATGATTTTTTTTCTTTATTCTGCCTTTCAAAACCAAGTTATATATTTTATTCTGGAGCATGCTGTATGACAGAAAACATGTTGCTTTGTTGTTACACAACCTTGGAAAGGCACTGTCCAAGAAGAGCAAGTGTGAGTGATGTTATGAAGAGGAATCCTGCTATTTATTTTACGATTCAATACGACCTTAATTCTGCACTTCCAACATTGTCTCCATTATTTGAATCATGCTGCCTGTCTTGCCTCAAGAATCAGGACCCTATGTACCATCAAATAACACTCCCTGTTAGGAAGAGCCTGTGATCTTAGTATCACACCATATGCACTCATGAGAATGCACATCCAGAACAGACAGAAGCACATAGAGTTAGCTAAATTAACAGTGGGTTAGACATGGTAAACAGCGGGCTGCGTGTATCACATTCATACAAAAGTCGGGAGCATGTTTCTTCTTATGTGCTTCTGATTTACTTCAGCTGTTTTGTTATACCTTCTCCTGGGGTTCTGGATGTCATTCCATTATTCAAACAGCTTCTACATTAATACTCCTTAATTGCCAGTATTTGCAAACATTTTCCATGAACCATTCTCCAAACAAACTGGGCATGGAATATTTAAGAGACACCGCCCGCCCCACATCACCTTACCCCAGCCCTCCCCCCCAGTCATGAACAAGGTATGCAAAGACATGGATGCTTTCCCATTTTAGAATAATTTGGAATGATAATTTTCCCCCCTGAACCATCTTAAATTATTTTTAATACAGTTATCATACCAATCTTCAAAAGACTCAAAATGTGCATAAGCAACCAGATATGCAAATTATTATCTGAACCCAGAGAGGCATCACACACACATACAACTCTAGAATCTTTCTTTCCTAAAAGCCTCTCCTAACCTTATGTAAGGATACAACTCACTGAGATACTGAGATATCCCCCAGCAGTTTCTTAAATGCATTTTTTATTACTGATGTTCAAATAATCATACTGAGATGCAAACAGCAAACATCTTCCCTGGTATAACTCCATCCAAAATAAAAACAGCATTCTGTTTTTCCTAGACCTGTGTGTGTAAATGCTATAGCCTATATTATGATATTAATATATGTTCTGGCAAACCACATGCATAAAAAATATTCTTTACTTTTTAATCACTTAAGGCACATTTATTGCATTGGGTAACTGCAGTTAGGTTGTCTGTTGGCCGTTTTAAGTGCAACTTTTTTTTAATAATGCTTGGTAGTAAACATATTCAATTATTTCACTGTTTTCACAATCACTGTCCAGTAATGTTGTATAAATGGCTACATTGGATTTTTTATAAAAGTATGTCGCTGACTTTGCTGTGGGGAATTATCCTAGTACCAAGGTTTGAGGCTTTTACAATAATGTTTTGAAAATAATAATGTACTGTTAGAGGTCACAAAACCAGGAGGATTAAGTGGATGAGGACTTTTTTGAACAACTGATGGAAGTTTCCATATGACAAGACATGCTTCTTATAGGGAACTTGCATTATTGGAACATCTGCTGGGAAGGCAACACAACAGTGTAAAATCCAGCAAATTCTTAGACTGTGTTGAAGATAACTTTCTGATACAGATGGTAGAGAGGTCAATTAGGGGGGAGCTCTTTTCAACTTGCTGCTCACAAACAGGAAGGAATTAGTTGAGAAAGTGAAGGTGGAAGTAACACCGACCACAAAACTATAGCGTTCAAAATCCTAAAGGGAAGGAGGAAGGCGAGCAATAGAAAACAGACACTGGATTTCCAAAAAGCAGACTTAAACCAACTCAGGGAACCAGTTGGCAGGATCCCCTTGGAGTCAAGTCTGAGAGGAAAAGGAGTCCAGGAGAGCTGGTTGTAGTTCAGAGGTTCTCTTAAGGGCACAGGAGAAAGTTACCCCGGTGTGAACAAAGAATGGGAAGTGCAGCAGGAAGCCAGCTGGACTAGGAAGCAATCCCTTCAATGAGTTAAAAATCAAAAATAAATCCTACAAAAAGTGGAAACTTGGTCATTTTCTAGCAAAGAGTATAAGAGTTGAATGGGCCTGCAGGGAGAAAATTAAGAAAGCCAAGGCACAATTTGCGATGCATCTGGCAAAGGACAAGAAAGACAGTAACAAGGGCTGCTACAGATAGGTCAAGAATAAGAAGGTAGGAAAACCAAAGAAATCATAGCTCCCCTATGGAATGCAGAAGGCAATATATTTATGGATAATGTAGGGAAGCCTGAAGCATTTAATGCTTCTTTTACTTTATTTCAGTCTTCGCCAATAGAGTCAGGAACCAGACGATGAGTACAATTGGCAGCATACATAGAGAAGATGATAAACAGCCTAGAATAGTGAAGGACAAGCCATATATTGTCTAGAAAACATCTAGACCAACTAGATGTTTTAAACTTGGCAGGGGTGGGAAATTCATAGATTCATAGATATTAGGGGCTGGAAGGGACCTCTCAAGATCCTCAGGTCCAGCGCCCTGTGCTTGGGCAGGGAAGACTGGTGTGGTCAGCTGACCCCAGCAAGGTGTGTGTCCAGGCATTTTTTGAAGATATCCAGAGTAAGTGATCATACCACTTCTGGGGGGAGTCTATTCCAGACCCTGGACACTCAAGTTGTAACAGTTTTTCCTTATGTTTAATCTAAAGTGGTCTTCTGGCAATTTATGACTGTTAGTCCTAGTTTTCCCCTGGGGAGCCCTGGTGACCTGACATTCTCCCAGCCCTTTATCTATTGACTAGCCAACTGCCCATCAAGAATGATGGGCGGGGGGGAACGGAGCGGGCTCGGGGCCAACACAGGGGAGGGAGGTGGAGGAGGATTGGGTCCAGGCCCAAGTGTGGGATGAAGCCTGCGCCTTCCTTCCCCCAGCTGTGGCCATGGCAACATCAGGCCAGGCCCAATGTTCCAACCCTGCTGGTCTGCCCTGCCCCTTCCATCCGCCCTGTTGCCATCACCTCCAGGGAGCAGGGTGCAGCTGGCCTTGCCCCCCACACTCCATCCTTTGTGCCCCCACCATCATGGTGGGAGGCTGCCTTCTGTCAGAATGATGCTTCATGCTCTGATTGGCTGTGTGTCAGCCAATCAGAGGGCAAATAAAGCATTATGGATAAACAGACAGACAGACTTAGGCTTTTATCATTTTAGAATAGGCTGCCACCTCTACATCTTCTCTTCTCCAGGTTGAGCAAATGCATGTCTTTCAGCCTCTCACTGGATGGC
>NW_017728910.1:16853939-16894112 GCF_001723895.1 Crocodylus porosus | reverse complement strand
TACATCTAGCCTCCTCTTAAAGACCCCCAGGGTAGGAGCCAGCACCACTTCTCTTGGAAGTTGGTTCCAGATCCTAGCTGCCCTGACAGTGAAGTAGTGCCTCCTGATGTCTAGCCTGAACCTACTCTCAATCAGCTTGTGCCCATTATTCCTTGTTACTCCAGGAGGTGCTCAGGGGAACAGGGTCTCGCCTGTTTCCCCCTACCCTGGTGGGCCAGCTTTTCCCATGCTCAGGCCCGCTCCCCCCACCACATTGGGCCCGGGCCCACTCCCCTCCCTGCCCCGCATTGGGCCCTGACCTGCTCCCCTCCTCCCCCCTGCACTGGGCCTGGACCCACTCCTCATGCAATGATGCTGGCCAATTCTTTCAGCACTCTTGGGCGCAGTTCATTTGGGCCTGCTGACTTGTAGATATCCAGCTTCTCTAGACGTTCCCTCATAAGATTTTCGCCAACTGTTGGTGGATGATCACCCCCACCTTGATTACCCTGTATCCTGTCAAGCAAAGGGCCACCCTTGGACTGGTGGAATACTGATGCAAAGTAATCATTTAGGAGTTTAGATTTCTTCAGGTGTCAGTTGACAGCTGTCCCAATTTGTTCAGCAGGAGTCCAATGTTTTCCTTATTTTATCTCCAACTTCCTATGCATCTGAAGAAGGACTTTTTATTGTTCTTCACTTCCATTGCCAATTCCCTTTGCTTTTTTAATCCTCTCCCTACAGGTGCAGGCTATTGCTGTATACTTTTCCTTGGTGGTATTTCCCAACTTCCATCTCTTGTAAGTTTGCATTTTCAACTTTGGGAGGTTTTTGACTTTCCTACTGAGCCAAGGGGGTCTCCCAGCCCTTTTGCTACCTTTCTTGGGCACCAGAATGGACTTCCTTTGTGCTATACCCTAGGGTAGTGAAGGAATTGGCTGAGATAATTTCAGAGCCAGTGGATATACTCTTTGAAAACTTGTGGGGGTTAGGTGAGGTCTCAGATGACTAGAAAAGGGCAAATATAGTGTTCTTTTTTAAGAAATGCAAGAAGAAGGATAAGGGGAGTTAGAGACCACTCAGCCTGATCTCAATACCTAGAAAGATCATGGAGCAGGTCCTCAAAAAAAATCAACCAAACAAAAAAAACCCCTATTGTGAAACACCTAAAGGAGAATAAGGTGATCAGAAAAAAAAACAAGAATGGATTCACCAAGAGCAAGTCATGCTGACAAACCCCATTTCCTTCTATGATAAGGTGACAGGTCCTGTAGATGGGAGAACAGTGCATGTGATACCCCCTTGACTTTAGCAAGGTTTGTGTCATGGTCACCCATAACATTCTTATCAACAGGCTAACAACATATAGACTAGATGAAAGAACTGTAAGGTTGATACACACTGTGCCCCTGTTGCAAAAAAGACCGATAGTATACTGGGTTGCATGAATAGGAATTTCCCTGGCAAATCAAGGGAAGTGATTCTTCCACTATGTTCAGTGCTAGTGAGGCCTTTTGTGAAGTACTGTGTCTAGTTTTAGGCCACACACTTCAAGAAGGATGGGGATAGATTGGAAAGAGTTCATCAGAAAGCAACAAAAATTATTAGAGGCCTGTGAAGCATGATTCATGAGGAAAGGCTGAAAGAGCTCGCATTATTTAGTCTGCAAAAGAGAAAACTGAGGGGGGGGGGGATTTGATAGCAGCTTTCAAATACCTGAAAGTTGATTATAGTGAGGATGGAGATGGCCTTTTCTCTGTGGTCATAAGGGATAAATGGACTCAAGCTTCAGCACAGGAAATTTAGGTTGGAGATTAGAAGAAACATCCTGACTATGAGGGTGGTACAAGCTATTTGGAGATGCTGCAGAATTTCCATCCCTGAAAATTTTCAAAAGCAGGTAAGACAGACATTTGGCTGGGACAGTTTAGTCAGGGACAATCCTGCCTTGAGCAGCAGACTGAACCAGCCATACTTCCCTGTGATCTTGTGATCTCTTCAGAGATCATATTTACCAGCTGCTATGTATTTATACATTTATATTTGGTACAATGTTATGTTTCAGATTGCAATATACAGCTATGTACAATATACTGTATGTAAGCCTTGGGCATATCTATACATCACCTGGGAAAACCACGTAATATTAATTGGCTGATGAATATTTTACTTTCATTTATAGAAAAGAGCCAAGGAATGTTTAACTACTTGGTTAGCATGCTTTTAAGTGAATCAATACTGGAAAATGAACTTATTTATCTTCCTTATTAGAAAAACAGTCACAAGGCAGGCATGATAAAAGAAATTATCATAAAGAATGTGCCTCCATATATAAAATCCTTTTGAAAAACATAGAAATTAAAGAAGTCATTACAAAATGTATCGATGAACGTTTTAATTTTTATAAATTATCAAAATTAACCTCCACTCCTCCAAAAATCCAGAATTTGAAACTTCAGGACCATGGTATTTCTCAGAAGGGCCTTTTTCACTGAACATTTTACAAGGCAGATATCAACAGAGCATCTTTTGTATTGACATTAGCTTTTACAGTTGCTTACATGACAAAGCCTTGCCAACCTTATGCAATTTGGGTGAAGTATAATTGTAATTAACAGAAAAATGTGAAAGGGTTGAACAAGTCAACATTTATTATATTTTCTTCCTAAAATGCCTTCATTTTCACTGCTTTCCATTCAGCACATCTATTAAATTAGACCTTTAGATCCCCCTCTGACCTGCTGAATAGCTTGTTTCACCAAAATGAAATAGTAGAAAGAGCTACTTGGAGAATGTCCAGGGCAGGAGTATTTGATGAGAACAGAGATGGTAGCTGCAATAGTTTGGCAATCACAGAGCACTACAGAATCACTCATCCACCCACCAGTAAGAAAACATCCTATTGACAATAATGCTAGTACACAATTAGGCCCAGAAGCATCAATCCAAAGTGATGCCCTTACCCTGAGTGAAAAAAAAGAAAGGAAAATGGAAAATGAGGGAACCACATCAGATGTATTGTCACACAGCTAGTTTATGCCATGGTTAAGAAAGGAAGGATTCATTTTCAGAGCAAGCCCATATTAAGGTGGACTGGAGAAGACATGCCAGTAGTAATGACCATCCTCCCCAAATCCCCATTTTGCTAGCCTGTCACAAGCAACAGATGTGATAAACTGAGTTTTGCAGTTCACTTGGACAGCTTCTTCCTTCTCTACCAGTTCTCTGGGGGAGATGGCAAAGGGTCTGAATAACTCTGTGTGCGTCAGGAGCAAATGGGCCCACTGAAAAAGATTTAGCACCACTTAAAGCCCCCAAAATGCCATTGAACCGACTACTAGATGACAAACATGCAGTTGGAAGATGAAGAGAAGAAGGAAAAAAAACATGTTAACACAGATGATCAATCAATTGCAACTATAATAATGTTTTCTTTTAAGAGACAATATCAAAAGCTTTTAATAAAAGTTTTATCAGAGAGAGAAAAGCAAAAGAAAATCACATAGTGTGACCACAGAATAAATGAACTGAATAGACGGAGACATAAATGAAAAGAAAGCACTCAGATGCAAGGTGTTAAGGCACCTACAGAGAACAGAATAGAGAACAGTATGCATTCAGGCAAGCATATTCTTGTGCAACATGTTGCAATTAGAGCAGGAAGTGCAAATAGAGTATATAGAAGTTTATTTTCTTGCCCATTAATTTCTATTCTTGGGAGACAGCGTAGCCGGCAGCTCTGACTGATCCTTGCACTCACCACTGCCTGCAGGCACCGTCTGCAAGGTGAAAAAGGAAGCTACCTAGATAGATCACTCTCCTAAAACATATGAATGAAAAAACCCCCCAAAAAACAATTTAAATATGATTTATGAAATTGCTGCTACTTTTTTGACTACACTCCATTACACCATTTTCACAACAATATAACTCCTGCAGCCTCAGTATAATTGGTGTTGTGAAACTAGCAGAATAAGATGCCATTGCCTATTCATGTCATAAGAACACTAAAAGTAAGAATCATAAAACATTTTTCCCTTGGAGGCAACCTGTGACCCATTTTCATGGGAACCACTGAAGAACAATGGAAATGGAGATATTATGGAAAAAGTCAAACACAAGAAATAATACCCGATATCAGGCATAAGGAACACTCTGCTATCTCTGCAGTTATCAGAAAAACAAAACTGGCAAACATTTTCTCTCTTTTTGATAGGGCTTATGACCCTGTGATGGAAAATCAATTAAAACCACTGGTAGAGACCTAGAGAATTAACTAATATTGGATGGCAGGTTCTTTCCAACCTACCTTAATAAGATGACAGGATTTAGGGATAATGGGTCATGAAAAATGTGGCTGCCTTGTAAATCTTTCTTAAATGAGGCACCATGCTTCTTCCTGCTAAGCTAGCAGACTAGCGGACATCAGCTAAGAGAAAGCATTCTTTTAGACTACATCGTTCTGTTCTAGATAAGCTTATTTTCAATCCAACTTGTAGTCATAGATGATGGGTAGGTTCTGTGTAAGACTATCTAAAACCTTCTCTAGACCTCACTGTAAGTATCCAGCTGATTTATAAGCATCCAAATCTTTGTAAAGCACTCCTTTCAGACATGATGCAAACCAAGTCAGTAATGAGGATGTGGAGTTCATGAAGAAAGCTAAGTCCATAGATCCTGACTCAGACTGGAAACCTAGACAGTAGGACGTTAGAAACTGATGGATTGGGGAGGGGGGGCCGGCGTTTTAGCAATATACCTCTCCTTGGATCCAAAGTCATTGCAACAAAAATTCAGATGTATTAGAATGGTTCTCAAAGGGGAAAAAATATCAATGCAGAGATTATGAAAAAAACTCTGCTTTTCTGTTTTATTCAGGCCTGGTCTTCTTTACCTTAAACAAAACTGCCAAAAATAAGAACACATCTCTCTGCCTAAGCTGCAACGTGGGAATAACTAATACTTCCCTAAATCGCACAGGTGTTGAAAGGAAACCTTTGTTAATACTGGTAAGGTGTTACAATGCCACAGCCCTAAAAGCAAATACTTTACACTGAAAATAATGCCCATTGTGACAGTATGAGGAACCAAGGAGTCAGTCTCGCAACCCCCAGAAAATGCTAGGAAGAGCAAAAAGTGAGAAAAACTTTCTTAACCGTTTATTTTTAAGGGGTGGGAAAAGGGGCAGGGAGAGCTTTCCACCTGGTTTTTCCTTTCATATATTCACATTCTGCAATACTGCTAAAAAAAAATAATCACAGGAATATTGTTTATTTATTCAGTGATTAATTTCCACAGCCATAAGTTTTCTATGTCTTTATGCAGCTTGTATTGTTCAACTTTACTTATAATACATAAATCTACTAATATGTACAGGAATTATATTTAGAGATTGTAGTAAAATTCAGAGCCATATTTTACTGTGCTGGTATCCCTGACATTATCACTCCAGATCATCCTTCCCCCTCTAAATTTCACAGAGTAATAAAAGGCCATCTAATATCCATTGGCATAAAAAGCCCAGATGGCTTGAGCTCGGAAATTAAAGTGCATGGATTTAGCATGATATACAACTTTGCCTAACAAAAGAAAAAGAAAAGAAATATCAAGAAACAGATTTCCATGGGTTTTACCAGTATTCAAGGAGCATCAAATTAAAGAAAAATGCCTGACAGCTTAATACGGTGATACCCCAAGAGATTTAAACCAACATTAGTCAATGCTAAGACAAACACTGCTATCCCTTTAAGTGAGAAGTTCTGGTCAACATTTAATATGCAATTTATGCACCGGTTTTAGGTTCTGCTGGTTCCTTATATGGAAAAATATTATGATCAGAATGACTTCTTTTTTTTATGTTATGCACACCTATAACCATCCTCCTTCAGGTGTGGGCCTAGGATCATGAACTGTGCCTTTGCAATATTTACATACATGAGGCTGTGTATTTTTGTCTTAATCCAGTTATGATTTAAGCACGTGCTTAAAATTAACCACTTGCTTAAGGATTATTCTGGTTTAGGGCCAGAATAGTAAGAACATTGTAGAATCAAGCCGTAAAATCTCAGCTGAGGTGTAAATTTGGTTAAATATTATATAAAATTAAAGCCAATTGAATTTAATTTCAGGTTCTAAAGTTTGGTTATGTTTGCTTATTAAACTGTAGACTATGTAATCCTTATCTTCCTTGCTCTCATAACCAGCTTCTACTTCTCTAGACTTGATGAGGTATGTATAAATGAGTAAAAGTATACAGGGTTGGGCCAAATGATATTTACCAAGCAAATATTATTGAGACCGCATAAGTGACAGCAAAATATAACATTGTATTTACTTGACGACAAGACAAGGCTTTTTCCCCCAGTTGGCACAGGGAAAAAAAGCCTCTTGTCTGATAACCAAAATCTCATTAAATATGTTTTCTATTGTTAAGCTATGGACAAAAGTAGTGTGTGCTCAGCAACTGAAACCAACTATGAAGTTGACTAAATGCAGCTGACACCGAGCATGATTATTAAACACATGGCCCATACCGGGCAAACACACTGACGGGAAGCTACCACAAGAATAGGTTAGGGCACCCCATCTGAGTAAGACACATAATAGGGCCCATCAAGTGTAGTCCGCCTCAGCACAGACTGAGGGAGACAAATTCAAGGAAAACCTCCAATAATTACCTGGAAACTTATAACAAATTTATATATTTTCCATCTATAGAATCTAATTTTTGGGGGGTTATCTTAAGACATATGATAGTGCCCATCAAGTGTAGGCCGCCTTAGCACTGACCGAGGGGGACAAATTTAAGGCAAACCTCCAATAAGTACCTGGAAAATTATAACAAATGTATACATTTTCCAGCTATAGCATCTAATTATTGGGGGATCATCTTATAATCACAGCCCTCTTCTATTCAAGTAAATATGGTATTTACATCAGAAGAGCATTCTACACATTAGCCGTATTTCCATCCTTCGCTGAACATTCATCTTTCCTTGTGCCTAATTCACATGACACGATGCTAAATCCTTTAAATGAAATATAACCCACAAGACAAACATCCTGCTTACTACACAGGAGGAGGAAAATGAGAGGACTTTAAAAAAAACCCAAAGAAATTAGGCAAACTTTACAGCATGAGTTGTTTAACTGGATGTGGTCTACTTCCTCATTTTAACTCCTGTGAAAACTCCAAAAATCAGCCAGGGCATAATAGCTAAACCAAAATGCAGCTGAAGAGAACTGAAGTTCATGGTACTAAATAGACTGTAACATCCTGGCCACAGGGCTTATAATTTGTTCTGTGTTTTATGGTGCCAAGCACAATAAGGTCCAATTCATTAGCAGGGCTCCTAGGCCCTGTAATGGTAATAAAATACTGATAAATACTGATAATAAACCAGAAGTTAAAATATCAATTGAACAAGCCCCCGAGAATTTAGAAACCATTAACAGGGCCTTACAAAACCATGAGATTAGCTTAAAATTAATGAGATATTATTTTTCTTGAAATAATAGATTGGGAGTTGGGGGGGGTGTTCATCAGACTCTTAAGCCTCTAGGAATAACATTTTCAAATCTCCCTTCAGAATTATGAGTGCTAGGGACATTTCACTTTTAAATTAAAGTTAAGATGCTTGCATAATCACAAATCTTCAGAAGCTGGGCATTTAAGAGGGAAAAGCTACCAAACTCATGATACAATTCTGAGAGTTGTTAGTTTTGAGACTCTCTCTCTGTCATATATATTATATATATAAGAGAGAGAGTCTCAAAACGAATAACTCATATTTTTATATATGAGAGAGAGACCTATATCTATATATAGATAGATACATATAGAGATATAGATATCTATATCTATGTGTGTGTGTATATAGATAGATAAGTTTCAACAATCAAGGTTGGACAGAAGGCTATTTAATTCTAACAATTGACATATGATTTAACAGGCCTATATATATTCACTATTTTATAACATGATCCACTTCTCCCTCACCCAGCTTCTAGTTTAGGGCTTATAAGATGCTGAGGAAGAAAAGAAGGAGGAAATTTATGTCCAAAGAAGTCCCTTGAAAGGACTTCATTTTCAGAGAAAATAAAGTTGAGGGCACTGAGCAGGGCCCCCAAATTTACTTGCTACAACATTCAATCAATCTGCCACCTCACTCACACGCATGAACTGCCCTTCACATGAGCAGTCAGACCACAGATATTTGCCAAAATTAAAAAAAGAAGAGAATCAATACAGAATCATTTGGAAATGAGATTCCAGGGAGAGTAAAATGATGCCTACACAAATTTGGTGGAAGTAAACCACACCTGACACATATTGGTGCAGACCAAGCCAATCACTATAAATGTACAATTACATACTACCTACACAATCATAGAAACATGGGTAGTATATGGGTACAGCAGGTTCATAGGCATTTTCATGTAAATAATCATTTAAAGCTTCAAAATTAGCCCAAACTGTGATGGATACACATTACAAAGAAGAGGAACAAAGTGGCACTGAAATCTTCCTCTTCATAATGCAACATTTTTTAAATCTTATTTTCTATCTCTATTGAAATGGCATTTTCCTTGACTAAGGCAAAGACTGTATTTCAAAGACATCAACCCTTCCAGCTAAAGTATAATAGTGGGCATATATGATACTTGTACTATTTCTTAGTTATAGTATAGCAAACGGGAAGGAAGTTATACTGTTCTAAATGTGAACGTTCCTATGTGCAGGGTCTGAACCGCCTTTGAAGTTTAAGGTAGGGCAGTTTGAAATGTTCCTAATTTATTCTAGATGCCTTCGCCATATCTCATTTTCTAGGCCTGGTGTGCACACTCTCACTGCAGAGGTGCCTTTACTGCAGGGCACAGCAAGAGCCAATAAAGTCTCTGTAAACCTCAACATTTATCTGATGTCAAAAGCAGCAGTTGCGATGCATCAAACATGTATGTGATCAACTAAATTGGAAGTGAACTCAACATTAAGATGATAAACCTGGTTATTGAAAGAGAGCAATGCCTACAGCAGTCAGATGCACAAGGCTAATTGATCTCTGCTATGTCATAGGCATTCCTTAAATATGGAATTCTAACTCCACTTGAATCAGCAGGTCTGGACTCACCTGGCATCCCACATAGTCTACTATAAAATAAAAAGGATTAAGACAAGGTCAGGCGGTTAACTAGATTAAACATTATCTTTTCTCCTCTGTGAGCATGCAACCAGTCCAGACTGAAATGAATTCATTGGGTCGGTTCCCCAATGGGCAGTTTATATCAATGTCATCAAATATAACTGAGTATTGCTATAAAAGGCAACATAATCAGTTTCTACTCTGGGGAAACTCCCAAATGATTTAAATATGACAAATATGCTTCTTTTCACTGAAAGGGTGGTCTTTCTAGGTCATGTTAAGGTCTTTTGTAAACCTGCAAGGGGGGGAGGGGTTCTTATGATGCCTGCATAATAACCTGCAGTAGAATATCATAAATAACAGGCTCAATTGTCAGTGCAGGCATTCCTATAACCTTCACAAAATGCAAATACTCCATCCTCTCATCTGAAATACTACCTGTTTCTAGACCTAGCTGTGTGTTGTGCTGATAATTCTCAGCCGCTACACTCCATATGACTATTTACAATTACAAAGCCAGGATTACCATTATTAGAAATTATGCTCTTTCTGTTTTTAAATTTTAGAGTCCCTTGCCAAAAATTTGAGTTCGAGGGATTGAATTTCCAGAAATAAAGTCATGGAGATTTTGGATATGCAGACAAAAAGACACTAGTTAATAACCAGTATCCTTGGCTTATACTGAAAGCATTTTCCACGAATAATTGCTTAAAGTTGCATCACACTGCTTTTGTGTTTTCACTCAGTAAACATCTAAAAGACGGACCTTTTCAAGTACAAATGTCCTTGGATGAGTATTTGTATCTGATCCAACAATATCCTCGTCTATTCAGGAAATAATGACATATTTTTCTCATCAATCATCCCTAATTATCACACTGCAAATTTTAAATTTGGAGACTCAGTTGGAGAACTGCATACAGAAAATTGCCCATGATCAATTCAGAGATGCTTTAAAACAAAGAACTGTAAAGAACATGCAAAAGATATCAGGATAAGGAATTCAGGGAAACTGCAATCTATTTACAGCTAGATTGAAAATGAATATAAAGGTAAGGCTAAACTTCTTGGATAAGTTGTTTTCTGTGAATTACTCGGGACGATTGAAAGTCAAATAATAAAATGTCTCACTTCTGCTCTTAAAATACACATTCTTTTTTAAGTTACTGCACATGCAAATGATGGAGAAATTACTTTGTGCACAAATGTCCTTGGTTAGTTTGCTGCTTTTATCAGTCAAACTAATTGAAACTGTCCAGGCTGTTGTGGTAGCTGCAAAAAGGGAGCCCACATTAGATCCAATTCTGTTCCTTGCAAAATGAATTTCATGTATGAACGTCATTATGAACAGGAATAGGTTCTAAAGCCCATGGGTGAGCAGGATTAGGCTCTAAAGGCCATGGGTGAGATCCTTGCTTGAGTTAAGATGAGGTTTCACCTCAAAACTCCAGTTTAGAGAAAGGAAAAGAGAGGATAATGGTAGAGATGCATCAAATATTCTCCTTCCAGGCCTTATCATGCAGAGATCATTAAAAAGTTCCTCCATTCAAAACATGCTTGATTGAGACCAGAGAAGGGTGGCAACTGCACAAAGAATGACGCATAGAATAATACTGATTATCAGTAACTTACTTGTATGTTCCTTGCCTCTTCTAAGAAATTCAGCAAGGGGTAATACAAAGTTAAAAGGCCACCACAGCAGAAGCGTTTAAGAAACCATGCTGCCAAGAGGCTTGAGAAGTTTAAGAGAGAAAAGGCCTTTGGATATGGTTGACCTCAGGTTCTAATAGGTTTCTGGAGACACATATCTGCCTAATTCTAAGAGATGGGAGAAGCTCAATAAAAAGATTTGGAGGAAACTTCATTGATTGTTCAGAAAGGTATTTAAGCTTGTACCTACCTAATAAAATCAAACTGCTAACTTGCATCACAGGTAGAAACAAACTTCAGTACCTTTCTGAACTACAGACTCGATAACAACACTTTAAAGAATAAGCAATTACTTTATTCCAGATGAGGAAAAAAAAAAAGTCTACAAAATCCTGTTACAAGTAGCCTTAGGATGGTGCATCAAATTCTGTTTAAGGATGTAGACTCACCACTTCCACTGACTTTGGAGGATGACAGCCCCATTCCATTAAAATCAATGGAAGCTTTGCAATTAACTCCCGTTTCACTTAAACTTCTAAATGAATTGCAATGGGACTTGCACATGCGTAAGGGATGGTAAAATTCAGCCCCACGACTAGCTTCTATATTAATACCCACTAGGCCTCTGCAAAGCAGCTAGTATTCACTTCAGAATTGGATTCAGCCAATTTGGGGGACAGTGATTCAATTTCGTGATTCAAATCACTGCCCCAAAATAAATTCAGCCAAATCCAATTCACAGGTTTGGCAGCCACCGAATCGGCCAGATCTTCAACTTGAACAGGCCTCATCCCCTGCTCACTCTCCCAGCCCCATCAATGCCTGCCTTGCCTGGCCCCAGCATCCTGGCTCTTAAATAAAAAAAAAAAAAAAAGCCCTGCACTTACCAGCTTCTGCCAGGTGTGGGGGGAGGGGCAATCCCTGTTGCCCCCCACTGCCCTGCACTGTGTGGAGGGTCTCTGCCATGAGCCCCCAGAATCCCCGAGGGCTGCTGCAGCAGCCGATGAGTGCAGGGCTTTGGTTTTTTTGGGGTTTTGTTTAAAGTGCCGGGACACTGGGGCTGGGCAGGGCAGCTATTGTCTTGGCTGGGGGAGTGGATGGGGGTCAGGGGTTGCTCAAGGGGACTGAGGGAGCAGGAAGGGGATGGGGCCTGGTGGGGGTCTACCCATAGTTCCCTCCCCCTCTTTAGCCACCTCCCCCCATCCCCTACTTACTAGCACAGAGTCCAGGTCCAGCTCCCTGTGGCAGTGAGCAGGGGCTGTCCAAATCTCTGAATCTCTCCAATGCTGTCTGAACCTTTTCCAAATTGATTCAGAGATCTTTGAATCAATTCAGACCTTTTTATTGGTCTCCCGATTCGATTTGAATTTGGAGATTCACCTGACAAATCAACTCGTATCTCCTCCAAATCAAATCAGCACCTGAAGCTTCGCATAGCCCTAATAGCTACCCTCATTTTGTGCCCAAATCCCTGAGCCATGGAGAGTTGTGCAGCTCACTGTGGCATAAAGGTCTGTCAGCGTACTGCTAAAAGCACCTCAATTTCAAGTACCAGCCACGATAAAAATGTGATTTTTCTTTATCCACATTAACATAGATTCATTTTAAAGGACTGATAGCTACAAAGAGCAACCAAGCATACACAGCATCTAGAGTGTTTTTCAAATGGTACTGATCTGAGTCATCCTCATGTATCACAAAGAAAGTAATATTGCTACCAGGCAGAGTTGTGTGCTTTATAAATCCTCTGGATACAAAGTGGCCTGTTTTTTCTGAATAAGGGATTTTGAAACTTTTGAAATCTGCCTGGAGATTAGTAAGCAGAGAAATTGATTATTAAGAAATATCTACTGTGAAATGAAAAATAAGTCTTTAAAAAAACCCAACAACAACAAAACAACAAGCCTGAAGTATATCATTACAATAAAAGGCTGATCAAAAAGGCACTCAAAAGCTTTTTATGGCAAAACCCTAAAACAAAATAACCTACCATGGCATATATTACAGAGTTAAATACTCAAAAATAAGGGCATGTTTAAACATTTATTTTACCAAGAAACAGAGGGCCTAATGCTTTGATCATTAACACAGGAAATATAAAACAAGAATCATATGCTTTGATACTCTAAACTTGCCCTTTTTGTTAAAGTAGGGCCAATTATGGTCATAAAGAGCGTCAACAGGGTTTGCAGCATACTGTATTCCTAGTAGCTCATACCTGTGAAAACATTCACAAATTAATGGAACTGTGATATCCAATTGAGTGCCCATGAGCCCCACAATTTGGTCTCCTTAATGCTCCCCATTTCCTTCATCTCCATCTCTCTTCACCTGGGCAGTTGTTGCCCTCAGTAGGCTACAATAAGAACATGATAGCAGCTGTAAGTGGGTATATATAGGGCTAGAGCAAGAAAGGGTATTCACATTCATGTGCAGTCCAAGATCAAGAAACAATTCCTGCTCTGTTCCAGGGTATCAATGCAAAGAAACTGCATGCTATCTTATACGGAGCCAAGGCAGCTTTTCTTAAGGCCTTGTTGCCAGGGGGAGGGACACCGTGTGCATATTCAAAAGACGGTTGTAGGTCTCCAAGAAAAACGATCTGCTTGCAGATACCTTTCAGCAACTACTTAGCTACATGGCCCCTAAAGTCTTAATTGAGGCTAAAAATTTCTCTCCTTAGCTAGCTCTGTTGGACAATTTCCTCAGATTTGAGCCATTTCACTTGACTTTGCTCCATTTATCAGGATTCTGGCACTCGGACCATAAACTGGATGATTGCATTTACTACTCACTTACTTTTTAAGGGCTTGATAAAACAGCAAATTATGTCTGGGCTCCACACCTCCAAAATCTGCACAAAGCCTCAGAAGCCCCCACAATCAAATGTGACCACCTCAGGCAAGCTTCATCTCTGCAGAAAGGACGCATGTATTTTTATTTAATTTGGACCTTGGTACATAGTAATAGGAGGAGGCTGGCTCTAAAACAGTCACTCTTCCTTGAGAGCCCAGTGATTCTCAACATGAACAGAGCCAGTTTTTCAAAGGATACATTAGGAATATGCAGTTAATTTGCAATTAAACACCCAATTGAGCACACAAATATATAGAATTATTTTTCTAAGTGAAAATTAAGTGATGAGTGCTGCTGAAAATAATGAACTATATACCCACCCATATAACTAACTCAGAACTCAGGGTCCAATCCGGTAATAGGAAGTCCAGGGTACTCAGTAATCCCTCAGTGGGACTTCATCAGCAACCCAGAGGCAACTGGAAGGGCATGGCCCTCTCTTAGGAGGCCAATTGTGCATGCAAAACAGCAGCAGGTTTTTAAAACATTTAGGGAAAAATTGTTGTGTCAGAATTGCACAGTGATCAATAGTTTCTTTTGCTCATTAACTTATACATCCCCTCATTTACTCTGCTAATAGTTCTTTTCTCCCCGTTTAAGCAAACCCCAGGTTTTCTAACCAAAAAGAAAATAAGTAGGAGGCAAAAGTGGAATGTTATTGATGAAACTAAAAAGTTAATTACTTCAGAATATTGACCAGTTGTTTTTATAATGCATTTTCCCCTACAATTCTAATTCCTTCCAGATATTTGTTGCACTTTATCAAGCCCCAGCCTTGAATACATAGCACTCATTGTTTTACAAGAGATTCCCTCCTTTTTAAAAATGAACCTGTGCCCATTTGCACTATCAATGAGGACCTTCTTGCTCTCCTTTCATTTATACCTACACATTGGATCAATAGTGTTGCATGGGAAGATTTGTCAGTCATTTTGTATTAACTCAGATGACACCTGGATTCACATGTGCACCAGAGCTCCTGTGCTGAACCTAGGGAGGCAAAGTTGGGGAAATAATATCTTTCCATCACCTGGAAACAAGTCAGATGTCAAATTAATAGGCTAGGTTTAGATTCTGCTGGCTGGCCACATGTTACTGGAGGCTGTTGTGCTGGCAGAGAACAACAGAGCAGTGTAGAGATACCCTTTTCTGATTTGTCTGTGTGTGCACCAACACTGAATACCCCTAAAATCTTAAAGGGATTTTCTGTTCCCCTTTTCATGGAGAGGCCACAAAGCAGGCAGAGTGTGCCAAATCATCCAAATGTGTACTATGTCCGTTGTTAACCACCAGGGTTGTGAACACGAAAACTTAGACCTGGCCCAAGGATGGCCCACCTGAATCAGGAACTGATGGTCCTAACAAAAGGCAGACAGGCCTCACTTGAATCAAGTGGTATGATGATGGGGCTTTCTCCAGACAGGCAAATAGCCTATTTCTGAGAAGTCCCTGCCTTGGGTGCCCCAAAAAGGGGAGGTCCCTGGCTCTGCATGAATGCCTTTGCCAGTCCCTGGTGCAGCAAGGAGCCAGGAGGCAGTGCAGAACCTGCAAGAAGCTAGACAGCAGTGATGAAATCAGCACAAAGCCAGGGAGCAACAGGAGCCAACACCCAGCCAGAAAGGGCCACGGAGATCAGGATTGAGTCCTCTGCTGTCTCTGGCTCCATGCCGATTCCCCCACCGCTCCCTGGCTCTGCAGGAAACGCGAACCAGCACAGGACCCAAAGGGGAGCCAGAGTCTGGTGAGGGAACCAGCAACGAGTCCTGGGCTGCTCTGTGGCTTCAAGCTGATTGCCTTGCCAGTCCCTGGCTCTGTGCTGGGTCCCTTGCCGCTGTCTCGTGCTGCACCAAGAGGGGCAAGAGAATCAGCGTAGAGCCCGGGAGCACCACAGGACCCAGCGTGCAGGCAGAGAGCAGCAAGGGACCCAGCATGAGTCACAGCACCCAGGAGCACCCAGCAGCACAGCATGCAGTACTGGGGGAGGGGGCACTCAGTAAGAGAGGTATAGGGAGGGCAGGTGATAGGGGAGCAAGGGGTCACGATCAGACCATCACTTGCACCCCTGCTTTTGCTTTCACTGCCACAGCAGTAGGGGGGAAACAAATATAATTTTTCCATTTACAGAATTTAGTCGGGGGGGGGGAGAGGGGGACTTGTTTTAAATTCAAATTGGTCTTGATAAATATGATAAATGAAGATACAGAGCGTGCATATCTCTACCATGCTGAACTAGTCGTAAACAATATCTAGTGGAAAACATCTAAAATGACAGAAAAAAATTAAATCAGGACTATGTGATTAAAAAACTCCCCTGTGATAACATTTTCCCCAATATAAAATTATAAAGAATAAACCAGACCTTTCTATCAATAAAAGTATTGGGTTTTTTGCAAATTGCCTTTTTTTAAAGACTGTAATACTATTTGGCCTAACTTAGACATACCTGCCAATAATCCCAGCGTCAACATTTGAGCATCCACATTTACAAACTTTATTACAGTTTAAAAGCAACTGCACGCATATTTATGAAGATGGTGAATTATTAAAATATAGATATTTACATCTTAATTCTGTATATTATTATTGTTATTTATATAATTAAATATATTTTTTTAAGGATGTGTGTTAATACGGGCACATTTTTAAGGCACAGAACTTCAGCCCTCCACGCTTGTGTGTGTCTATTAAAAGTTAATCGAAGACAGACATTCTGCTTTTTTATTGAAACTCAGCTCCAAATGATTAAATTGTGATCAGCACCTATGATATTTCTTCTTTCCAAAGTGAACCTGTCCTTGACTGTGGCTGAAGCCCAAAAATAGATTTTGTATGTTGGAAAGATACCGTTGCTCCCTCCTTTTCTGGAAAGCAAGGTTTCTGCTTGCTTTATATGACCGTAGAGGAAAGACGGGCTGCATAAACCACATGGGATCTACACCTTAAATTTTAGAGCTGTTCTTGGAAGAGCAGCACTGAGGAGGTCTCTCTTATCAGGGGCAGTAGGTGAAGAGATAACTCACCCTCTCCTGAACATGCCAGCATAGGTGGCACAATCAGTACATAGGGTAGCTAATCTGTTGTTCATATCGACAACAGAGGAGGAGAAAACAGACAACAACCAACAAACAACACGATCCCAGGCCTGGTCCCCAGACAGAACGCCGATGTCTACCCCTTACTAAATCCAGACTCTTTAATTAATCTTTTAGTATTCACCTATTGCCTAACGTCAGTTCAGGAAATCTCTGCCAGTGAACTGATTGAGGAAGAAAGTTTAATCATGGAGCGGTACGTGAGCGACCACCGGTGAAATGAATCGCCAGATTTCACATTCCCAGGTTCATGCTGTTTAAAAGGTCAGGCAAGGTCATTCGATCTAGGCTGACTTCACATATACCACAGGCTATTAAATTAGATCCCATCACCCTTCCATTGAGCCCGATAAGTAAGGCTGTTAGTCTGGACTTGAAGACATCAGGAAAAAGAGAATCCACCACTTCCCATGAATATTTGTTCAAATGATTAATCACCCTCACTGTTAGCAATCACTCTCTTATTTTTCATTTGCCTTTGTCTGGCTTCACTTCATAGGTGTTGCCTTTCTTCTCTGATAGATTAAAGAGATCTTTGGTGGCAGCCTCTCTTCCCAGGTAGGTATTTCCATTCCATAATCAGGTCATCTCCCAATCTTCTGTTTGGTATTCTAGACAGACTGTGATCTTTAAGAGTCTCACACTATAATTTTCTCCAGACGGTCAAACACATTTGTGATTCTTTTCTGCACCTCTCTAATTTTGCTATATCTTTTTAAAATGTGGACACACAAGTGGTCCTCTAGTATTAATCTTGGTACCAAGGTGTCATAAACAGAGGCAAGTTCACCTCCTTTTTCCCCACTCGCACCTCTCTTTCTGTACATCCGAGGATTTCATTAGCCCTACTTACTGCAATGAAAACCAGTTATTTATCAGAGTCCTGCATTCTGTAACTATGGCCCCTGCTGCAATATGTACATGTTTGTATTTAGCTATATTAAAACACTTTTTGCCTGAATAGGCCCAGTTTATCAAGTAACTCAAACAGGGCTATATGGCTGTTCTTCCCTCCCTGTTACAAACTACCATACCAATGTGCAACTAATCAAAGGTGGGGCTTCATCTAGTCCAGATCATTCATAAAACATGTTGAACATCATTAAAGCCAAATGGTTCTAGTTTTGGGGGTCAGATTCAAACTCTATTTTACTGGAAGCAGCACATACACTCTACAGCCACTACCATTCCTCAACCTCCCCAACATTGTCAGGTTTTCTACAGCAGTTCCTAACCAAAACTTATGGCCAGATTCAGCAAACCAAATATTCTCACTAAAGAGCATTAATTTGTGTGGGCAATCCCATCAATTTTTGTGGAAACTTCTGAAGGGCTGGGCTGCAGGATTTGGCCCTAGCTTATTTTGCAGTCCTCCCTTCTCAGTCAACCCCAAATGCCCCATCACGTATGCTGTTTTCAAAAGCACTGTAAGAAAATTTGGAAGAGTCCTAACCAAATGCTTTGGTCAAAACTCCCTAAGGTTCAATTGTAGATCCAATCTCCACAATAGTACAAACTACAACTCCCGCTGGAATGAGATGGTTTCACAGGTATGGCAAACTGGACCTGCATTTTGTCCTCTCAAGTACTCTAATGTCATTTTTGCCCCCCACCCCAACCCCTAGATCTACAAATCCAGACTCAGAGACCTTGTAAATCCAGATCCTCATCCAAATAAGCTTATTAGGGCTCCCTTCTCAAATATGGTCACCCAGTAAATAAAAGGAACTGAACTCTTACTTGCTTAAGTTTCCTTTTGCCAAGAGTGATGTAAGACTCAAGGTAGTGTTTTGGTTGTGGTAACTGCTCCTTTTTCTGCCGGGAAGGATTTATAATTACTTTCTGACTTACTCCAGTCGCTCAGTATGGTGAGAAAGAGTGCAGGGTGGTAAAATATATCATGGAAAAGTAGAAGAGAGAATGACAAAAGAGGAGGCAGAAGCAAGGGAAACAACATAAAAAAATAAGGGTATATATGCAAAGTCTGCAGGGCAGCGATGAAGCCTTTTGTAGATGGTAGTGCAACACATCATATGGGATCCTAATGTTGTCTGGGACCCCTGAGTGCCACTATAATATAGTAACATCAGCAAATGATTGAGCAACATTAAAACTGGAAAAAATATGTGAGCTAAATATGTAATGTAGGTTACAAACAGGAGAAAGGAATTCTAATTATGGGTTTGTTTGTTTTAGGGTTTTTTTAAAACTAGTTTTGTTTTAACATGCTGTAAAACCAAACATGTGGAAGACAGAGATAAGGAAAAATGGGCAAAAGAAGGGGAGGGGGCAGAGAGCCAGAAATGCAAGCAAGTAAAGGGGCATAAACATTACCAAAAAGTTGAAAAAAAATAAAAATGACAGAGCAAAAATACCTTTAGGAATGAAATCCTGGCCCTGTTAAAATCAAGGGGAATTCTCCCCTAACTGATTTGAAAGGGGAGTCAAACATAGGCATTGTGGGCTGGATGCAGTCCATGGAGCCACTTCATCCAGTCCAGTCCACCAAGCTACCCTAAGTGGAGGCCATGGCTTGAAGGGGCATAGCTCTCACAGAATCTGGGCCCCTCGGTCCTGGCTGACAGAGCCATCAGTGGCAGGGGGGTAAGCAAGGACTGTGCCAACATAGCCTCACTTGCCTTACAGACAGTTGGCCTGCCATCCTTTGTCCTACCACCGCCAGTCCTGCTGCAGTCCCCACCATTGTCCTCACCACACCTGCCACTGGCGTCACCAGTGCCACTCCATGACCTGGGTCAGATCCAGCCCACAAAGGAGTTCTGTGGTCCAAGTCCAGACCAGGACGTGGGGTGAGTCTGACACCCTTGCCCTACTCATTGCAAGAAAGCAAAATGCTTTGCATTTAGTATTCCACAACAAAGGTGAATCTATTTTCTTTTTTCCCCCAAATATTTTGAGCTAACAAAGATTGAAATTACTGCAGAGCCAAACAAGACACATGTCTCAATCTGTGTCCTAATAATAAGGGCTGAGGACCAAATAAAGAAGGGAAGAAATGATAAATGAAGACAAGGCCAATCTTTCCACCTGCATGTGGTTAGTACCATGGTAGACAGGAATATGTGTGGTGTTTTACTCTGTGACTTACTCACGTGTTTGAAGTCAAGCACATATAGTTGCATGTAGACTCAGAAGCTTACACCCAAATAAACGAGCACTCTGCTGACTGGCATTTCCCATCCCAGATTGCAAACTCTGCACCTTACTCAAGCTTCTGCTACCCAGATCCTGATAGCTATTTCATTATTTCTGGCAGCTAACAATGAAATGCAGCATGAGATCTATGTGCAAGGGTGCTGCACAGCAGTTGAACTCTCACAGTGATAACTGACCTTTGGTAAAGATAATGAGATTGGATCTAAATAATTTAGATAAATAGCTGCAGTCATTTTGTGGAAAATGGCATTTTTATAGAAACAAAGACCGTTTCTGTTCACAAAATATTAAGTGGTTATGCTCTGGTCTTCAGTGTGCTTTCAGTGGCCAACAGAACCATTCTGCATTCTTTTAATTATAAAATCTGGAGATGCTGGTCTTTTATAATTGCTTCTGTGAATTGGACATAAAGTGCCTTGTTTAATTATTTACTGGGCCAGCAGCACAGTCTTTCCAAGCACCAAAATAATACCAGGCTTGTTTATAACCTATCCTCAACAGAAAAAAAACAAATGCTCTATTTGACATCAAGAGCACAAATGTAACTCAGTTTTAATGTATTAGCTGCTAATCAAGCCTTATGTGAAAACAGTGAAATGTGTTTTATTTCAGTGGTGCCAACCGATGCTGGAAACAGAGGCGCGGATGTACCCAGGAAGTAAGCAGAAAAGGAGGGGAGTGGGAACTAAACAGCACGATCACTGTGAATTGGCAGCAGCCTTTCCCTAGTCCTACCATGTCTTTGTGGCTCTGTTATAGCAGGGGATGTGGCTGGCCAGCAATGCGAAGGCTGAGCTGCAGAACAGATGCTTTAGGCAGCATGCTGCACAAACGCATTTTACAGCACAACCCTCCATATACAACTTCTTCCTTGTGAGGGGTTAAGAATAGCAAGCACAACTAAAGGGGCTACCAGCCACCTCTGGTCCAGGCCATGTAGGTATATAATAGATAGAATTAAATCAGGTTAAGTTTTAGTCTCCAGTTTTAGTCTCCAGTTTAAATGCTTCTGCCAACAATACCAAAGAGCAAGAATCTCCATCTTTGCAGCCTGCCTAGATGATCCCATGGTCTGTTTATTCCTCCTGTGCTGTGTGTTATTATCATTTCACAGTTTCACTGCCTGTAGCAGCACAGTCGTACCAGAGCCAGAAGCCACAGATTTTGGAGTCAGTCCAGTGGGTTTGGGAAAATCCCCAAAAGCTTGAGATTTAGTCTGGCATGGGCTGTGCTCCACTTCACCTCAGGGCATGTTTAAATCTGTGGCATGCCAAGTACTAGATGTAACGATGTCCGAATCAAAGATTTCAGTCTAGCACGATATGCAAATTTTAGACAGACAAGACTCCAGCAACCCTGGGCTCTCAATTACCCTTTTTCTTTTTTTTCAATCTTGGATCCAGTTCCCTCTTTCTTCTAGAGATTTCTTTCTTTGGCATAAGATTTCAGCAGAGAGGGAAAATATGGCACTACCTATGAACCGCCTCTGATACTTCATTATAACAATTCAGCAAAAAGGATAACAAAACACCAAACTAGATCCAGCGTAAACAGACACTAGAAATGCTGTGAAAAAAAATGCAGGGAAGATGAAGGAGATGGGTAAATGCCCACAAAGCCTGACCTGTCATTATAGAAAGGGGAAGGCTGATGACAATACAAAGCCCCCATTTAGTATTTCCAAAGTAGAAAGCAAAACGCAACAGAATATCCCACGCAGTTAACGTATAGTAGACATGGAACTAACCTTATAGAGCAACGGTGATTGTCCGAGCTTCAAAAGTGCAATTTTATTAGCCACATTTGTAATGACACGGATCTGGACCAAATCTTCAACAGTCCCATACTGCACATCGACGAGTTCTGCCTGAAGATGGAAAAGATCGTTTAAACGATACTTAAAGCCACTGACCGGGTAGTTTGCTTTTGCACCTGAAACAGTTACCTCCAGAATAATACACTAATACATCAAAAATCTACTAGTGTCTTACCTCCATTTCTCAAAGCATGCTTTTAAAATCAAATCCTGAAATTCAAAGAGAGAGAGCCTTGCGTTTTGCCACGTTATTTTAAAAGTGCATTGTTTTTTATATGCGGAAAGCATGAAAACTACTGGTATTTTGTAACAAAACTCAGATGAGGACAATAGTTTCAGGTAAAATGTAAAGAACTAGTGGTGCACACATTTTACTTGAAGAACATGATAAAAGTAAAAGTTGAAGATGTTTTTAGGCTACTGGAAAATATTTCATATTTTTACCTACACTGATAAGCCCATCTGAAAAGCTCTTTCTGAAAGAACATGAAAGTGCAACACCAACTGGGGAGAGAAAATTTACTGTGTGTGTATTCACATTTATACACAATTTTGCATTTTTCATCTCAATTCTTCTTTCATGAGTGTCCTTAGAAAATGTATGCTGCAATAATTACTTGGAGCCTCCAAAGTCAGAATGGTTTGAAAGGTTACAATAAAAATATGTAGACTGCTTTTTAAGGAGACCTCTGATCTAGTTCCTTTGTGAAATGTGCCTTTCCCACTTACCCTCAAGCAAACTGAAAATCACAGTGTTTGCTGTTCAGATGAGAGGAACCATATTGAATTTTCCTGAGGCACAAATCAATATACAAAGATATGATAGAGTAATGTGTCAAAGCCATTTGCTTCTGCAATGTGCCTCTCTCATTTATATTCAAGCTGTCTCTCCCCATATCATTCCTACTAACTAGTCCTAGTTAAGTGCCTCCCACTTTTTGCTTCCTTTTCAACACTACAGAACCATTTATACAAGTCCTGCTGCATTCAACTGTCCACATAAATTACGATCAAACTTCCAGGTGAATATTGTATCCTGATCACAATATGTACCCTGGTTCTCTAAAGTTAATAACCTTCTCAGGAAGAACTACCTGATTGAAAACTTGCAAAAAACATTATTCAGATTTTTGTTTCCTGAGCATCTGAATGGTGTTGACTGCTGTACAAAGTAATGAAGATGACATGTCCTGTGCTTCAGAGAACTTACAATAAATTAAATATTGGGTTAAAATGGCAGGGTAGTTCACCATTTCAATCACACACCTCCAGCTGCAGATAGCATGGATTATTAAAATAAAAAAATGGCTGGGTATATTAGATATTATTGCAAGCACATGGTTAATTATTAAAGTAAATTAATTACATGTTTTCCACTTGAAGGTACTGCCAGAGGTCCCAATATCCATTATGTATGTTGAAACAACTGTGTATATCAGCTAGGACTTCTGCCGCTGTCATGACTTTAAGGCTCTTACATTCCTGTATTCCACTTTAAATTTCAATTAGTTTTTTCTTACATCTAATTTTACCTTTTGGGAGAGATGGTTACCCACAGAGTACATGACTATCAGCTGCATCACCAAATCCAGCCATCTCAGTAAGGTGTCATATAGTCAGCAGGAGCACTTACTTAAAAGACACTCAAAAGAAGTTTGTATAACAAAACATCAGAGGGACGACAGAAATCACTACACTAAAATTTAGTGTGCAGTATTTGAAAGGAAATAGACGTAACAAAATCTTGGGTAGAACTCCACAGGACAAAGACAATGGCTGCTACTAAGTGAATTACTAAACAGAGGCTGAGGAAAATTATAGAAATGTGGTAGCATGTTTCAGAGACTCAAAAATGAACTGGGGTTTTAATTACACTCGGTATAACCATGGGAAAGCCCCACCCAAGGCTTCACTAGAGTGTGGAATTAAGGGCAGAACTTGGTCATTGAAGTATTTAATGACAACTACTCATTAAATACATTATAACCTCATTAGTTCAAGGTCAGTCCTTTATGCTTCTTTAGAGCTCCGTACAATGGAGTGAACTTTAAGTACTAACATAATAGAAATCATCAACAATAACAACAGAAATGCTAAGGGAAAGTGTTATTTGAAGAACTCTACCCCTGTCAATAATCTATTCAGAAACATATTTCATTTTATGCATGGTTCAACTCTATTTTAATTATATATATCCCTAATATGAAAAAGATTAATATAATAAAGAGCAGATGCTAAGTTTTGTTTTTGATTTCAATGATGATTACAGCGTGACATAATCCTAATCTTATACATTTTAAATATTTTACAGAGACACACATTGGCGGCAAACTATAATAAACTGCTTTCCTTCAGCAGAATAATGCTGCTTAAAAAGAAAGAAAAACATCCTTTTATCGGATACTGAAAAAGAACACTTTTATACATGGTTCAGATATGCAATGGTAAATCCTCTTATCCTAAAATTGGGAAGCCACAAAACAATGAGTTATTTCATCCATCTGAACTGGATACTTACTCTTTGAATTGTCCCGTGGTATGTAGTTTGAAAGATATGACTATTTAAAACCAAATTGCAGTGTGCTCTGTGGAGTTAAGTAGCATCCCCCCATGCATGAAATGAAGTAAAAATAGGTAACACAACAAACATTTTTAGAAGAACAAATCCTTTCACAGTAGATCTATTGTTTATTTTTAAGATGGTGTGTGGTGAGCTGTAAGAATATAATTTCAACCAAAAATTATGTTAACCCTCTCCTTCTGCCCTTCCGCACCCATCCAAAACCTCCCCTATCAGGACTGCAATCAACTCAAGCACTTCAAAAGTCAGGAGATGCCACAACAAACTTTCTAGTACACCCCTGATTTGCCCACTGTGTGCATATTTATTAGGACTGTGCAAAGTGACTCCTATTCGCTACAGATTCAGCTGATTTGGAAGACAGTGATTCAATTCAGTGATTTGAATCACTGGCACGAATCGATTCAGCCGAATCCGATTTAGAGATTGGGCTGCCGCCAAATTGGCTGAATCTCTGAATCAAACAGGCCCCATCCCTTGCCCACTCTCCTAGCCCCAATGGCTGCCCTACCCAGCCCCGGTGTCCTGGATCTTTAAAAAAAACCCAAAAAAACCAAACAAACAAAAAAACAAACCCACACTCTCCAGCTCCTGCCAGGCAGAGGGGGGCGATCTCTGTTGTACCCCACTTCCCTGTGCTGCATGGGGGACTCTGCCACGAGCCCCCAGAAGCCCCAATGGCTGCTGCAGCAGCCAGTGAGTGTGGGAATTTAAAAAAAAAAGGAGCCAGGAACCTGGGGCCATGCGGGGCAGCCATTGACGGGGCTGCGAGAGCAGGCAGGGGTCGGGGGGTGCTCAGGAGGGCTGTGGGAGTGGCCAGAGGACGGGATCTGGTGGGGGTCTCCCTCATAGTTTCCTCCTCCCTCCTGCAGCCCCCTCCCCCACCTCCTACTTACTGGCATGGAGCCTGCGTCCAGCTCCCTGCAGCAGCGAGCGGAAACTGCCCAAATCACCGAATCTCCGAATATTTTTCTGAATCTTTTCTGAATTGATTTGGAGGTTTTAAATTGATTCAACCTTTTTTATTGATCTCCCAATTCAATTTGTATTCAGAGATTCAGCTGCCAAATTGGACTGAATCTCCTCCAGATCGAATCAGCACCTGAAGCTTTGCACAGCCCTAATATTTATTAGGAACCCAAATGTCCAGAAAGACAGGCAGGAAAACAATATATGCCAGCCACAGTAATTTATCAGTATAACAGATCACACTTTAGGAACTGATCAATATTTGGAAACTGAAAATTATGAATATCTGTACACAAAGAACTGTGGACACTTGCACTGGAGCTATATTAAACACCGAACTTGAAACTTCCCATTGACATCAAATACTTGATTATTTATAAGTGCAGTATAGGAAACCTAGTTACCTATATCAAAGGGAAATGTATTAAGACAATCCATTCCTGCCATAATCCTGATGCCTTCACTAGCTTTGTCCAAGAGCCTAAAATGGGGTGGGGGAGTAGGGCATATATCCCAGGTGCTGCCTAAGGGAAGGGGCACCAAAAGGAGTGTGTGTACG
Organism: Crocodylus porosus; assembly: GCF_001723895.1. Taxonomy (NCBI): domain Eukaryota; kingdom Metazoa; phylum Chordata; order Crocodylia; family Crocodylidae; genus Crocodylus; species Crocodylus porosus. Next base: position 16,868,290 of record NW_017728910.1, on the reverse strand, counting down.
GAAGGTGGGTGGGAGGAGGGGGCTCATTGTCTTGCTCCCTGCTTGGCTTGCATTTCCCAGCTAAACACTGCAGTGGTACAGGAAGTGTGTGTTATACAGTTCACAGTACTGTGGGAATTATAGTTTTTTAGAGTGGCAATGGAGTTTGCTGCTGCTGCTGCCGGCAGAATTGGTTTTAATTCTTGCTGCCAAAAATCAGCTTGTTTGGTTTTTTTGGTTCTTCAAACATGGGCTTCAGCAGCGATAAATGAAGTAAATGTTTTTGCCCCAACAGCAGCAAACTCCAACACAGCTCTACAGAACTACAATTCCCAGAACACCTTGCACTCCATTGCCCACACTGCTGCTTACTGCTGTGTGCTGCCTACTGGGGGAAGGATGGGAAGAACTGCCCTAGGCACCTTCTTCTCATGTTATGCCTTGGGTTTTGCACATGGGATGATTTTAGTCATACCTTCTATCATTTGTGCCCAACAAGCTGGCTGGGGAACAGATTGTGGCTGATTTTCCGTCTGTATGGCAAAAGGGAGAAAGGCTTTAGGAAGCCAAATAAAAAGTATTAAGCCCACTGAAGTCAGTGAAATTATGAAACGTATCTGAGAGTAGACTCAGTTTCTTTATTCTTTAAGAGCCCCGACTTCGAGTATCAGTGCAAAGAATAATACTGTAAAGCACTGTAAAGCAACAGGTAGAGTGGAACAACCCTTTCATAAAAAACTGGTATGGCATGTGGCTGTAGGGAAGGTCAGCAGTAGCCAGCACAGGCTTTAGCTAGCATTCTTGATATCACAATTCAGTTAGAAGACAGCTCACCCAAAGTTTAAATGAAGCAATGCGGTACCAAAAAAGAATCCCCAAATGATATTAACCCCCCGCTCCCACCAGACACCATAAATTCTAAACTATACATGCATTCTGCAAAATGCCAATTCAATTAACTACTATCAGTCCAATATTCCAAGCAAAAGCCATTTGGGAAACCAATAAAGCTTGTGGCAGTTCTCATTGTGAAAATTACTAGTATTCACTATAATACATTTATTATTTTAACATGTTTCTGTCAAAGATGTTTTGTTTCCTTCTTCCCCTATCCCCGTGCCACAAAAACAACACAATGGAAAATCTAAAAGAAACCCTGGAGGTTTAATAAAAGGAAGCACTAACACATTTTACATATTTCACTCAGTTGGCCTATTTATTCCTCAAAATTGAAAGGCACCCTCATTTTCCCTAAGGAAGAACTTACGGTTCTATAAATGATAGCAGCTTCGCAGTCTGCTAGCTAGTTAGAGCTGTCAGTCTGCTGTATTTGCAGAAATCAACATATTTAGCACTTTATCTTTCATCTCATTCATCCTATAAGGAGAAAGGAAACATGCAACTCAGGATCAACTACAGCTAAACACAACTTAAATTTAAATTATTACACTGAACTTCTCCAAAAGTGACAGAGCTTTTGTAAATTAAACCCAGAAAAAATCTGCAAACAGTAAAAGAGGGTAAAGTTCACCCAACTAGTTCATTGCAACTCATGCACTCATTTGCACAAGTCTAGCTATGAGGTTGAGGGCCAGAATATCTCCTGCACAAAGAGAATTTAAACTGACTGAAGAGCAAAAATAGAGTAAACTTCATGTAGCAGAGGAAACTGCAGCAGCTTGTAGCCCTAAGGTAAAAAGAGAAGAAAGGGTGTGGTTGAACTAAACTCAGCTTTCCCTAATCCTTCATTGGCATAAGCTCTGTTACCGTTTATGCCAGCAAAAGAAGTTAGAATGAGCATCTGATGCTCTAGCTTCTGCCAGAGCCATCTGACTCAGGATCTGAGAGCTGGAACTACCTCCTTATGGCTTTCTCTGCCCAAGAATCACCAGTCTTTGCCCAAACACAGCCTACACAGTGCAGAATTTGTGGCCACTGCACTTCCTACTGCAGAAACTTAGTGCTCAGTCACCTTTCAATTTTGTTGTCCTGCTCTTTACCTGGTCACTAGTGCCTTTTGATGTGAAGGGCATTACAGTGTGATGCTGGTTCTTCATTTCCTTTGAATTGGAACATTATCTTGAAGGTTAAGTCAACAACCAACATACATTTTAGCACAACCGGCAGAGGAAGGCCATCTGGGAGCAACTTGAGCAGGCAGTACTGGAGCTGGAGAGCCGCCTGGCCAACGACCCAACCAACCCGTCCCTCCGCGGAGAGTCAGGAGAGACGGGAAGAGCTTCATGCTCTGGACAACCATGGTGCATCTTCTATGGGAGATAGACTGAGGCTCCCACTTCTTCCATGCCCCAGAGAAGAAGCAGGAAGCCAAGAAGTAGATCACCTGCCTTACGTATCCAGGTGAGATGTGCCAGCTTTCTATGAAGAGCTCTTCTACCTGGATCCAACCAAAACCAAATCCCGTAGGACCCTGTGGAGGGGACTCCTGCAGGTCAGCACAGGAAACAGGGATTGGCTGGAGGCTCCTTTCACCCTGGCCAAGTTTTTAGCCGCCCTCCACCTGATGTCTGACAACAAGGTACCGAGCTTCAACGGGCTGACCGCGGAGTTCTTCTAGGACGTCCTCAGCCCAGACTTTGCTGTGGTCTGGGCCAAATCCGAGGGAAGCGGGGAGCTCTCCGTTATGCCAGAAGGCCGTGTTGACCCTCCTGCTGAAGGAGGGGGATCCCCACAACCTGAGGAACTAGCATCCCATGTCCCTCCTCTGCACGGGCTACAAGGTGGCAGCAAAGAACATTTCACCGCACCTGCAGTCCATGCTGATGGCCCCACCAAGTCCCAGGACCTCCTGGTCAACCTCTTCCTGGCCTTGGCCAAGTGGGCCGTGTACTTGGCCAGCAACGAGGCTCTGGCTGGGAAGGTGCCCAGAGACTGTGGGGCCGCTTTCCTCTCACTTGTCCAAGTACGTTTCTAGGCAGAGCACCAGTGGGCGGCATCCAATGGCTCCTTTGATGTTTTTGAGGACCAATGGGTGTGGCCCAAGGCTCTGTTCGAAGTCCCCCCCAGAGAACTTCTTTTCACATTTTGAAGCTTTGACCCCCATGTCACTCCTACCCTTTTCTTTCTTAGTTGTCCCCGCCACACACACATGCAAAATATATATATGCATATATTAGTTGCATTCTTCAACCTTTGGCCTCACACAGTGGGGGCTATCAGCTATCTAGGTGGGCCTCAAGGTGCACATTAGTATGGAAGATACAAATAGACAGAAGCTTCCAAGGCCTGGGCAAGTGGTATCTGGGGATACTAGGCCCATGCACCAGCTGGACTCGTGAAGGAGCCCTAACCGAGACTGGCCCCTGAACTCTCTACCCACTGCAGCAGTCTGGCAGTGGGGGCTGCTGCCAAGCTATGACCTACTGCCCCCTGGAAGCTGCAGTACCATGGTGGACCTAGATGGGGATGCGTGGTTGCCTGGGCTGTGGTATGGGCACTGTAGTCAAGCCTCCTGTACCTCTAGGCCAGCTGCTAGTGAGCCATGTCTGCACAGTTGGCCTTTGTGCAGCACTGCTGTCATGCCTTCTGGTGTCCTCCCTCTGCCATCCAGGCATCTATCACCCAGAAGATGTTCTCGTTGCCGTGGCCTGCTTTGAACTGTCAAAGCATGTCCTCTTGGCCCCAAATGGCCAGGTCATCCACTTTGCTGGCCCTCCAGCTGGGTCCCCAGTGCTGGCCCTGGGCAGGCTCCTCTGCCCAGATCATGAAAATTGCCTCACCAGCAGAGATCCTGGTGTTCCCTATTTACAAACTGCACATTCTCTGATAAGAACAATGCCAAATTCTCTCATTAAATTACCCCAAAACAATGTTCTTCTGAATGCCACTATATATAGAAAGATCAGTTGGATAATGTTTTATTGATATATTTACAATTTTAAAGCAACTTGGAAGCCTACCAATGTCTTTATCATCATAATACACAAATACTTAATATCTATACACATTGGTGTTTTCTTTTGATTTTTTTATCATAGAAAAATCAAAGCTGCCCCTTTGCTCACCAGGATGTGGGCACTGACCAGCACTGATATGCTGGTGTCCTGCCCCTGCCCTTGTTCCTCACTCCCAACCCACAGCCCTGACAGTGCCCCTCACTCCTGACCCGCAGCCCCTGCCTGCCCCCATAAGCTCCCTCCCTGCAGCAGCTCCATCCCAGCACACAGACATGAGTCCAGCTGCAGCTGTCCCACCCTCTGCTTTGTGGCTCTGAGCAGTGCCAGGCCTTGCTGTTCTGATCCCTACACCAGTGCCCTGGCCCCAGGGACCCTCATGCCATTCCTGGAAAGCCCTCAAATGGGGATCAGGAACTGGGCTGGGCTGGACAAGCCTCTTCCCTTCCAGACCAGCCTCCGCCTGGCACAGGTTGCTCTAAAGGGGTGGGGGCTCTAAGCCTGGCTCTGGTGCCTCTCCCAGCCAGAGCCCCCTCCCATCCATGACCCCCAAATCTCTCTCTCTCACACACACACGCACACCTGCTGCCACCTCCACCCCTCTCGCCAGTCCATCACACACCCAAAGGGTTCTTGGGACCAGGAGCCCCCCAGGCTAGGGCTGCATGTCCCAGCACTGGTGTGGGCACACGGCAGGATGCAGTGTGGCAGTTGCCGCTGCAGCCAGAGCTCCTGCCAGCAGGTCCTGTCCCATTCCATTTGGCCAGCTGAGCATGCAGTGAGTGAGATTTGTGGGGTTTGGGATGGGAGGGGTGTAGGCTTTGTGGAGATGAGATTTGTGGGTATGGGCTTGTGTGGGGGCTTGTGGGTGGACTGTGGGAGGGTTTGTGCATGAACGACACATGCCTCTTGAGACCGGGGGGGCATGGTGACTACCTGCAGGTGGTGTCAGCAGTGGGAGCGTGGTGGCAGTGAGCAGGGACCACCGCAGGTGACCACGGTGATGTCGGCAGTGAGGCCAGCCCAGTCGGGACCACCTGCAGGCAGCTGCAGCAGTGTCAGCAGTGAGTGGGGGGTGATGGGCAGTGAGCAGGGACTGTCCGCAGCCACCAGCAGCCACGTTGTCAGTGGTGGGGGGAGGGGGTGACTGCCTGCAAAAGTCAGTGGTGGCTTCAGAAGCTGGTGGCAGCAGCCAATCTCGGGTGGGGGGGGCACATGCACCCTCCTGTCCCTCCCACACATCACCTGTGGGTTTGTGGGTGTGGCAGGGGGAAATCTGCATGTAGGGGGGAACAGCTTGGGAGGGGTGGGTCCCTTGACCACCCTCCGCATGGTGCACAGGCTCCCCACAGTAGAAGCGACCATGGGGACACTCAGGACCTGCTCCTGGAACAGCCCTCCCTGTGGCACAGCATGGGCCTGATCACCTGGGACCTGGCGCACCCTGTGCCACAGGGTGCAGGGCCAGCCAAACCCAGCCCAGGGGAACACACCTTCAGGCATGACTGCACTGCTCTTGCACTCACCTGGGTCCTGGCATCACACACAAGAGCCATGCTTTAGGCTGCACAAGGTCCTGCCTCCACGTGCCCCTCAAGCCATCAGACCAGGCTGGTTCCATGGAGGCAGGTTCCATGCATGTGGTGCTAGGGCTCTGGGTGACAGGGAGAGTGGCCCAGTCCTGCCCAAAGACACATGCCCTTGGGCTGGGCCAGGTGGTGCTGGGTCCCTGAAGGCTGGGGTCATGCTGCACCATGGGGAGCCTCTCCCAGTAGCAGGTCCTGAGTGCTCCCATGGCTGCTGCTGTTGCGGCGGGGGGGGGGTGCTCTGCACTGTGTGGTGGGCAGGAAGGGGACCCACCCATCCCGAGCAGTCCCCCCACCCCCGAGCAGTCCCCCTCTACACACACACAATTCTGCCAACCCCTATGTCCCTACTTACCAGGGATAGAGCCTGGGTCCAATCCAAAGCTGCAGCTTTGCCCCACTCCCATTTTTCCCAGCACACTAAGGCAGCATGCTGGAGCATTAGGGTAAGCGGGCAGGCATAGAGATGATCTGGTTGGGTGCCAGAGCATCTTTCTGGAGGACCCAGCCTCTGGAGGACCCATGCTCCAGGAGTACGCCTTGCGCTGTTTTTTTTCAGCGTGGGTTTTTTTTTTATACCGGGATTTCCTGGTATCAAATTTAGAGTCCACACTGCAAATATAATATGCACTCGCTCATTTGGATGTGCCCCTTATGGCTATTTACAATAGAAAGAAGATTTTTCATAGAAAACTGATCACTAAAAACTAGTTATCTGATTTAGTGCAGACATCTCTGCAAGTACTGAGTACTAAAGATACAAACAATTTTGCAGTGTCCTGAGCTGTAAATTGCAGTGGTGAGTTTGGCCCTCAAAATCAAAGGGATCTGTAATCTTGATTGCATTCTAAATTTTTCACTATGGTTATGTTTTATAATGGTAGCTTTGTGTTTTCTTCATTTGCATACCCTCATTAGTAGGCAAGCTTGAGGGTCTACTCATGCCTGTTTTCATTGTTTGTGGGCTTGGGTTTAAGCTTAAAGTATGCCATTGTAAAGAAAAGAGGGGTCAGATTTTGTGTCCACCAGCCAGTCCTTCCACATTTGGGAAGTTTCTAGGCACTTAAATGTTGTCAAAGTGACATTATACAAAGGTCACTAAAAAGTCAGCTCTCTCAGTAATTGGTGCAGAAGTCTGCAGTCGGTGGTCCTTGGTTTTAGTACAAAGTAGTGTGTCGGGTGAGTCAAAAGATTTTACAGGTGTCAGTTCCTGGATAGCTTCAATCAACACCTTGATTAAAAATGCCTTTGAGCACAAAAGCCTATAGTGGGTTTAGGTGAAAACCTAAGATTCTCTGTAGTTAAAAGAGCTGAGAAAAATCATTGAACCTAAAATTGATGTAAGCCAGGGTCTAAAACAGCTGGGGTTACGTAACAACTGAAGAGGACTGGAGGAGAAGTGGTAGACCCCTGGGCTAGGGACAGAAGTTACACATAAAAAAGCTTAAGTGATCAGAAACTGGTTTAAGCCTATAACAGAATGTAAGTTCAGTGCACAAAAACCAGTTTCAAAATGGCTGGAACCAGTTTGAGATAAAGCTGGTTAATTGTAGTATCAGACTTAAGTGATTTGGGTCAAAATGGTTTATGGAACTTGTCCCAGACCCCTTCCTGGTTTAAGTTAAATCGCAGTCTCTCAGCATCCCAACACACTCTACAGCCCTGGCTGTACTGTCTGCTCCAGCGGAGCAGGGATGGCCTTGCCCCTCTGCTCTCTAGCCAGAGCAGGGACAGGTCATGGGGAGACAACAGCCTGGCCTGACCCCCTAAGGCTAAGGGTTTATTTTCCCCTCCCTCACCTCTCCCCCCCGGAACCACAGCCAAGGTCTGCCTGGATGGGCAAAGCAGCCCGTCGGGGTAACCCACCTTGCCGCTACAGAGGCGGGGTGGGGGCATGGCCCTGCCATCTGCCTCCCTCACCTGCAGCTGAGGTTGGGGTGGCTGGTGTGAGCTGGGCTGGCCTGCAGGTGGTGCTGAGGGGGGGCACGAAGGGGCCAGAGCCCTTCCCAGCTGGCTGTGGCTTGGGCTGGGTCTACGGGAGCTGTGTGGTCACATGGATCCCAGCTCCTCATACCTAGGCTTGGCGGGGTTGTTATGGAGTCACAGCTGGCTGGGAAGAGCCTGGCAGGGCTACGGAGGCAGGGCCCTTCCCAGCTGGCTGCAGCTCCAGGACAGCCTCGTCCAGCAGCATAAGCAACAGCTGGCCAAGCAGTGGGGCAGTGGGTAGGCTGCTGCAGCTGTGGTTGGCAGCCCTGGCAGCCAAACTGGCCATGCCCACGGCCACCTGAGTCGGCCTGGAGGCGCTGGCAGGCCCGGAGCCCAGCAGCTACCTGCTGTGGGGGCTTGTGTGCCCACAGCTGCTGCCACTGCCACCACTCCCCGCTGCCACTCCCTGTCCCTCACTGTGCAGACGGCCAGCATGACCACACCAAAAGCCAGCTGTATCCACACCACAAGCTGCACATCGGCTGGGGCTGGCGGGTCTGTTCTGCCTCTCTCACCTCCGCTGCTGCTCCTACCCCTGCCATGCTGCTCTGGGTGGCAGAACAGGAAGCTTCAGCCTGACAGCTTCTTCCCAGTGTAGGGAGCACTGGCTCCAGCTCCCGGCTGCCTTCCATCCCTTCTACCTGCCAGCTATGACGAGCAGCCCCTGCATGGGGGTGTAAGGAATGGAAGGCAGCTGGAAGCTAGAGGCGGATCTCCATGCACTGGGCAGAAGCTGCTGGGCTGAAGTCCCCCACCCCCCCATGCCCACTGGCACAGCCATTACCCAGAACAGCACAGCAGGGGCAGGAGTGGAAAGAGAAGCAGCTGCTGGAGGTGAAGGGTGCACAGCAGCACCCGGCCAGCTTCAGGGACACTGGGAACAGTCCCACCAAAGCTGCAAGCTGGCTGGTGCTGGCAGGGCTTTTCTGCTCCCCTCACCTCCAGCTCCAGCTCCTGTTTCTGCCTCCAAGCCAGGCAGCCATGGGCACAGCCAGTCCAGCTGCCAAGGTGCCCACCTGCAGCTGCAGTACTGTGGCCTCTGCACCACTGCCTGGACAGGTGCCGCTCATGCTGCCAAGCCAGGCAGCCAGCTGGGAAGGGGCCCTCCATACCGACCTTCAGCAGTGCCCATGGGCTGGCCCAGCTCAACTCTGCAGCTGCAGCCTCAGTCCCATCCCCCACCTCGTAGCCAAAGCCCCTGATGGTAGGGCCATACCGGCCAGGCCCTCCACCACATGCGCAGCCGACAGGGGCGGGGAAAGCTAGGCAAATCCTGGCTGGGGTCCCCATGCCCTTGCCCAACAGAGGAGTTTAATAACCTCCCTGCCCCACTTCACCTGAGGCACTGCCCAGGCCCTCTCCCCTTAGAGACAAGCCTGGCAAGGGCTGCTTCTTCCCCCTCCCAGCACACCCCGGCTGGGGTCCTTGTAGGCCAGCAGAGGGATTTAAACCCCTCCCCAATCATATTTATCAGCCTGGGGAGAGGGCCTGGCCCCATCCCACAGGTCAGCTTCCTTCCAGCCTTGAGGTTGCTGCAGAAGGGAAGGGAGGGCTCCCTCTAGCATTTCCTGCCTTCTAACTTGAGCCACTGCAGGCATGTACCTGCATTTCCAGAATCAAAAGTGAATGTCTGTTTACTTGCAGATTGGTCCAATCTACATAGGTTAGACTAATCTGCAAAGATTGGATCAATTCAGGCTCTAGATTTTTGAATATCTGTCCCTAGCCCTGGAGTTATGGAGAAGCAGCAATGACGTTTTGCAGGGGTGCACAGAGTACCAGTCCCCAAAGGCCAAAACAGCAATCTACAACATCAGAGAGAGGGAACAATTCTGGTTCAGGCCTCCCTACACAGCACTTGCTACTTTGGCTGGCTTAAGTGGCACAGCCCCTGGAGCAGAGTGGCAACTCCTGGCATCAAGGAGCAACGGGGCCTCCAGGATAGGCCTCCCTGTCCAGCACATGTTGCTTTGGCTAGCATAGCTGGTAGAGCCCCTAGACAGCAGTCCTGGGTGAGACCCCCATGCCAACTGAATGAGCCAGGTAATAAATCCCTGGGTTGGTTTGCCAGTGACTCACAGATTCATAGTTGGTAGGGTCCGAAGGGACCTAAGTAGATCTTCAAGTCCGATCCCCTGCCCTGGGCAAGAGAGAATACTGGGCTCAAATGACCTCAGCTAGGTAACTGTCCCGCCTCCTTTTAAAGACCCCCAGGGTAGGAACTGGCACCACTTCCCTTGCAAGTTGGATCCAGATCCTGGCTGCCCTGACTGTGAAGTAGTGCCTTCTAATGTAAGGACTCTGATCAGGTTTGAGTTCTAGTTAAGGGTTAGTAGCTACATTTTTGTTTAAGGTGTATGTTTGCTCTCTTTTTAACTTGTATGAGCTCTGTGCTTAAAAGTGGGAAAAGTTTATTCAAAGTTTATTCTATTTAAAATGGTATTTCCCCAGGTTTCTGGCTTGAGGCTTAAGCTAAGATTAAAAAGTAGTATTAAATCCCTAAAGCTGAACCCAACTTTTGTTACTGCCATCCAGTGCCTGGCAGAAAGATTACATTTCTCTTTTCTAGTCGGGAATGAATACAATCCTGGCTTTTCATGCAACCTGAAACCAGTCGTCTTCACTGTAGTTGTTTCTGGTGTTTACCTCTGTTTTTTACAAATGATGTCCATTTCTCAAAAGAACACTGCCTTTGCTGCAGAGCATTACTGTATACGTAATGGTTCCGGGCTTTAAAAAAAAAAATCAGTGTCAGCATGTTTTTTCTTCTTTAAAGTATATTCAGGAATGCCTGATTATCAGTAATCTCCCAAAGTTCATAAGTCTGATACAGTTGTAACCTCTCTAATCATTTTTCTTATATTTGCCCAGTGTAATGTATATCCCCCTCCTTATAACAGCTTACTGACTTGATATATCGTTACTGAAAATGTCTAATGTTTAATGCCATAGTGATAATGCTTTCCTAAGCAGAAACAACAATCTAGAGTTGCCACCTGTCTTGATATGGGAATAATTACTCATGTAAATATGCAAAATGTTCTCAATTGCACAGACTAAAAGTAGAACGTACAGCTATCATAAAAAAACAAATTGCAGAAAACAGCGCAAAAGTACAATGAAAAAAACATACAATAAAGATGTTATGTTCACCTATGATATGACTTCTTACAAATAAATCTCTCTCTCTCTCACACACACACACACACGTATACACCACACACACAGCGTCATAATGGCATGTGTGTCGACAGATGTGTGCATCAACCTCTAAGATATAGATCTGTGAAAGATGAGGTCATTTATAACAGGAAGAAAACCTTTGAATTGTCAAAAATATCAGTGAGAACCCAATTTTCCAAGGGTAGTAAAGGCTCCTTTCCAGAGTACTCATATTCATTGCCTGGCCAAACACGATGCACTTGAATATAATCAGACAAAGGGATGCATGAGCAGGGAGTGCTGTAAACACTACTCTAAAAGTTAAAGCAGCATTTTATCCTCCTGGATGAGGAAAAGGGTCGTTGTGAAAACTGAAATGGCATCTATCATATTTAACGTGAACTTACTTTAAATCATCACATGAAGTCTAAGACTCTAAACTGTTTCTTTGGAAAAAATGGTGAGGGTGGAAATATATTAGAAAAAAACATTACACAGAAGCACAAATGAAAGAAAGGAAGATGGTGGAAGAGGAGACACAAGGGGTTGAGACAATAAACACACATTAAAATGGATTTAAGTGTCACAAATTCTCACAAAAAGCAAATATTAGAGCTGATTTTCATGTTAGAAGACTAGACTTTTATCTGATGAAGTAATTAAAGGAGGTATTTCTATTTTTCAGAAACCAAGTATTTTGGAAAGCAGTCTTAGAGATGCTACACCTCACCTAACAAAAACACACAACCTACATTTCAGCGTATCAAACATCACTTGCATTATACAGGAAAGACCAAAAGTCTAGCAGTCTATCTGCTGTTGCTTTCCGTTTCCATTTTAAAGCTGAATCCATTTTTCAGCACGGTCATTAATTATGGTACTCCATTCTGCACCAACTACTCCACTAAAGGATTTTGGAGTGCAGAACTGCTTCTCCCAACCACTTCACGCCCCCCTCCCCCCGCTAGTGTAGGTGCCAAACCTTCATTTTTTATTTTTTTACTTTTTGACTGCATTTTGGGGGCCAGAAACAACCGCTGGATGGGGTTACATTCTTCTTTCAGTTCTGTCCTGTTAAGTCCTGGTGTGCCATTAATATGCCTAGGGGTCCAAGCTGCCGCTAAAGAGATGGTGACAGCTTTCCTGAACTGCACCAAGTGAATGCTGATATTTTCAATAGTTGTCCAGTGTGAATCCACTTTTCACCACCAAGCAGGGTCAGGAATATGGGAAGGTACCTGTGAACTTAGTCGCCCAACTCAGGCCTGAGGACTAGGCCTGGGGTAAAGGAAAGTTGGCCAGGGAAGGTCACAAGTCTCTTACTACATTGAATTACACTAGATCTCCCAGATGAAGTTTGAGAAGGCTTATTTGAAGTGGGAGCTATGTACATTTCTTGGATAGTCGAAGACATGAGCAATGAGAAAACAGAATGGAGAAGCATGATCTTCTGATATCATGTGGCCACCAGGCTGCCGCTGGAGTACTGCATCTAATTCTGGGCTCCTCAATTTAGGAAGGACTTGGAGAAGCTTGAAAGAGTCCGGAAGAGTGCCACGCACATGATCAGAGGGCAAGAGAACAAGCATTATAAAGAGAGGCTGAAGCTATGGGACTCTTCAGCCTGGAGAAGTGCAGGCTCAGGGGGGACCTGGTGGCTGCCTATAAGTACATAAAGGGTGTGCATCAGGATCTGGGGTAACGTCTGGTCACCAGAGCACCCAAAGGGATGACAAGGTCTAACGGTCAAACTCCCGCAAGACCGTTTTAGACTGGACATAAGGAAAAACTTCTTTACTGTCCAAGCCCCCAAGGTCTGGAATAGACTCCCCCCAGACATGGTGCAAGCACCTACTCTGGACACTTTTAAGAATCAGTTGGATGTTTATCTTGCTGGGATCCTTTGACCCCAGTTGACTTCCTGCCCCTTGGGCAGGGGACTGGCCCTGATGATCTTATGAGGTCCCTTCCAGCCCTAATGCCTATGAAATCTGTGTCCCTTATATCAAAAAAGTATATATTTTTAAACTTTTGGATTAGGGCCTCCAAGCTCAGGGCAGGTCAGAGAATCCCCTTAAGATAGGGGTGGGCGAAATGGCAGATCTGGCCAGAGGCTGGACTCCATTTCCAAACAGCCCCTGCCCGTGTCACTACAGCTTGTTTCCAGGAGCAGTGAGACCGTGACAGTGGGAGGCCTGGGTTTCCAGGGACACTGACCCCAGCAGTACTAGCAGGGTGTGCGGGTGGGCAGGGAGCCGCACCAGGGCCAGGCCGGTGACAACCTGGTCTACAGCAGGAGCAGAGCTGCAATCTGCTACCTGCATGCCACCCCCCCCGGGGCAAAACTGTGATCTGCTGCTTGCATATCCCTGCCTAGGCTGTGTGGGCAGTGGATTGCAGCTCTGCTCCAGCTCCAGACCACAGTGTCACCGCTGCAAGCTCCCTGCCCAATCATACACCCTGGTAGCGCTGCTGGTGCCAGTCTCCATGAAAACCTTGGCCCCGAGCTGACATGGCCCCGCTGCTCCTGGGGTCCTCTGTGATAACTGGCCACAGCGATATGGGCAGAGGCTACTGGGAAATGGAGTCTGGTGTGAGCCCAATCTGGGCTGTGTGTCAGCCTTTGCCCACCCCTGCCTCAGGACCTGTCCCCTAAAGCTGAAGTCCTAGTAAGAGTTGAGTTATCCATAAAGCCGTGTTTGAGCTGCGATCACTAGAAATGAAAAAAGCATTTCCTTGAAGCCCTACATCATCTGGCAATCAGCACAACCTCCCCGATATATATTCATTAAAGGAGACAAGTTTATAGCGTTCCATTTACTATTTCAGCCTGTTGGTTTTGTTGAATTGCTGCTGAGGTTTAGCATAAGCCAACACTATGCTGCCTGGTTACTCCTTTGCTTATTTTAGATTTTTTTTTAACACCACTTTGTAGAGGAAAGATAATCATCTCTGGCAGGAAAATCTGTAGGAGCAGTCAGAGTGGAAAAATCAAGTTTTCTCCACATCATTCCCTCATAGGAGATACTGCTCTTCCATCTTAGGTGGGTGATGTACATGAAAGCTAGGGACAGAAGTTGCACATAAACCAGTATAAGGGATCAGAAACCAGTTCAAATCTGTGACACAATAGGGGCGCTTGTACACATGATGAAAAGTGGTCATTTTGCTATACGTGTGGGGCAGGGGGTTATGATTTAAATGAGTCTGCTACATTGCAAACTAAACTAAATCTGCATGTAGTTCAGTTTGCAATGTAGCTATTTTGAACATTGCAGTCTTAGACAGCTTAACACCCCTTCCACAGAAGAGGTGGTCTGAAGGCAGAAGCAGTAAAGGGCCCGTTCCTTTTTTTTTGCTTCCCATGGAGCCTGCCTGCTTTTTCCCCATGGCTGGGGTGTGAGCTGCCAGTGGGCCAAGCAGCCCCTGGGGGGCTAGCTGCATAGGTGCTGCCCCAGCTCGCAAGCAGCACCCACGAGATCCAACTCTTCCCCAAGGCCATGTGCTGGAAGCCCACTTGGGTCAGGAAAGAGTTGGATCCAGTGGCTACTGCCTGCAAGCTGGGGCAGTACCCGGGCAACTAGCACCTCACCTGGGTGGCTCCGGGGGGTGCTGCGGAGGGAAGGACCAAGCCTGGCAGGAGCTTGAGCAGCCAGACTCTGCTGAGGGGGGTAGTGGAGGCAGGGGGGGAAAAAGTGGTGAGGGGCCTGATCTCCCCCCGCAA
>NW_017728910.1:16851025-16853839 GCF_001723895.1 Crocodylus porosus | reverse complement strand
AGCTGCAGGGGTCCTCAGAACTTCCCTCCACAGCGGTGGCGCCCCCTGAGCAGCACCCGCCGGCTAGCAGGCCACATAGGCGGCCCCGGGGGGGAGCCGAGGGAAGGACCAGGGCACCCCACAGCTTGAGGGCCACTTGCCCTGCCAGCAGCTCATCCCTTGGCTGCAGGAGAGGCAGGCAGACTCTGCAAGGGAAAAACAAAAAACAAAAAAAGGATCGGGCCTTTTACCATAACAGTAATTGAAGCCCCTAAATTGAAGCCCCTTAATTGTTACAATTAAAAACCCATTTCAGTTTAGGGAACTAAACCCCCATCATGTGTACAAGTGGCCAAGAAGTTGAGTGCACATAAACTGCTTTAAAAACAGCCAAAAACAGTTTAAGATAAATCTGGATGGATGTAATATCAGATTTAATGGATTTAGGTAAAATTGGTTTATTGAACTCCTGTCCCAGATCCCCTCCAGATTCAAGTTAACTCACAGTCCTTGCACTACCTCTGCAACCCACTCCCTCCCCTTACCCCACCATAGGATGGGTGGGCTAGCCCTGGCCTTGTGCAAGACAAGACTGCATTTCTCAAGGCCTGAGAAAAGCGTATTGCTATAACTGAGAGGTGATATGATGCAATGCAGGCTGAGAGTCCTAGCTGTGTGGATGGATAGGAAATGCTGTATCTTGCAAATGTGATGCAGAATCTACAGGACCCTGAGCTGAGCACCTAGAGAAAGGACCTGGTTGTATGACAGCTAGGTTATGGGATTCAATGGCACTGTCCACAATAATCAGGGAAGGATTCAAGAGGCCTTGTGGGAAACTGAACACAGCAAATTCATGTGCAATGGACTTAGTACTCAGTTGCAGATTAGGTGAGAGGAAAAGAAGAGAAACGGGTATGCTATTCCAGACCTTTTCCCTCCTCATGCTCAAAACCCAAGATGCAATGGGGCATCTTGAGCCCAGACAAGTACGCTGTTTTGAATGTAGCTCCACAGGATGAAAGTTCTCTTTGTCCCCAAGTGCAGGTTCTGGAGACATAACGCAATAGAATTGTTTTCAGCATTTGCGATGGATTTTCAGAGAATCAAGAAACCTATAGTATTCATACTTAGACACAGTCCATATTTAATGGTAAAACTCAAATACCACCCTCCGGGTAAATTAGGTACATAATAATAAAACGGTCACCTACGGTATAAAATGAAGGAAGCCAAACCCCAGTTCTTTCTGGCTCTCTTTTTATGACCTACATGATCTTGAACAATCAATAATCTAGAGTAAATGAGTGCAAAGCTGTCAGGAAATGGAACAACCATTCACTACAAATATAGAGCTTAATATGCACCCACATAAATTCTGATTCAGCCACACATTTCCCTAACAGTCCATCATTGAACATCAAAAGGTCCTTTTCCTGAGATTTGACAAACATTGTTTGTCTTAGTTTCCATGTTGCATGCAAGACTGGACTGTAAATTTGATAATCAAGAGAGACTATGTACAATTGTCACCCTTAAAAAATACTTGTCAATTATGACTTAGATAAATAGATGGGACTGCCACAGTATATACAGATTGTTCAGTACGTTACTTATATTTGCTATAATGAACACCGTACATTCATGACAGAACCATTTTACATGTTCCAAAAACAACTGGAAGGTTTCACAGGTTCTTTTGGGGGTTTTTTTTGTTTTTTTTTTAAAGAGTGACCCCATACAGTCACATATTCAAAGCAACATTAAAAAAAGAAAAAGAAAAAAAAAGGAGTAAAAAAAAAAAAAGAAGCTTCAGTTAAATATTTGAGTTGAAACAGCCTTCAAGTTTGTTTATCAGTTACTGGATCCAATAAAGCATGGGGAAACTCATTTGGCTCGGCAGGCTAGATAAATGGCACAGGGCCAGTCCACAGGCCACACTGGGTCCATGAGCCTCCCCGCACTTTGCTGCATGCTGGAACCAGCACATGCAGCAGATGCTCCGGGACCCGTGCTACATGTGGTGCCTGTTCTGGGATCCGTGCTCCACGCAGCACCCCTCCTCCTACCTCCCCCACTGGATCCAGGACTGTGCCACACAGTGTCCCCTCTGCTGCTCTGAGACCCATACTTGCATGCAAATCTCAGGCTGGCTGGAGTGGAAACTGTATGCGGCACATATCCAAAACTGGCCTGGGCAGATTCCAGGTATGGTACAGGTTGCAGAGGAGGCACCATGTGCAGGACAGTCTGAGACCCACTGGAATAAACACCACATGTAGCCAGAGCAGGTGTTGTGTACAGCGCACGTCCAGAGCCTTGTGTGCAGGGGACAATCCGGCAGTGTATGGGTCAAACCTGACCTAGGGGCAGCACCAGGGGCTTGATGGTGGGGCTCTGCAGCTGGATCCTGCCCACAGGCCGGATCTTTGACACTCCTGGCATAAAGGAATGAGTAGATGAAAGTTTATGGCCTGTGCTGTTGAGGAGATAGAGTAGATCACCATGAAGTCCACTTCTAACCTTAAAATCTATGCATTTTTCAGATAAATTTCAATCACAAAGATATTTTTAGACTCCTACGAATTAAAGGATTCATTAAAAGAAAGATGTAGTGACAGTTTTGTATTTTTATGTATAAGCTTTCATATTATCTCAGTCCTATAAATATTCTTAGGATCAAATACTGCCTGGTATACACTGGCTCATGTCAGGTTGCAGTCTCTTTTAGGTGGCAATGCAGCATGCTCTCCTTTTCATACCCGGTTAGACCAGACCCTGGCCTAGCCTCCTTCCTTGTCCACCTGAAGCAGTACTTCCCTCCAAACACACAAG
>NW_017728910.1:16803170-16850375 GCF_001723895.1 Crocodylus porosus | reverse complement strand
AGCTTAGGTATTGGAACCATTCAAATAATCACGTGTGCCAAACTGCACCGGGGTTCCAAACTTAGGCTCACCAACCAATAAATTATTATTACTATCATCTTCATCGTTATCAGGTGCAGGTGATATATTTCTTAATGCAGCTGCATCAGGGAAGAGACTGTGTTCTGTTAGTTTCTTCATTTTTTTTAAAAAGATTTTCAACAGACATTTGCTTCAAAGAGTTTTCACTGGGAGAGGCCTTGTTAGCTGTTAAAGGGTTCACAAATTCTTGCTTGGCCCTCTTAGCTTTGAGCCCATAGCTGCCCAGGGTTATACCTGGAGATAGTCCAACACCCATTTTCTTACAACAAAAGAAAGCTTACAGTAAAACTTTCAGAAAGTTATCTGACATTCATCCTCCTCAGAACTATTTTTAACTGTTACTTATTTTTTAACAGCTCGAGTCTCCTCCCTATCTTATTTATACATTGTATTCTTATAGATTGTCTAGTAAAAAATGGTTCCATCCTTGATCAGTTCAGTTTAAAGCACAACCTTGTGCATTTTCTTCTTAAAAATAATCACACTGTCCTCAACTGCCAAGCAACAAAAGACCTATCGCTCCATGAACTTGATAGCAACTTCTCTTAAGAAAGAGGATAGAAATTGCAAGACTGATTTTTGTATTGTCAATGCTGGCTTCATTTCAAAGTAATAAAAAACATAAATATATATTTAGCTCAGTATAAGAAAATACATCGCCTCTATAAAAGCATCCAAGGAGTTACTGTCATTGATTTACAGATATATATTTCTTTCTCAGACTCCGACAATTTGCTGTATATACTTTATAAGCCAAATAGCTGGTAGGTCTAGATAGCACGTAAGATAGACATATTGTTAAGGCTTCTCCTGACATGATTTATCATGCTGCATCAAAGATTAAAACATTTTAGCCCTGATCCTTTTCAGCTGCCAGCTCTAATTCAGAGCACACTCCTCTACTATTTATACTTTCTCCTGCTTGCCAACCCCTTACAATTAAAATTCAGTGCAATGTTCCAAAAAAGTTTATTTTTATTGGAATGTTTCTATTTTGTGTCCTCATGCCAGATTGACTTACTGTTGAGAGTGCAAGGGACAGACTATTATAGCCAATAAAAAAAAACAAAAAACCATGAGAGCCTTACTGTTCCCTGTGGTATGGGATTAAATAGTAGGTAGCCAGGGATGTCCAGCCAAGATAAGATGTTATCCAGTTCCTACTACAGGGGCTTTTATGTTGACAATGTTCCTTTTAGTTTTATTTTTGTCCTGGTTTCTCTTTCTTAAAAAAGGACAATGGCAATACCTTAATCTCTATTGCATTTTGCTATCACTCATAAATACTACAGTGTTGACTGGGCTAGTAACCAGCTGTTTAGTCTATAGATTAGGCATTCAGTGATTTCATTTTTTAAAACTGCAAGCTCGTGTAGGTGTTTATGACATGCTAAATCCCTATCCTTGCAAGTACAGGAACTCTTTCCATGCAGCCAGTTCACATAACAATAGCTTTAGCAAAGATTGTAAAATGGTGTCTATTATATGCAGTCATGATTTTCCCCTTTGATCCAGTATGCTCACTCTTCACCCTTTGTCTAGAGGTGGTTTTTGTTTCTGTTTGACCAAAGCCTGTTTAAAGTCAATTTTCCACGTTATGAGATTGGAATAATTAAAACGCATCCCTAACAAACACCCATATATTTTTCATATTATCAACAAAGCTGAAGCCGAAACAGCAGCTTGTCTGCAATTTTGCTCTCGTGAGGACTAGTCACTTTGCATGAGGTGACACACATTACTATTTAATTAATACAAGATATGACCTTTTGGAAATTGCATGCTAGAATGCACATTCAAACATCTCCTCTTAGCCTCCAGGTATGCGCTGAGCTACGGATGTGTTACATGTTTATGCACATTTATTTCAAAACTACTCAGCTGCTAAAAGAAGCACAGAGGGCCAATTTGCCTCTGTTTAGGAAGCGGGATGTACTCAGGCACAGTGCAGAAGGGCTTCCGCATAGTTTGGAGTAAATATTTCGAGTAATAAGCAATGAGAGCACTAGTCTTTACTGAACGAAAGTGGCAAGAAGTGGGCATAAAGGCACATGCCCCACTGAAAAAAATTCTGCTGAATTTAAACTTCCCTGTTTCATCCTATGGGCTGAAGAGAGACTTATCTCCAAGCGCCAGCCATTGAAGGAATTACTTCTACCAGTTCTCTCTCGCAGCCAGCCTTTCAGGGCCTCACGGATAACTGTGAGTCTTTAAAGCTCAACTCCTATTGACCTCAGCGGGAATTACACGCTAGGACTTAAGTTGCTGCAATGACTTCATCATTCCTACAGCCAAACTGTTTATAGTCTTCAGCTTATTCCATACTACTAGACTGAAGAATAATGTTTAGCAGTCTTACTCAGCACTGATTCAGCGCTTCTCTCTGAGCAGTCATGCATTTCTCAGAAGCACAGAACAGTTAAGACACAGCCTTGTAAGTATACTGAACCAACCAAGGAAAGCTTTCAGGATCCACACAGAACTTGTAGTTTTATTAAAACAGTAGTTTCTTGTTTGGTTGGTTGATTGGTTTCTTGGGTTTTTGTTTTGTTTTGTTTTGGGTTTTTTGTTTTTGTTTTGTTTTTTTTACAAGTAGCTGGTTAATTCTGTGGCTGAATAGCTCGGGAATTTTTGTCGGTGCCGTCTTCCTTTTCTGTTTGTTAAGAAAACCTGGCAAAGTATATGCAAAAATATGTTAATACATAGTTCAGATGGCACAGTTAAAATTACAAAAAGGCAGCAGATTCTGGAGGAGATTTTCTACTAATTGCTATTTGTGTCTTGAAGATCTTCCCCTTGGTAGTTAAAGTTCTTGCAGCAACATTAATTTGGCTGCTGTGCATAATGTACTGTTTGTCTGTTTTGTTTCTTCTAGGGAAATACGTAGCTTCATATATGAATGCTTGCGTCTTAAAAGACATCCCATAAAACAAACAGGATATGCAATGTGGCTTTGTCTTTGCTATAATACCTTCTGCAGGTCCTGATTGCAATTTTAAATTGTGTAACCTTCATATTGCAGTACCATAGCTTTCTGCCTTTAATTATAGTGGAGTGACAGCTCTGCTGTAGTTAAGGTTGAGCACTGCTTTTTGTTTAAAGGTCAGCTGTACTTTAAAATCTATAAGCTTATTTAGATTTGTCTCGAAATGTGGTGAGCCTAATGATTGCGCAAAGCACTGTCCTGAATTTGGGATCATTTGAGCAATGGGTTTGTGGGATAAAGGCTCTCTAAAAACAGCTGTTTACAAAATCACCCAATTCTCCCACTGTGTGTGTACCTATGTATGTGGAGCAGGAAGAAGACAGGTGGAGATGGCATATGGTGAGGGCAAAAAATCAGAAGAGCCTTGGAGCTGCAGGGTGCATGGGGTAAGCAAAGCAAAGGGCACAAAGAAGAGAATGGTTTATAGGAGCAAAGATGGGACAAGCTGTAGGGGAATATGGAGGGACTGGAATAATGATCTGAAGTGATAATTGGTCAGTTTTTCCATGCAAAACCCTTAGTACCTATCTATATGCCTCATGTCTGTTCCCCTTTCATAAAATTGTCCGAACATGTGCCAGGCTAGCCCCTTGTCTGTTCCTGTGTCTTCTCCCACACTTTTCAAAATGCATCCTCCACTCAGCCTGTGGGGAGAAGGGAAGTGAGAGAGAACCAGGCTCTGCTAGACAGAGCCAGGAGGTGAGGAAATGCTATATGAGAAAGGAATGGATTAATATCCAGCTAGTGTATTCTGTAGCTGGAAAACCATTGCCAAGGAGCCACTTAGAATTAGGCCAGGGATAACAAACGTGTTCAAACAGTGCAAACCAAAGCAACCTAGATTTATCAGATTTTACTACCCCCCCTTGCCCTGATTATACCTTCTGAGATGCTGCCTTCATATATCCCTCATTAAGCCGTAGATATCACCGCCCTGTATACCTGTTAGCTGCTAGTAAAAAGGCATTCTTGTAAGCCAGATACAATCTACATGATTCAGAACCGAAATGTGGCCACGCTAGATCTCTAAAAGTATGCATCTCTCAGATCAAGCCACAGCTTGGCCAAGCCAGTCCAATTAATCCCATTCAATAGTTCTACTGAACACAATAAATGGAACTGGGATTCAAATTTGTGGAACAAACTAGAGGATGTTCTGCCTACTAAATATGGCAACTCTCTACAGCCCTCTCTAGCAGGCAGAGTTAAGAGTCTGTGGATGGTATGCACCTTAACTTTAAGTTCACCTTGCTTTAACTCTTTATATTCTCTATTTCAGACATTTAAAACACAGCCCCCATGCAGTTAGAAAGGCATGAGGCCAACACTTAAAATTCTGAAGTAAATTGTTAGGCATTTGACAATTAATCTTTAATGAATTTATCTCTCCTTTACACTTTGCATCCAATGCATGTGATTTAAGATCTTGGTGCTACACTTTGGTTCTGCTCTTTATATGCTTAGACATAAAATTCACCCCTTTCAGAAGACCAAGAAGATGCCTATGTACCATTAGGTCCTATGTAATTTCTCCTTTGGTGGATTCAAGTAGCATTTTAAATGTGTATACGCTATGTGCTGGATCTAGCTACAAAGGAGTGAATGTCCCCCTATGTGCATAATACAGATGAAATGTAATTTTCTCCCTTAATGTAATCTGTATTTGCTCAGATCTGTTTTGGGGTCTTCAACAATTCTGCAAAGTGTTTAACCTCTCTATGAAATTATGGTCAATATTTCGAGGTTTGTTTTGGCTTTTTTTTAATACAAATACATCAGTGAATGAGTTTCCTCACACTGACCTGGCCTATGTTAAAGTTATTTACATAACCACTATATATATTTCACAAATGACAGGACAAGGTCTCCTTAGAATCCTACATTGACCTGCCTGTCATTCTGATGGGGTAAACAGTATCACCTTTCCAGTTCACGATGAATTACAGAGAAGTAGCAAAGCACACCATCCATCACACTGGCATTAAATAGGTTTTTGAAGTAGATTTCAGATATCACAAATGCTGTTTAGACTGTTACCAGAAAGCACAAATTGGATAGCTCATATAAAATGGCCATATGATGAATGGACATGATGGGTCTTCAAAGCAAAGGAACATGGTTATTCTGCGCATAACCTTGTCAAAACAAAAAACAGAACTGCAGCTCTTCCTGTACCCAAGCTACAATGACCTAAGAATTGTTTAATGGCTTAGCTTGCTACCAATTCAAATGAATAAAATGTACAGATGAATCATTAGTATCAGAACTACAACTACTTTATGAATCATAAATTCTATGCAAAATTATCCACTGTTAAGTATCTGCGTCACATTTGGAAAGGAAATTATTCAATAGTAAAGGAAGGGTGTTTTTTGCTTTGTTTTACAACAGGGGCATGAAACTAACCTAGGGCCCTGGGTTGGATCTAGACCATAGAGCTTCTTGTGAGCTGGATCCAGCCCAGAACAGGAGGGCTACGCTGTGGAAGCAGCAGCTGGGCAGGGGCTGGCACCAGTGAGTGCAGGGGCAATGCAGGGTCCAGCAGCAGGGGGAGCACAGGGTCCTGCAGGGAAGAAGGTCATGCAGGGTCTAGCAGTGGCCAGAGTGCAGGGTATAGTGGTAGCAAGGGCAAGAACAGGGCACTGCAAGAGTGCAGGCTCCAACAGGTAAAGCCAAGTACCCTCTGGTAGTCTGGGTGGGCCAAAAAGATAGTTGTGTGTTTGACATCCTTCTTTTGTAACACATATTTTTACATGTGATCATGCCTCCCCCTAATGTCTTACCCTGATAATTTTAACAACTTTCTACTTACTGATTATGTACTTGAAAATAGACAGCAGAGGCTTACTCTTTAGATGCCAATTACATCACTGCCAATAACTATATAGTTGAAACACATATACCATATGGTTTATGTCTTATTACCAAATGCCATCATGGGTGATATTTATACTTCCCGGTAGGGAGTACTTGGAGGTCAAACTGCAGATCCACTGCAGTTTTCTGGATGCTTGATGTATCTCTAGTTGTAAACCCTAACATAGTTAAAATATGTATTCCTTTAGGTGATACAAACTTGTCTTTTATTTTTGATTCTACAAAGTCCAGAAGTCTACCCTCAACGATACCTGTGCAGTAGCAGTCTGTGTGTATGTGTAAGGGTAAATGCTTGGTTCACTATGCAGCAGTCATAGTATAATGGAGAAAAATTTTGAAATAAGACCTGTTTTGTAGCTTACTGGTAAAAATATTTTTTTTTTTTTACCAAGGCCTCTGGCAGATGTTACATTTAAGATGCAATTAACCAGTTAACATGACTTAAAGTGTAACATGGTCACATGTTCAGGCAAGTAATGGTGTGACAAAAAACCAAAACCAGCCACAAAATGATTACACAAAAAATGTCAAAACTGCATCCTCCCCGCCTTGCCTTAGAGTGCTAGCAGGGGTCTGGCAACACTCCTACCCCTTCAGCAGCGAGCGGAGAAAAGCCTGCAGGTGCAGGCAGACCTGCCTAATCAGAGGTCCTGCTGGGGCCTGGCCACACCCCCCTCAGGTCAGCACCATGTAAAGGAAGAGAGGGCTGCTCTCGCATCCCACAGCTTCTAGCCTGAGCCCCTTGCAGGCATGTGCCTGAATTTCCTTAATCCAGAGGGAATGTCTCTCCAGTTACAAACTGGTTCACCCTAGCCAGGCTAGAGTAACCTGCAACGGTTGAATCAATTCAGCCTCAGGCTGTTAGAATGTATGTCCCTAGCCTAAAAGGACTGTGTGGCAGGGTAGACAGCACTGGGACTCAAACAGGTGCTGGTGCAGTCCTCACACTGCTGCTGAACACATGCTGAAAGGTCAGCAGGGACAACACTGTGCCTGGTTCATGACTGGGGGCAGTTCTGATCTAGCTGATCTTTGACCAGCTCCAGGAACTCAAAGATGCCCAGTGCATCTCCACAGCCAACTGACAATCAGTTGATTGCTGGGCACCTTTGCTGGTGCAGAAGTCCAGGATCATGTTTCCAGGCTCTCCCTGTACTAGCAAATGGACCACAACTGGGATCTGATCCATGATCCCACATGTAGCATGACAGGAAGAGCAATTGCTGGCATCATGAATCCAATCCCATCATGTCTTTAATTGAACGTGTGTCAGTGGCCCAAGAGTACAAACATCTCCAGAGACATTGGATTTCTCATAGCCTCGAATTTATCAGGCCCTTTATTGATCGAGAACACCTGTGCACTTATGGGATTCATCTCGGAGACCAGAACTTTATTGTTCTCTCTTATGGTTTGTGTTCAGGGCCTATTATAATAAGGTGGTGCTGCATATTATTCAAATCTATCAGCTGATAAGATGCCCACAGTGTCTTACATCATATTAATAAATGCAAAAACTTTGCTCAGAAATTATGTTAATTTACCTATTGACTGCAAGACTGGAATACTGAGAACAGGGTTGCTCTAAGGCTATGTAAATTTTGAAAGTTCACTACCAAGTATTACAAAGATATCATGAGCAAACGGAACAGAAATTAGGTTGCATTAATGGTTATCCAAGCCACTAACGTGCTGTCATCACAGAGATGAGTAATTAATGAAAGACAGAGAATACCTTTATTTGGCAGGAGTGCGTGTGGAGAAGGGGGGGAAGGGAATCTCTTCAAAGTTTAATTTTCTTTATACATCTCTGATAACTTAATGTTTTAATCATGAAATGTTGTAGTTTGATAAAAAATTAAGTAAAAGACCAGGGTGATATATCATGTGGTGGAGAGGATGAAAGATGGCACTAATAAAAACCCACCCTTGTTTTTTCATACATATTTATTCAGCCTCACAACACCCCTATGGGCAGGTAAATGAGGAACATCATTGCAGAAACTAAGACAGAACCAGGATTATAATTCAGAAGTCCCTAGGAACTAGGTCTGTGTTCAGACCATTCTTCACTGAAAAGCACTTTCTCTTACTCTTGCTGTATAGTGCCCTCAAGCCCCCAGAAAACTGAATCACAAAAAGTAGGGCTGGATCCCTGGAGATCATTCAGCCCGACCTTCTGCTCAAGGCAGGAACAGCCCTATCTAAACCAACCCAGGCTCATCTAACCTTCAGTGCAGCGGTTTCACAAACTCTAAATAATTTGTTCTAGGACCTGCATAGCTATGAAGTTCTTCTTAATATCTAACCTAGCTCTCCATTGGTACAATTTAAGGCTATTATTCCTAGCCCTGCCCCTGTGAGGACAGAAATCAATTGTTCTCAATCCTCTTTAAAATAACCCTTGTTGTATTTGAAGACTTAGCAAATCCACCCTCAGGCTCATCTTCTCCAAACTAAGGAATCAGTCTTCCACCCATTCCTCATACATCATGCTCTTCTGATATCTAATCATTTTTTTGCCAATCTGCACTGGAGTCATTCACACCTCCTTGTTGAAAAGTAGCACCTAACACTGTGCTCCTAATGAGGTTTGTGCTGAATAGAGTACAACAGAGCTGTTTAACTTCTGGATGGCCAGTAGTCCCCTAATGTCCCCACCACTGCACAGGCAGCCGGGCTCCATTCCCAGCTGTGTGGGTAGCAAGAGCAGCCCCGCTCTGCCACTTGCCATCTCATATACATCATGGGCAAATTTGCCCTTCTCACTGTGCAGACAGCCTGGATCTGCCCCTGCTGTGCCTGCCCCAGGAGTGGTGGCAGGAAACAGATGCTGGAGAGAGAGGTTGAAGATCCCAGCTACCACAGCAGCAGGAGTGACGACAGGGAAGACCAACAGCTAGGCAGGAGCCTGGGGGGCTGCATTTTAACCCCTGACTGCCAGCTGGGTACCTCTAAAAAAGAAGCATCCCTTCTCATGACTGGCATACAATACTCCTGTTAATACATCCCTCTATGTTGGAAGGGATTTTTCACAACGATATTTACTCCCGACTCATATTCATCTTGCTACACAACGTAATGCTCAGATCCTTTTTGCAGAAGCCTAGCCCCATTTTCTGTCTGTGCATTTTCTTGTTCCTTCTGAAATGGAGCACTTCTTATTTGTCCTTACAGAAACATAATCCCATTCATCTCAGATCATTTTTCCATTTCATCACGCTCATTTTGAATCCTAATCCTGTCCTCCAACACATCTGCTACCCCACCCAACTTGGTGTCACTTGCAAATGTAGTAACCATACCCTCAAATCCACTTGCCAAGTCATTAGTAAAGATATTCACAGTGCTGGGCCCAAGACAGATGCCTGAATCCCGCTTGATGCCTCCTCTCCAGATTCCTTTATCCAGTTAAAACCAGAACAGTCCAGTCCATCAGCTGAAAAATACCCAGCCTTTATTTTTTTATTTTCTTAAATTAGCATCACAGGAAGCTGAGCCTGGCTCATTTCAAGGTCTGAGAGGAGGTTCGCGCTTATTTGCTCATTTCTCGTCTGAGCATTTCAAGTTCATTTCCACGATTACCAGTTTCCCGGTTAGAGTTCAATGAAAACTGTTGATTTCTAAATCTATTTCCCATAAAACGACAGAGACAAATGGTCACATTACCTCAAGAGTTCCTTTGGCAGAATAAGCAGCATATGAATACAGGAGGTCTTGGCTGCGAGGGTTTTTGGTGTCTGTGTTACACTGCAGTCCACTAGGATAAAAGCATTCGCCACTTTTTTTCAGAGTCACTGTATTTGAAGAAGAGCCCGGTACATCAAGCAAGACAGAGTAATTTACTAGCTGAACATCTTCGAGGCCACGAGAAGTCCAGTGAACCAGAAGTTGCATTGCAATGTCTGTATCTTCTTTTCTAGGCAACTGTGTCAAATCTCTGGGGGGGGGGTGGAAAAAAACAATACATTATTTTCCTCCCTCAATATCTGTTTACCAGGACTAGATAAAACAGTTCACAATTTCAGTAATGAGAGGCATGGAGTCCGTGAGAGACACCATGTAGTACACTATAGCACCTTTTATCTTTGCAAGTGTTTCCTTAGCAGTGATCAGAAATACATCTCTCTCTCTGTACATCTATATATAGCTTTATGGGAAAGGATAATTTTGCTCTCTAGGAACGAAGTATCCTATTGGAAACCTAAAGGATACCACAGAAATAATTCATAGTATGTTATTATATTAAAAGTATTTACAATTTACATGCAAAATGTGCATTTTCATGCTGAAGTTTTTACTCAGTGAATTTCTGAATGGTTGTTTTTTTATTGGTAGATCAGGGTGCAGAGTTATTTTTAGTGAAAATATACATCTGTTCACCTCAAACCTGATTAAGTTTGTATGATGGAACTTCATTTGGGGTTTAAAAGTGTTTTTAAAAGTATTAAATATACTACACAAAACTTCAGGAATTGGGTACATTTTACAGACAGGAAATCTAAGTCATAGAGCAGGTCAGTAATGAGTGCATCATCACCAACAGTTACATTGACAGAGCTCGCTGTGGAATTTAGTAGTGAAATGTTAGCCCCATTGAAGTTGATGACAAAGCTCCTTTTAACTTCAGCGGAGCGATACTTTTAAATCATTAAACTAAACCTAATTTTAAATATGATAAAGTAAAATAAAAATAAATTCCCACAATCTAGACAAATGGGCAGATAAGTCCATATTATTATTTAGTAAAAAATCTGAAATAAAATTACAAAATTATTCAGCAGCTCATTTTAGGGGAAAGAAATCTACTAATTTTGTATTAAACCTATCTGAAGTTTTCTTTCTTGTAATCCTATCAAATTCCAGCCCTCCAAAAGAAACGGTTTGAAGTCAAATTTTAAAAATATGCAAAAAAGGGCTTTTGGGGTACATTTGTTCAACCAACTCTATTTTCCGCCCCAATTTAATTTTCAGTCACATCTATTAATTATTATTCATCATCCAATAGTGCTAAGCAAAAGTAGCACAAAGGCGGCCATGGTCTCAGCCCTCAGGCGCTTCCAATTTACTTGAAACACAGTAGAGTTGTCAGTGTATTCCACTGTAAAGAAGTAAGCAGAATGCACTTTGAAGAAACTCAAAGCTCAGTGATAACTCAACAGGTTGAGAGTAGCCAGATTCTTTAAAATGGATTTATAACAGAGAAAAAGCAAACCTTAATATTCTCTAGATACCACTAGCATGTTCCCTTCTCCCCCAAAGCTTCTGGTTTTAAAAATACTTTGTAAAACACGCAAGCAACAATTTTTCCTGTGATACTGCATCATCACATTAGTAACTTTGCAAAGGGGCAATTGTGGGGGGAAGGAAGAGAGTGCTGGAAAATTTGTTAGAATGATATATTTGACCTAAATTCAGCAGGCAAAGGACCTGCAAAGCAGAAAAGAACTGTGCCACTAAAACATCCTAATATATTATTTGCATGAAAGTTTTCCTCGGCCTTCATACCTACAATGGAGAGATGCCTGTGCCAATATCCTGGCAGGCAGCATAATGAAGTGTCATGCAGAAAACCTGAGTCTAGAAGCGATTTTGGCAATATTGCTCCACAGGCCAGCAGAGACCATGAATGGGTAGTTTTTGGCTTCCATGGGAAAAATACAGTTTCTATCACTGCTAAACACCTGCTACTGGATGGTCTACAGACTGCCAATGACAAGAGACCTAAAGGAAACAATGGATTTAGTTTTACCAGCTCCAGAGCCAATGGAAAAGAAACATACTTGCAGAAAGTATGCTAAGGATGGAAAGGAAATCCTGAAAGGAAACTACTAAGTCTTTGTTTTGATGCGTAAAAGGCTTGCTATACAAAAAATGAGTAAATGATTCTAGCATAACCGAGTGGCAGTGAGGGGGACACTTGCTCCAATCCCCAACTTCGGGAGCAGGGCACAAATATAGCAGCCATCATGCTGCAGGCCTAGCCATCGCTATCAGGGGCAACCTGTCTGAAACTACTGTCCCATACACTGCTGCCACCCAGTGTGCAGAACTGCCCAGTTATGCCTCTGGTTACAGACTTAAAGAAATCTTATACTGAACTCAGGCCTCATGCAGACATTCGGTTTCTCCTGGAACAGCCATTGCTCTCCCAGGAGAAATCATGACTGTACAGGATTTTTCTCCTAGATTAAAAATGGCAACTAGAGGAAAAAAATAACCTGGGAATAACCAGAGTTAAATTACTTCTAGAAGAGTTTCTCCTGGGACAGCAAATGTCTGTATATGCTGTGGCTTCTCTCAGAGGAGAGCATAGTCCTCCAGCATCCCCCCAAGAGAGATGGTATCACTTGCTGGACTCTGCTGCTCCAGCAGAGAGCAGAACATACCACCTTCATGATTGGCACATTGTGCAGCAGGAAAACACAATGAACATAGTGATTGTCTGGGTCAGCCAATCACGGCAGCTTTATGCAGTGCTGCTATCTGTTTCCAGGCACATCTGTTGCATGCACAGGGTCTCCCCTGCAGTTGCCCAGTGTCATCACTACAAGCTCTCCACTCCTTAAGGCCTCAACATTCAAATGTCTGTACACACAGCTCTGGATAAGTTGCCCAGATTACTTGAATATGTGTACACAGCTGCTATCATTACTTCAGCTGCATTTTGTATGTAAAAATATAATTAAAAGGACTGAGACTCAGAGATAGAACCCCAATGACATATTAGCATCCAAACAGCCACATAATTGAGAGCTCTGCTTACAGCTACCTGGAACAGCTTGTTACACACTAGATTTGGTATGTTCAAAGGCCAAATTCTTAAAGGTATTTATTTTTCTAACATCCCCTAGTGATTTTTTAAAAAGCATCTATACAGTTATTTCTTAAATCAATAGCTGAACAATGGACAGCTGTTGAAAACAATGACTAAAATCAACAACCTTTTGAAAACTTTACTCAACAGCTATCCACAGTTTTAGGAACCTCAATCACATTTTAAAAAGTGGTCTAACTGTCCATGGAAAACATTGATTTCAATAGGTTTGGATTGGGACCAAGGTGAGAGTCAGAAAGGAAAATGTGTCAGTAATAGGGTGGTCATCACAGAAGACAGTCCGGTTGTCCTCTGCCAAAAGAAAAAGAGAGGACATAAAGGTGTCAGGTTTTGTATCAATAGAGGACAGAGTAGCAGAAAACCGGAATGTCCTCTATGATGGCCACCCTAGTCAGTAACCTAGCACTTACACATCTATTACCAATACTAACTTATAGCTTAATAGTCCATTAATTAAGTAACATTGACTACACACATATTAGCACAAACTTAAAATAAACAGAAACATAATACCACATTACAATAGTGATGAACTATCCACTGTCAAAGATAATACTTCATAGCTAAACAAGAGAATTTAATAGTAGCACCACAATGGGACATAAGTTATAGCATTTAGATCTTAATAAATAAAAGTCTACTAAAATAAATTGTATAAAATACATATTAGAATCAAATCTGCTACACTGCCAGTTACTAGTATTTAAAGTTCAAATAGTCTTACAAGAGCACTGGGCTTATGTTAAAGACTTCAGAGATCTTGTCAGGAGGAATAATTATCAAAGGTCACTCTTCAGATTTAATCTTCCTAATTTATCTAAAATAAGTCTTCAAGCAAGCTACACAAAATGGACAAGTTAATCCAATCAGTAGTATATTACAAGTCCCCAATTTCATCGGCTGAGCCTTCTAATGCAATGACATATACTCGGACAGTGTAGAAACATACCAAGTTGTTTGATTAACACAGTCAGTACCCGAAGATCCACATTTCCCACAGGTGCTAGCAACATTAATAGAATAAATAACCGAAAGCCACCCAAATCATGCAAATTAGATTGTGGCACACTTCAACAAGTAGGCTGCTTCAGTAAAAGTTTGATATAAAAAAAAGACTCAATTCAAATTATTCACTTAATAATAGAACTAAAGACTGTTTCCACTCCATAATTAAATCAGCATTACTTTGAAACTTTGGTGACAATATATGTGATTAAATTAAAGAAATGAAAATACTCACTATTTATTTTGTAATTTCCTTACAGCACATCAAAAATCAAATTACATATCATAGCACAAATTGTATTGAAACAACTGAGCAAATATGAGGTTCCTTTCATATGGTTTGTAGAGAATGCAATGTAGCAACGTTGGTGGAAAAAAGAAATACTGAACCAAATTACTCTCTAGTAAAAGTCTATAAAGCCAGTGTATTTACATCAGAAATAAATTTGTTCCATTAAATTTATGACATACTGCCTCAAAGGCAGAAACAACAGTATTTTTAACAACATTCCAAATTCTAAAACCCAGAAAGTATTTGAAGATTGTTCCTTATCAGTTAATGAGCAAACCAGCTTCATACCTCATATCAAATTACCTTCAATACTGTTACTAAGTAAGGTAAGCCCATTTCCTTTTTTTTCCTCTTTTGAATATTGATAGAATATTAAAACTGGCAATAAGATAAGACACGTGAGCTATAAGAAGGAACATGTCTTCTGGATCATTATGAGACTGCCTGAGATACTAATATCCATACTTGGTATTAGGCAATACTTCATTCAACAAATTGCTCCACTGAAATTATTGAGAATACCCGTGAAGCAAGTGACCAGATCTTCAGTAGCTGTAAATCTGCATAACTCTGTGGAAGATAAAAGAGCCACAAGAAATTTGTGATTTAGCCTGATGCAGTTACAGGGATTAGAATCTGACCCAAGTATATTTAATGAATAAGTACAACAATCAAAATAATGCAACATCTTTCCTCCAGGGATCTCAAGGAGCTGTTCCAAGATTAATTAAGCTTTAAAACACTGACATAGATGGATCTTGGATACTCTATGCAGACTCAGTGAAGACAACAGAAGTGTAACTACGGATGGACAGCTGGGGCACTAGCGCTTGGCATCAATATTGAGAGGGTACAAAAATGACAGCAGCTGCCAATGCCCAAGACATACAAAGTGCTTGTTACACCTGCAGAAAATAATACCCTGTGCAGCCCCAATGAAGATGGGCAGGTTAAAGCAATGGTACAAACATATCCAAAACCACAGAGAGACAAAGATTTCTTAGTGTGATATGTTTTATTGGACCAGCTACATAGTTGAGATAAAGTTAAATTTATGGTCTAGAAACTGAACTTACACATAAATTGATATATGTGATTGGAAACTAGTTCAGATTTGTAACGCGACAGAAGTTAAATACACATAAACCGCTTGCAAATGGCTGTAACCAGTTTAAGATAAACCTGGATGAATGTAGTATCAGATTTAACTGATTTAGATTAAATTGGTTTATTGAAATTCTGTCCTAGATCCCCTCTGAATTCAAGTTAATTTACAGTCCCCTAGTATCCCAGGATGCATTGCACCTCCCTTACAAGCCCCCCTCACAGGGTGGGTGGGCTAGCCTTGCCCCAAACTGCCTGCTCCGGCCAAGCAGTGCTCTCGTGCTGCCTGGCTTCTGGCTTGGGCCACTGCAGGCATATATGGCTGCATTTCCAGAATCAAAAGTGAATGTTTGTTCACTTGCTTATCAGTTCAATCTATGCAGCTTAGACTAATCTGTGAAGACTGACTTGATTTAGCTTCAGGCTTTTCGGTTCTCTGTGCTTAGCCATGGAGTCCTGAAAGGGAAAGAAGATATGATGCCTTATTCAAAGAAATGAACCTGGTCGGTTTGCCCTTCTTTGAGATGATGAAAACATCAAGAAAGTCTTTATGAATACGTATTGCCATGTTTCCTCAGGAAGACATGAGGCTTTTATCACTCCCTGACCTGTTAAATGGTCCAGAGACTAAATTTAAGATATTAAAAAGTTCAGACTTTCTGTGATAAAGTTTGAACGAGTCAAGCTACTATGGTTTAAGCCTGGAAGTCCTAAAGCTAATAAAAACAATTTAGGATGATGAACTGCACAGACACCTGTGATAGTGCTAAGGTTTTATGCAGCCTCAAAGCAGTATGACAACATCAAAAGAAAAGACTGCACCAGATGCTTATAAAAAGAAATCACACAACAGAAGAATTTCATTTTAAAACTGGTGACCAAGGGAGTGTGAAGCTGAAGCAACACAATAGGAAGTGATTTGTTGTAGCAACACTCCTTTCACCATTGCTTCCTAAGAGAGGAAACAAATCATACAAAAATAATAGGCCAGCTGTGGCACTGGAACACTTAGAAATAAACGTAAGGGGTTCCTGAGGAAGTATGATTGCTTGGCATATAAATTAGAAGTTAGTTTCATTTAGTGGATGCAAATGGAAAAGGTGATGATAGGTGGCACTGCATCAGAAACTCCCACTGAATTTAATATAGGTCCATGGGAAACTAGGGCCATCTTTGCCCTCTGCATCTTTATTTCCCTATTCCTTGCAATAACTGTGTGTGTAAGGCCACAGGAGAAATGAAAGGCATGTCTTCAGCGTGCGAGGTTTCTCTATACAGAATACCTCCTTTTCCTACATGGCTTTCTGGGACTCTGAAGACAATCTCTAGTAACAGGTCCCAATGCAAAACCCAGGTCTAAGAAAGGATAAGGACTTTGTCTCAGTCATCCTCTCCTGCAGGAAAAAGCCTCATGGGAAACCCTTAGATGATATAATCTGAAATGTAAATGTCTTTCACCCAAATCATGTGAGAAAGAAAAAGTGGGGGAAACGTATGAAGAGTTGTTTATAAATAGAAAGAAATGCCACAATAGTTATAATATGAGAAACAATATGAAACTGCAGGATAAAAGTAGAAAAGAATGAGAACAGGTTTTGCAATATGCAGTAATCAAGCTTTATTACTGAGAAAAAAGCAAATTCTTTGCTCTTGGAAATACGTTCTACTGCTTTTCTGCTGACCAGTTAAAAAGAAGTCATGATAGGTATCTGGGAAGGGAAAGGAGAAAGAGAAAGAAAAAGAAAAAAGAAGACACAGAGAAACAAAGCGCATCAGTAATAAAATACCCATATCACCAGAGATTGAAACCTCCTCTCCCTAATGCTCTTCATGGGGATATATATTTAAGACTAGCTGTCCGTCTTCCACTTAGCAATGTCCCCAGCATGACACACACTGGTCCCCATTTTGTTGCAAGGTGATATATCCAAAATCAAATGAGACCCAGACCAAGAAACAGAAAAGCTGAAGAATACAGTCAGAGCTGGTCCCTGGTGGCTCTTTGGAGTCACCATCCTGGCCTCGTCCAGCAGAAAGTTGTCCAGGCAGATCATGCTACCCTGAGCCACTTGACAAAGGATAGAGAAGATGTACACAATCTTGGAGAAGTCCAAAGCACCAAAGAGGTTGCTGAGAGCAATAAAGATGGGTTGCAGCCAGGGCAATCCAGGACAGCATGGAAGAGATTCTCTTCCACCTCCTCTTTGCAGAAAGGGCAGGGTTCTGGCACTACTGGATCTAAGTGAGGGACAAGGGTGCCCATGACCAGGGCCTCACATTATACATTATATTAACCACTATTGTAGGTTAATAGTAAAGGATAGCTTGTATAGACAGTGACAGCCCAGATGGGCTTGTTTTGGTGTTGCTGCCATTAGGTGCTGCCTCTACTTTGAGTCAGGATGGGCGGCAAAGACATTTGCATGATGCACTTTGACTATCCGCATGTACAGGCTGCCTTCCACCTACAAGCCCTGGGGTGCCTGCTCTTTGCTGGTGAACACTTCCCTTGGCAACTGCTGCTCTTTACTTTCCTGCATCAGGTGGCGGACCTCAACTTCAATCAGGAGCATTTCCTTCTGGATCCTGATCACTTTAGCTGTGGCAACCTCCTGCCTTTGTACCGCAACCATGCCTGGGCCTGAATCTGACTTCAGAGATATTTCTGGTTCACCTGATTAAAGACACTATCAATAGTACTATAGTATAATCAAAAGGAAGAGTGCATTAATAAAAAATCATGGTACAGCAAACAATAAATAATTTAAAAGCTCAGAGATCCAAATGACCTACAAGCTATCAAACAGAAAAGCTGGCCATCAAATTAAAAGTTTATTTTTCTTACCTTTTCCCAGGAACACAGAAAGCAAGGTCTGTATTTCTAGTCCCATACATACTTGTCTACCTAATGTATCCCAAATGTCTCCAGCCCCAAAGCGCTGTGCAATCTTATACAATCTTTAGTTTCTCTGGTGAACGTGTCAACAAGAATGATGACTATCATGTAGATGTGTTTATATCAGATGTAGAAACTCTTTTAATGGTGCTGTTAATGACCTTTGCTCTCCTAGGCTAAGTACAGACAATCAAAAAGCCTCAGGTGGAATCAATCAAAACTTCATGGGTTTCTCTAAGCTACGAAGAATAAATTGGGAAGGAACAGAACACAAATTCTGCCATAGAGGGATGCCTGCACTGGTCCAGGCCAGGAGGCTGGGGCACTCAAGCATGTCTCCTATCATGCCAAACAGGCAGGAAGGTAGCCGAGCCCAGCTGATCAGCAGCCCCAGCCTGACTGGCTGCTGGGTATATGCCCCCATCCCACTGCTACCAGCTGCAGGGAAAGGGAGAACCAGCAGAGAACCTCTTTTCAATGCCCCATCCCCACCTTTTCCACAGCTGCGCATGGCAGCAGGAGGGTGAATGGGGGGAAAAGCAGAACAACCCCCACCCAGCCCTGGTCCCTGCCCCAGCCAGAATAGTTGGGGGGGTGTTTTGGGGGGCTCTCCTCTCCCTGCTGACTGGCTCAATGGGGCTGGGTAACATAGCCCTGGCTTAGCCAATCAGGAGGGAAGGGGAGAAAGCCCCCCATGGTGCACCCTACCCCAGCAGTTCTGGCTGGGTCAGGAGGTCTGAGGCAGGGACCTCTACTTTCCCCCTCATCCTCCCTTCACCCCCGCAACCTTAACGGTTGGCAGGGAGTGGGGCTGCATTCCCCAGCCAGTCAGTAGGGAAAGGAAGAAAGCCCCCTGTAGTCCTCCACCCCAGTGGGTCTGGGGGTGGGGGGGAGGGCAGGAGTGGGGGCCTCCACTCCCCACCTCCCATGGGCTGGCTGACAAATGCAGGCAGGCTGGGAGCAGAAGGTTTGTTGCCTTAGCCTGAGGGCAGAACCAGCCTGTCATAGAGATATCTCAGGGTGGGAGGGGTTTGCAGGGGGCCACAAGACATCCTGGGATGCCAGAGGACAGGAAACTAGGGTGATTCACTAGTCTAGGTCTGAAATAATTAAATTCTGCAGATTCCCACTCTCAAATTCATTGAGCTGTCAGTCCCCCTTTTGCATACCTGTTTCCAATGTACACTGCCAACGTGCTTCAGTAATCCTGTTTTTGAAGTGTTCACAGATGAGGCAGTGGCACTAACACGCATAAAGTATGTTGCAGCAGTAGTATACATGAGACTAGAAGGATGTGAAGAGATGTATACTGTACTGCACTCTCTCATTGAAAGAGATTAAGTACCATCATGGCCACCATGAACAATGCTTCTCTGTGATTTGGGAAGTGTAACAATACCTTACAGCACAAAAGACAGTTGTAACACCACGGAGCATTTTTACACAGGTAAGTGCCACAGCACTGAGCGCTTTGAGAAGCACCCGGTGCTGCGCCACTTGCAGTTGTATAAGCAGTGAAATGCGCATCAGTGAAGAAAATAGTGGCGGTGCACTTTTGAACTAAAACACCTTGGAGGTGTTTTAGTTCAAAAGCACACCACCACCATTTTCTCCATGCTGATGTGCATTTTGCTGCTTATACAACTACAAGTGGCGCAGTATGATGCACGTCAGCTCCTGTGTGGAGCAGACTCTATTAACTGAGCTGGGGCTGGAGTAGGGAGCTCGATTAATCAAGCTGGGGCAGACTCAATTAACTGAGCTAAGACAGGCTGAAATGGGGGATCTCCAGCACGTCCGAGAACTAAAAGGGTACACGTATAAGTGCCCAGGGTGAAACTATTTTCAGGTGTCAGCATGTTCATTGATAAAACAACAGTGTGTGGATTACTCAAGTACATTCCCATGTGTGCCATTTTTATTAGGTACGAGAATGACCAAGAGTAGCTTTTCTGGCAAGACAAAAGACATTTGATGGGTATAACCTACCCTCCAAACTCTGTCCATTCCTGCCTGATGGGACATTACATGTATTTCTCAACACAGGGAAGTGATGAACGCACAGTCTATTCTAGTGTAGTTAGAAACATCTTCTATTCAAATGTAACGTATATTTCTGCCATATCACTGGGACCATTTGTAGATCTGCATCCGTATATCTGCTCTATGAATGTTATACGGGACCTATGACAGAGAGATTGTGCTATTAGCATAAAACTGTATGATTTATGATGCCTTTTATTTCCCACAGATATAGTATGAATATAATTTATAAAATTGGAAACAGTCCATAATAGAATATTGTGGTTCCAGACACATTTTTGCAGTCCTGTAACAAAAAAATGGTTTTGATTTATTTCCAGAATTTTAGGGCATTGTGTGTACTAAGCCCTCTAGGTATTTTGGGGGGAAAAAAATAATGCAAGCAACTTCATGCTTCCACTTACAAAACACTGCACGGTGCATTCTAAGAAATACTTTTTAAACAAAAACTTTCTAGCCACTTCCCCCCGCCCCCTTCAAACAACTTCATCAATCCTAGCCTCCATATTTTCTTGCAACTACTTGTCATCAGAAGATGAGCTAAATATCAGTCCTAAATAGGAATGTGTTCAGTTGTGTTAATTCAGGTAACAACTTTTCCTGGTACACCTAGCAGCAATAAATATTTTTGGTTACAGCAAAGCAATAAGGGCAGGGTCTAATGCTTCACTGCTTTCAATAGAACTTCCACTTGCAGCAGCATTTGGAAAAGAAACAAAAACCCATGTGTATTTTGTATCCAGTAATAGTGAATAAGCTCCTTCATTCATAGTTTGACATAGTTCTTTTGTTAAGGCAGAGGGGGGAAAAGGTTTTATTTGTAAAAGTCTCTTGTAATCTACTCCCTAGATAAGTTAGTAAGTTAAAACACTTACTTGAATGGCAGCATCATTACTTTTAAATCGCTAACCATTTTCTTCAATTTTAAACTTCTTAATCTGTCCTTTCTATCTTAATAATAAAAAAACACCAAAAATAAACCAGCAGCAAGAGCTGTAAATATGACGTAAATACATAGTGCAAGGAGCTGCAACCCTTTCAAGGCAGGGATTGGAACGACTCAGTCTTGTGCAGACCAGTGGCTTTGGCAGTGGGTCAATGGTGGCAGGGCTTTCTCTGCACCCTGCCAACGAAACCAAGGAGCTCTGAGCTTAGCCTGTGCTGCTGCTCCTTCTCTTAGGGCAGGACAACTAGACACTGCTTCCGAGCTGCTGCCACTTTGGATCCAGCCCGTGGATCTTATGGAGCCAACCCCTGTCATAGCACATTCATTTGCATCTGGTGGTAGACGATAAGCAATGTCTTAACTCTCATAACACACACACAGTATGAAGTTAGAGCCATCAAACAAACAAACAAACAAAAAACCTGAATGACTGAGGTTTGTACAAAGCATCTCATTAATCCAATTTTGAAAGAAAAATATCTGCCAACAACCAATCCCCCAGAAATACTTTATATTTTAGTAATGAGCTCCATATCGAAAGGTCTCGTTGAAATCATGCAACAAATGATCTGCAAATTCTGTTCACACAAATCCCACCTGTGAGATCCACAGATGGTATGTGTGAACACCAACTGGCATTACAAATGTTTCGTTGGATCATGGGAAAGGAGGGGTGGATGGGACCTCACAAGTCTAGTCCAGATTCTGATCAAGGCAGGATCATCCCTGACTAAATCATCCTAGGCAAGTGACTGTCTACCCTGTTCTTCAAAACTTCCGGGATGGAAATTCCATTCTTTCTCTAGGTACGTTGTTCCAAGACATCCTTTTTATATGGGATAGAGTCCGGGAACCTCTAATTTGGTAGTTGTACCAGTTGTATTCTTTATGGATCATACCCAATAAGTCCATGTGAAAAAAGTAATTTCAACAAATAACAACAAATTAGTAATTTCCTATGACAAAGCATACTTGAACTGCTCAAAATCTGATGTTCACATTTGACAGAAATTGTCATTCCCTACCATATGTAAGCAAAACTAAGAGCACTTTGGCAAGGGACAGACATTACACATAAACCAGTTTAAGTGATCAGAAACTGTTCAGTGCACATAAACCAGTCTGAGATAAACCTGGTTGAATGTAGTATCAGACTTAACTGATTTGCCTCAAACTGGTTTATGCAGCGTCTCCCCCAGCATGCTTTCTGGGCTGGGAAGGGCTCTCTGCTCCACAGCAGGGCTGGGCCCTCCCCTCTGCTCCCTGGCTGCAGCTCCAGAGACTGCAGGCTGCTTCTCCCTCCCCTCACCACTTCCTGCTAAGCAGGAATTCCCCCTTCCCCTCTGCCTTGCTGAGGGGGTGGCTGTGTATTAGCTACCAGACCACATGCTGGCTAGGTCCCTGCTGAATCAACAGGCAGAATCTACAAGTAGCTGGTAATGTCCCTCTGTTTTCTTAACTGGGCGATAAACACTGTTATCAATTCCCTGCTGGGCTAATCAGAGGTCCTGCCAGAGCCTGGCCACGCCTCCCTCAGCTCCATTCTGTGGAAGGAAGGGAGGGCTGCTCTAGCATCCCCTGGTTTCGAGCCTGAGCCACTGCAGGCATGCGCCTGTATTTATGGGATGTCTGTCCAGTTACAAAACTGATTTAGCCTAGCCGGGTTAGACTAACCTGCAAAGATTGAATCAATTCAGGCTCAGGCTTTCTGAATGTCTGTCCCTAGTCTTTTACATGTGCTCTGTGGGTGAGGGGGATGGCGCTTAATTAAAGCAGCTCTGAAAGCTGCTCTAATTACAGTGCTGCAGCATCTTCTGTATTAGCATCCCCACAATTAAAAATGGCAGTGTGGGAGCTTGAACTAAAGTTTGTTCAACAAGCTTTGGTTCAAATCATCCCCACTGCCATTTTTAAGCAAAGGAATGCTGATACTCAAGACATGGGAGGCTACTGGAATGTGATAATTGCCATACTCCAGCAAGCTCGATTAATCAAGTAATTACAGCACGTCAGATCAGCCTCCATGCTCATGTAGGGACACCCTGAAAGGTGCAGTATGAAATCAACCAATTAACCAATTTAACGCTTAATGCAGAAGTTCTAAAAAAAATTTTCTACAGTTCGGAAATACACAAATCTGAACAGCAGCATTGTATTATGTGTAGAGGACCATAACACCTCGTCTCAAAATGGGAAATGTATGCACAACCACCCATGCACCCTACCTCTTTTGAGCTCAGTTGTCTCCAAACTGTCCCAGGGGATGGGGAGAAAAGAGGGAAAGAAGGAAGAGAAAGTGCAGAGTGCTAGAAAACAGGAACAGGGGGTTCAGACTGCTCAAAAGTTGGAGGGAGTGGGGGGTGCACAGCACCAGAAAGAACAGGAGGTTGGGGAAGGGAGAGGTGAAGAGTGCTGGAGAGCCAGGTGAAACAGTCCAGTTTTAAATAGGTCATGAAAGTCTCACTGAAAACAGGACAAAACTTTCATTTGACAGGGTGCCCAGGACTCGTTTGTACAACAGGACTGTCTGGGGAAAAAAAACAAAAGCTATGGTCACCCTACGCTTCCCTCCCACTTAGTGCAAAACAGCTCCCCTTCCATTTGTGATCACAGAGTAACAGCAATTGCTTTATAAACATGAAAACTGAAAAGCATTTAATGCACTTATGGAATACACTCATCATAGAAGTTGGGTCGGAAGGGACCTTGTAGATCTTCAAGTCCAACCCCCCCGCCTGGGCAGGAGAAAAACTGGGCTCAAATGACTCCACTCAGGTAGGCATCAAGCCTCTTCTTAAAGACCCCCAAGGTAAGAGCCAGCACCACTTCCCTTGGAAGTTGGTTCCAGATCCTAGCCGCCCCGACTGTATAGTAGTTCTTACAGATGTCTAATCTAAACCTCCCTTCTAGTGTGCTTACCTCACCCCAAATTTTGGTATCATCAGCAAATTTAAACAGGTTGCTTTTCATTCTGTCATCCAAATTGCTGATAAAAAAATTGAACAGCGTGGACCCAACGATCGAGTCCTGGGAGACTCCGCTGCCTGTTTTCCCCCAGGTTGAATATGACCCGTCCACCACCACCCTCTGAGTACGACCCTTCGGCCAATTTGCAATCCATCTGACTGTGTAGGCATCAATGCCACAGTCGCCCAATTTCTTAATGAGGATGTACTCCTTGATGATCTTTTCAAAGAGTTTCCCTAGGATTGAGGTAAGACTGAAGGGCCTATAGTTGCCCGGGTCCTCCCTCCTCCCTTTTTTAAAGATGAGGACATTAGCTATCTTCCAATCATCTGGCACCTGGCCTGAGCACCATGAGTGTTCGTAAAGCCGTGCCAAGGACCCTGCCGTAACCCCAGCTAGCTCCCTCAACACCCTGGGGTGGTAGAGCATCTGGACCCGCTGATTTGAACACGTCCAGTCCCTCCAGAAGCTCTCTAACATGGTCCTCCCCAACCTGAGCTCTGGGGGCATTCCCCTTGAGTCCGTCTTGCATCATGGCGGGGAAGTCCCGGTCCCTACACAAGAAAATGGAGGTGAAGAACTGGTTAAAGAGGTCTGCTTTCTCCTCTGGCACAACCACCAGATTGCCCAGAGAATCTTGCAGGGGCCCTACATTTCCCAGGGCCTTCTTCATCCTCCCTATATATATTTGAAAAAGGACTTTTTATTATCTTTGATCTTGGACGCTAGTCCTGGCTCTATGTGAGCCTTAGCTTTCCTGACAGCCCCCTACAGGCCCGAGCAGAGGAGGTATACTCCTCTCTGGAGATAGCCTCTCCCTTCCACCTGTTGTGCACTGTCTTTTTGGCAATCTGGCATTCCCGAACACCCTTGGTGAGCCAGGGGGGCTTTTGGGCACTCTTGCAGCCCTTGGTTCTTGTTGGGATGGTCACCCCTTGGGCCCTGAGTATCGTCTCCTTGAGGAACGACCACTCATCCTGGGCACTGAGTTCCCCTGCTCTCAAGAACCCCAGCACCCCTCCCACTAATCTCCTCAGCTCACTGAAGTTGGCCCTCTTTAAGTCTAGGGCCACTGCCTTACTGCATGCCTTTGCCACCTTGCGCTGGATGGTGAATTCCAGCAAACGATGATCACTATCACCCAGGTGGTCAAGAACTTGGAGACCCCTTACATAATGTAATTCAGCATATGAAAAAAAGACCCCCAGGTAAGGGAAACAGATTCCTATAGAGCCCTGCCAATTTATCCCATCTCAAGATCTGCCCTGATGAAAATTAGTGAACTGTGAGCAGAAGAGCTGGGGACTAAATCACAAGCAAGTTTTTATTTCTATTCTTACATTTTATTTTGGACTCCTGGAATTAGGTTCTGCTGGTCTTGCTTCACCAAAGCTAATTACAAAGACATTAACTTTCCAATTTTTCATGCTATTTCAGAATGCTGGCCTGGGCACCTACTAAAAAAAGGATTCCCAACTTCGTTGGCATGTTTGAAAACACTCCACCAACATCTTAGGTGAGGTCAAAAGAGAGGCACTGAGGTAGAGAAAAACACAATTCATCATTGCCTGATTTAGTTACTAGCAAACAAAACACATATTCACCCACCGGGGCAAATCTTAGAC
The DNA here is from genome assembly GCF_001723895.1 of Crocodylus porosus. Lineage (NCBI taxonomy): Eukaryota > Metazoa > Chordata > Crocodylia > Crocodylidae > Crocodylus > Crocodylus porosus. Next base: position 16,824,715 of record NW_017728910.1, on the reverse strand, counting down.
CTGGCTGTCATTTTTAAACCGGTTGATGTGTGCTGAAATTCTATTCTGTTCCAGGTACAGACTGGTTTCTGATCACTTATACCAGTAAAAATGATCTGTACCAGGCTAAGAATCACTTATACTCGTCTGTACCTGGCTAAGAATATTTCACGCCACATTCAAATCATGGTTAACCTACGGTTTTTTGTTTATTTTATGAAGATAGTACCAGCAGCCAAAGTACCAAACCTCATTTTCAGTGACACATGGCTTGCTTGATTATCTGATGCAGTGCAAGGTGACAGTGACTGTCTGCTGGTATTTCTTCCACTCAGAATAACTCCTGAACTGCAAAAAGCTTATTATGGAAAAATAACAGTAGTTACAGACCCCTAATATTGGTTACTATTTTGTTTTTGGAAGTCCAAAGATCTTTTAACCCCAAATATCAAAAGGAAAGAGATGAGTTTCCCCCTTCAGATAATCCACTTTAAAGGAAGAAAGTCAAAGTCACTGACTGCTGCCTTCTAAATCCTTTTCATATACAAAAAAAAAAAGTGAAAGGCTGCATTGTTTTGGAAAAGCAAGCAAGACCTGTCTCTTCCTAACATAAAGCTTTCAGATTTGTAAATGTCTAACCAAGAAGGACTGATCTGCTCCTTTGTGCATTTACTCTGTCAAGCACAATAAAATTATAGTCAATAGGTAAAGTGAGTATTTAAATCTCCTATAGGATAGTAAAATCTAGACAAGGAGTTCTCTTTTCTAGACAACATACCGTCTTAATTTTTTTCGCCAGCCAAAAATACTCCCTTGTAAATTTCTAGTCAAATTTTACCATTTCTATCCATCCCTTTAGTTGCTGACACTCAGCACTCACTAAGAACAGGTTTCAGTTTGTACTATATATTAGAATAATAAAATCCCAGATATGAGATGCTATATTTATGAGTTATACCCAAACCTGCCCAAAATACATTTAATTAATCCATTCTACATGCATTAGGACTTTAGTATCAGGCTTCCTAATATTATACCACTTTCCTGAAAGAAAACATTCAATACAGCAGCAACTTTACAAATGAGCAGCTTCACCCACTAGGCATCTCACAGATAATATCAGCCCTCTTCAAGTATCCTTTCACCTACACTTGTTTTACAAAGGTGGAAATCTCTCTGTGCCAAAGACTTTAGTCCTAAATTTCATACATGGGAGAAGCAGCAGGCCTTAAGTTCTAGAAATCACTGGTATCAGGACCTGAATGGGTTAAACTCCAGAGGCAATAAATAACTGCAGTGTAAAAGGACAAAAAAAAAAGTGTCCTCCCCATGGGGGAAGTGTTCATGTACAACCCTTTTTTGTAGTTCAACCACTGACCCAGCAAGACTTCAAAATGTTATAATGTTCTTTTCTTCATAGGCCATGGGGAACATGTCAGTGTCTCAATAAAATGTGACCAGATGCATAATCAAGTCCAAGCGGAATCCTTTACTTCCCAAGCCAGTTCCATTAACTTAAATCAAGAAACAATTCTGCACGTATTTGATTCATTGTGAATGTTGTTGTTTTTTTCCCCCAAAACCTTTTTATAAGGAAAATCTACTGACTATAAAAATCTTGAACCTGTTAGTCTAGTTCATGATGTTTAGTTCTTTATGACTGGATTGTATGTCAGAGTTAGTAAGTTGTGCATTTCTGTAAGGTATAAGATTTAGCTTCTCTTGAATGAGACCCCTGTTCCTGATGAACGCTAAAGAATTAAAGCAACTCAGCTAATGGAAATCCTACAGAAATGAAGCAATAGTTAGGGAAAACCCCTATTAGTCACTGGTTCCATGTAAATCACAGTGCTTTAGAAAGCAGGTAACTTTCAAACAAACATTTCAGGGAAATAAGTGAGTATCTGGTTCAGAAAGTTGGAAACAAGTAACAAAATAAAAGGAACAAAACTTGTGGTCATTTTTAAAATTAACACTGGTATGATTCTACACATTTTATTGTCAACCATATGCTCTTTATCACTGTATAGTAACTTATCAATGTAATGCTATTGGGACCAGAGAGGTTTCCAGCTGACTGTGTGTCAGTTTAGATTTATTCGTTAAATGTTTCATTACAAATTGTGCAAGTGCTCAGAGCACTGTCAGGTCCATTATATAAAGTGAAATAACAAATAGATAAACAAACAAGAAAGGTAAAGGGCACAGCATTGTAGAACATATGGCATAAGTGCCATATTGTGAAAAATAAAAAAGGAAAAAAAATCCTCAGCAATACAAGTCTCAGATATCTTGCTGAATACGTGCCCCATCTTAAAGGTTTAAGCATTTTACAAGTTGGGAAACTTCCAAATGTGTTAACTACACACTATCTGTGGAAAAGCCTCACATTAATGCGATTTTATGGAAATCACCAGTCAAAGATACTGCTACAGACCTAATGATACTCTATAGCTAAATGACTGACTTTTATTAGTAAATGTTTAGGATTGGGAATCCAGAAAAAAGATGACGACAAAGCCGATAGGGAAATACAGACTGCCCGAGCGAGGGACTAACAATAGAGGGATGGGGGTGAGGAGGGGAACACAACTAGGTTACAGGAGATACAATGTTAGCCAACTAAGCCCGGGGGTGGGGGATGGGGGGAAGGAGGAAGGGGAGGGAGGGTTCGTGATGCTGAGAGAGGAAGGAGATAGATACACACAAACCCGTTACAATAGTCAGCAATGGTGGAGAAAGTGGTTTGGAGGAAGTGCCTCAGTCCATATAGTCTCATCACGGGGGTCCTCTTCAGGTGCAGCGGGGTCATCCGTGGTCAAGGAATCCTCTTGGAGTGAAGTGAAGGTCCATCTGGCACGGGGGCAGGGGGTTCAGGCAGTCCCCTCCGGGTCCGGTCTGGCGGCGGCTCGCTTGGTGGGGTCGGAGTACTGGCGGCGGCCCGTGATGTGTTCCATGTAGTTGTCGCGAGACCAACAGATGGTGTTGGACACCATGAGGAAGCACATCGGCTTGGCATAGAGGTGGAAGACATGGCAGGCACGCAGGACGCTCTTGTTATTGGGGTCCCAGGCTCCGAGCATTTCCACGATGAGCGTGTCGACCGTCACATTGTAGCCGCAGCCCCTCAGGGTGTTGGCCAGTGGGGCGTACTTCTCCCGCTTGCAAGCCCATCGGTGAAGGCTTGGCGCCAGTTCTCGAAGGGGATGGTGACATCCACAATCACGACCTTCTTGGCCTTTTCGTTGGTGATGACTGTCAGGTCGCATCTGGCTCTCGCAGCCTGGGACGGTGTGGTTAACGGACATCTCCCCTGCTGTGGCCGGGATGGCCCTCACCAGGCGGTCCTAGACAGCGTGAAGCTCCCGCTGGGCATGAAGTGGTTGCTAGTGTCCCATTTCGAGGTGACGTCGAAGACCTTGCCCTGGTGGGTTTGGCCCTCAGGTCGCCGGCATACTTGTTTTGGACGGCGTCCTTCAGGAACCTCTCCAGGAAGGTCTTCGTGTGGGGCGTCACAGTGATGTGGTCGGCGTGCGTGGCTGGTTGCAGGGAGACTCCCAGCTCCCAGTGCTCCTTGGTCCAGGTCCAGGCGCAGCCAATGCATTTCCTGAGGCAGCGCATGGCGTTGTGGACTCAGCTCCACAACGAGGCAAAGACCCCACCGTCTCGGCTGAACTCACCCTCCAGAAAGCTGCTGAGAAAGGTGGCCAAGTCTTCTCTGGTTGGCTGCCTCGTGATCCTCTTGCAGGCGGTCTCCTCAAGGGCGTTGGTGACGATGGTACTTATCGTCACTTCCGGGCAGGTCAGGAGGCAGAAGGCGTGGGTGACCACCGCAATGTCGCAGAGGTCTCCCATGCAGGGGACATTGGTGCCTCCCTGCCAGTAGGGGATGTGCAGGACCTCATTGCTGGCCCGCAGTGGGAGGTGCAGCACCTTCTTGAACAGTCGCCGGATCTCGGTGTCCACTTCTTGAGGAAGGTCTTGGAGACAGCCGAGCCTCTCAGGACAAATGCAATGCAGAGGATGAGGAAGGTGTTCACCATGTCTACTAAACAGCTGAAGCAGCTAGTCCTCTTATCTTAAGGAAAATTCTTAGCTATTTTCCTATTTTATCCCACAGTTTTAGATTTTTTAAAAATTATATGACAAGAATGAGTGGTGAGTGAAATGGATCATTTCCCATGAAGCCTTTCATAGTTTCTTGCAGGACATTTGATGGTTTTACTAAACAATAAAAGGGTCTGGTTCAATTATGCAGTCCCACGTGCCACCAACTTCAAGATAATTTCAAGATAACACTGGAACAAGGAAACCACAAGAAAGAGAAATTAAGCAGATACAACATACAGATGTTTGGGAATTTGAATCAAGATTTCAAGATGCCCTCTAGTATTTAATGTACTTCAATGTGCAATCACCTGAACTACTTACCAAAAGTGCAAATGGGCCATTGTATTATGCAAATGTTTAATCCTGACAGCCAGATGGGGGTAGCTGTTGCTAAGCAGTAAAGACAAAACTGAGCTACTCAGAATCTGCAGTATCAATTAAATCTCTGAAAACCTAAAGCAGAATCATTACATGTCAAAGGTAAATTTCAGTGCATTTTCTTATCTCTCCCCATACAAATTATGGTTCATAAACTCAGCTTGTTCTTATTATGACATTAATTAAACAGCACACACATACAGTCAAATAAAACAAAACAGGGCCTTTCAGAAACGCAGTGACAGAATACATATTTCCAGCGAGACCACACATTTGAAATAAAGCCGTATTTTCACATTGCTGAAGGCACAAAATACTGGCATGGCCATCTTTTATTGTTTTTTATGGCTGCCCTGAGGCTAAAAAGTCAACCATTAAGCAATCTGTTGGGTGGAGGGATTCTGGGAGACAACTGTATTGTAAGTGATTAGCAGCAATAGTGTTTGTTATCCCAGAAAACGGAATAAACAAGGTGATATAGTCACCACAGTTTATAAATCCATTGTCTTAAGAGACTATGGCACATTCATTGGTGCAGACAAAGGATAAAGATAAAAATGGTAAAACTAATGAAGACAATTTTGTGATTGCTTACAAATGGTATTTAAAGGTTTGCTTTTTTGGAAATTGGCTTATAGTTTTATAAAGAAAGAAAGAAAAGAAAGAAACGCACACACACACACACACACACACAAACGGTTTAGGGTGGGCAGCACGGGTTAATCAATTTCTAAAAGCCTGGGCCTTACACACCCAGTTTTCTCAGCCTCCAGAAGCAGAACGGCTGTCTAACAAAAAAGGACACAGCCTGAGAAACTGGGGGCACGTACCACACTGTTCCATAACATGAAATAAGGTGGCACCATTTTACAAGGCCAAAGAGGGGGGGGCTGAAATTCCTGTTTTGGTAGGGATGTGCATGGAATATACTGATGGAACAGAATGTGGACAGTGTGATGAACAGAGAGAGACCAATCAGCGATAGCCGTGGACGAAGAGTCATCAGGACAGAATGAGAATACAAAAGCAGACAGTTGAGAGTAACAAAAGGTCCTGCCTCCCCCCCAGGTATACCTCCTCTTCCCTCTCCTTGGTCCTGCTCCCTGAGAGGGGTCCCCAAGGCCACCATGAACAGAGGGCACACCACCAGCCCCATCCACCCCACTGTGGTGGGGGGAGAGGGCACCTCGGCATCCCATCTCCAGCCTGCTGACATCTGACACCTGAGAGCCTTCAGAGTTAAGCCTGTGCCCTGGCCAGATGTTTCTTGACTCTGATGACAGCCCTAGGATTGGTAGATATATAGAATTGCTCATATTGTTTATTTTCTGTTATCACTGTGTATCAATAAATTTGCCTATTATCAAATACAAAGGTCATGGGAACAAGGCATCTGGGTCCTCAATCCAGAGCCAATGTTTTGCAGAGAAAGACCATTAAAGGCAGCTTTGTAGCATTTAGCATGAGAAATATAACTTAACTAATGCAGCCATAAGCAGAGGTATTTAAAAAGATGCATAATTGCAAAGTTATCATAACCAGTGACTGTTAATACCTGCATACCTGTAAGCAGCTAATTGGGGAAGGAAGCAAAATTGAATGGAATTTCACTAGAAATCTTTACATGGGTAACACTGAGAGAAAAGGCTTTTTCATGATATCTTGTATTGGACCTGCTGTCAGGAGAGCTGTTGGATAGGCTTTCTGTAAACTCGTGCATCTTATTTAATATGAGTTTGTACAAAAAATAACTTATTCAAGAGAACCGAAAACATGTTTTAAGTGATAGGTATTTTAAAGGAAAATAGGTAATTGGTGGTGTTAATTTCCTGTTTGACAGAATTGTATATTTCACTAAGTTCTGATGGCCCAAGATAGCTATAACTCTTTCCTCAACAGTCCACGTCCACTTATTTCAAAGAACAGTGCATTACAATATCTAATTAAAGGCCTTTTCTATACCTGAAAGTTGCAACAGTTTAATTCTAATTTAAAAGTAGATTAATATAGAGGCAAGTTGGTGGGTAGACATAGGTAGACGCTTATCTTGCCAAGGGTGAATTATATTTTGATTCAACTGAAACTGATTTGCAGTCAACTTTGGAGGAACCAAATAATCCACAAAATAAGCAAAGGTAGAGGTAAAAATAAGCAAAGGTAAAGGTAAGCCACTTTCTCATTTTGGCAAGCTCATAATAAAGACAGTTAAGGCTAGAGTTAGTCTTAGCTCTAAAGTCTTGGTCAGGTATTCAAGTTTGTTATTTTCATTCAAAGTTTGCCCTTATTTTGAGTACAAGTAACAATCATCATTTGTATTGTTCAAGTTAAGAGATTAAGAAGAATAGATCAATCGCTTTTCCATGAGTTCAGCTCTTAGATGAAGCAATGGTTCTAACAACTACCTTTCTCCAGAAAGTTGCACAGCCAGCAGCACCCTGCAAGTTCCCTGCACTGCTTTTTGCTCTGCTAGCAACTCTGGCAGAGGGGGGTGGAAAAGGAACCACTCTCTGTGGTGCAGGCCCAGCCCTGCCCCCACCAAGACACAAGCTGGGAAGCTGGGGGAGCCCACCTGGCAGGGGGGTTCCTTTTCCACCAACCCTGCCCCCCTGCCAGAGTTCCCAGCACAGCAGCATGGGGTGCAGGGAATACGTGCTGCCACTGCCACTACTGCTGGGGCAAGGGACCCCCCACCAGCCATGAAGTCACCTTTACAGCTTGCTGACTGGAGTTGGGGGGAGGGTGTCGGGTCCCCGTGGCAGCGGGTGCTCCCTTTCTTCCCTTCTCCCCACAATAGCCACTGCTGACAGTCCCCAGCTGGCAGCGGGTGCTTCTCTGGCAGCCTTCTCAGTGCAGGCATGCACCAAGCCTCCCTCACAAAACAGTGCATGTCTGTTCAGCTGGAACATGCTTTAACTTATAGCACTTTAAGTCAATTGCAGTAGTTAAAACACTTTCCACCAGAGGCTTATTGAACTTCTGCACTTAGTTATAGTCTGCATAATCAGAATTTAAGTTATACACTAATCAGTGTGTCTTTACTGTAACAACAGGTTTTGATAAATGGCTCCCTTTAGCCTTAAACAAGAAACTTAAACCAACAACGTAAAAGATCAAACATGTTCACAAGTTGTGAGCGTTTAACTACAACCCTGTTGTTTGAGTTCTGCCTTACGTGTAGTTCAGTTACAATTCATCTTTACATTGCAGGCAACTGTACTTTTAACAAGCTCCAGTATGAGGCACTGGGACCTGAGTGTTATGTTAGGCAAATACTGATGCAACACTGAACGGTCAAAACGCAGATATGGAATAAAGCAGAGCTGTAAGTCCTTGGCTCTGAAGAAAATAAAGATGCAATTTACAGATGCGCTATGACTTCCATTGGGAGAGATTTCCCAAGTGATTTAAGGAGCGCAACAAGACTTGCTCCTTTAGAAAGGCTGCAGAAATCCAGGATGCCAGCATACACAGAAAATGAGCATACATAGAATCTCTGTCCTACCCATTATGAATTCAGAAATGAAATCTGAATGGACCTAAGTTTTAAAAAAGGAAGTTTATTCTTAGTTCTGCTGTCATCCTTCATCTATTAGCTAATGTTCACACCATCTATAGCTCTTCTTCTATTCACTTCCTCTCCAAGCTTTTGCAACTTTCTTGCTGCTTCCTGTACCTCACAAATGAGGTCCCCTTGTGCAACTTTCCTCATAAATCAGATTTTCTCCAAGGTCCTTCCTCAGCCTGTTCCTCTTCATTCTAGGTACACTTTGCCTCCATGACCTCCTCACCACCCACAGCTTCAACTCTACCACTCTTCCCTCATTTTACTCCTCATACCCTCTGGGATATGTGGATATCCGTCACTTCAAACACAACAGTGCACATCAATCTCTCTCTCCCTCTTTTTTGTTTTGTTTTGTTGTTTTTTTTTTTACATGCTCAATCTTGGGGCTCCATAAATAAGTAAACCAGGCTGTAGAGCCATTGGATTATAAACAAAAAAGTGCAGAGAGTGACTTCTTAGTGATAGGTAGGCTGCCTTGTAGAAAGAGCATATCAAATCTGCCTGCCCGAATGCTGAATTGATCAACAGCTATCTCCCCGTAGCACTTAGCATGGCAGCTCATTATGTGGCCACACTCCTAGGCATGACTGGAGCAAATGCTGCGCCAGGAGTCACTCCAAGAGCATGTGCTCATGGGAGTAATTTACTCACAGTGTCCAGACAGACAAAAAGAAGGAGCCATCAGATCTAATCTGAAACAGGGAGAATATAGCTAGTCCAAAACATTTTGCTTTACTGAACTCTGGCTACATAACACTTTGCCACTTGAACTTGCCATCTTGACAGCCGTTATGTATACTGCACTTCAATTCAGTCAAATCAAGCTTCTATAATTGAATAGGCTTAATTGGAAACCAGCTGGGACCAAAAGAAAAAAAAAAGAAAAAAGAAAGATTCCCATTGACTTAAATAGGCTTTGATTCAGGCCCTTTATCACAAAAACACAACTCTGCATGTGATTAAAGCATCTGACCAACAGCAAGGTCATAGCTTTTTACCCCAGTACTGATTTAAATATAAGATATCACTGATACTACTGGAAAAGCATGGAGTACTGTTCCACACTGCCTAGAACCTAAATGGAGTTTATTTGCTCCATTTTAGTTTTCTTACCTTGTATATAAGGGGCAACAGTGCAGTTAGTGCCCTTTAAAAAACAAAAAAAACAAAACCAAAACACTGTTGTTATGAACACCTACATACTTTTGTTTTTGTGAGGCCCAATTGCATTATTTCTTCTATCTAGTATTTGGAATAGCTAAAATTAAACACTGGAAAATCCCCCAAGGAATCTACGCCAAAAGCCAAGTGGTAATATCTTTTCTTTTCTTTTTTTTTTTTAAAAATGCAATAAATACTTATCTCACAATTAGTTAAGATGAGGACAGGCTACACTTGATCAAGTAACTCCAGTCTGTGTTCCTGAGGGAAAAAAAATGTAGGATTCACAGCTGGAATGGAAGCCAGTAGCATAAGTTTATTTGTGTGTGGTGGGACAAGCCACATTTCAAAACACTCATATTGAACATTTCATATTACTCCAAAATAATAGTAATAATTTAAGTTACAGCCATTATAATATTTTTTTAAAAAAAAATAAGACTGGCACATACAATTCTCTTTGAGTACAGATTTTGCAAGGTGCTGATTTCAGTGTAATTACAGTACCAGATACGTAAATTAAGGATGCATGTAAATGCTTTTGTGGGTAGGTTTGCAATGCACATTTCAGAGGTGAATCCTTAGTATTAAACTATACCTGAGACTTTAGAGAAACTAGGAAGTTCACCTGAATTGACTTGCAGAATGGATTGGATATATTTTGAATTGAAGCCCTTTGTGGACACCTACTCAGATTTAAAAAGTGGCCTTAATTCTATTTGGCCTAATCCGCACTGGAAGTGAGTTAAGCAAAATCAAGTTAAGGCCACTTTAAAAATCTGAAGAGCAGTGTCCGCGTGAGAGTTTACTGCAGCATAATCACTCCTTTTTTAAATTCACACCTGTAGTTCATTCTAATTAACTCTGAGTGTTGCTAAATGGAAATATACTTTATAAGCTAAAATAAGAAACAGATATCTAAAAATTAGCTAACTAAAATAAAGATAGAGATCAAAACTGTCCTACCTAAAATTAGGTAACTAAATGCATATATAGACACCAAGAAGAATTTTAGCCATAATTGATGCCACTTCCCACAACAGCATTTCCCATCAAGAAGAACTTGACTGGCTCTCGCTCTGGTCCAGTGACGAACCCCAGCTCTTTCTTCTACAACTGGCGAAATATTAGATTGACTCAACAGTTAGCTGCTAAAATTTATTTTTAAAAGATTACTCTTGTACTGTATGACTATCTCCATGTTTTCTGAACAAAAGAGCATCTGATTTAAAAGCTTTTTTATTTCATTATGAGAAAATTTCATATAACTATTCATTATCCACGGGCAGATGTGAACATTTAGAGATTTGAGAACTAGGAAATTAAAATAACCTTGCTGTGCTTCATCTTATGCTCTGTTCCTTTTGGTCGATACTATAATAGGGGCATATAGTTCTTGATATATTTATTTGGCCATATAATTTAATATACTGTTACCATTAAATTATTAGAAGTATCCACCACAGCTATTATATTTACTGTGTCCATCACTGATTGAAAAACTTCTCTGGACTACTCAAACTGAACCTGACCATTTTGAATACATCCTTAAAATTAGAATCCTAAGTCCACGTAGCAACACAGAAATAAATGACCTAACGTCAGTGGGAGCAGCTATACTCAAGGGCTATTGAAAAATCAAGTCACTGACTTAAGTGTATAAACAAGTAGCCAAATGCCTGACTACAAGCTCCTATTTTCCACTCAGTTAAGCAACAAATTTCCTAGCAGACAAGTGGGAGGACAGTATGCCCATGCACTTCAGATGATGAACCACATCTTTCAGACGTCATGGAGAAGCCTATTCCCCTATTTGTGTACCTCAACCAGTTCTCAAGAGATGCAAAAGAGGGATAAATATCTAAGGGCCCCCCTACATGTGCAGGTACAAACATGATGGGATTTAATGCATGATCTCACAATCACACCTCTTGCCATGCACATGTGGCATGACAGGAGGCAGAGGTGTGGACTGCACATTAAATCCCATCACACCTTATCGCTGGTGCAGGGGGAGCTCGGCTTTCATGTAGGAGCTCTACAGCTGGTGGGGCTCATGGTGGGGGCATTTTTCCCTATGCTGCCCTGCAGATGAGGCTCACAGAGCAGACAGGGCTGGGAACACTGCCACCACCGCGCCCCATCAGCTGCACACCTCCTAATCTGCGAGTACAGCCTCCAGTTGGCTTTCTGGGTGGAAAATGCCAATGCCAAGACATTCTCCAAAAGTCTTAACCATTCTTTTATTGCCGTGATGCCACCACTTTCATCCAGCGTCTCCAGCAAGCCATGCTGGTAGGCAACCTGGGAAGTCTTCCAGGCAGAGCAAATAAATGCCCAGTGTCAAGCAGTCAGAGGCAGACGGAAGACCGGAGGTAGGAGTTGCACAAAGGGCCGATTTACACTAGAAAATATTACTCAAGTTCAAAATGAGGAATCAAGTGAGCTGGCACTATGCTGACCATGATTTGGCCATTTCTATACTGAACCAGGGTCAATGCACTTGTCTACACATTCAATTAAAGGTGTGATTAGAACAAGCTACAACATTATTACACAGTTTTGGTGGCCTACCTTTGCAACTTATTCCTTGCTTTATCACACCATTAACTGGTTGGACACATAGCTGCATCTCAACTTAAGGCATGATTAACTGGTTAATCACACCTCAAGTGTAATGTGTAGAGGGGGCCTAATAAGCAAGGTTAGGTGAAGAATCAATTGTAGGAGATAGCTGCTTTTATGAAGTTGAACTGATCCCCGTCTTATGCCTTTCAGCTGTGAACCCTTTCATTATACAGACAAACAAAAATTCTTCCAGTCCTTTTTATTCTCTAAAGACACTCAAAACCTTGAAACCATTAGCAAATTCTCCCTTATCTGATGATAAAAAAGTATAGTCCAGCATCCTTCATTCAGCCAGAAAATAAAAGAGGCGTGAACTGTTCTGCTTTCTAGAAACCTGTAGTAGACGATACCTATTCAGAAAGACCTTAAAACTTTAAATGCATATCACCAATCACACCTCTCTCACATACACCTCACTCTCCCAGAAAACACAGATGACTCGATATGAACCCAAATGTCTTTGCAGACTGAAATATGTAGAGCCTTGGAATTAAAGGTGGGGAGGGATCTTCTCAACAAGAAGCAACGTCCAGCTATAATATCTAATCGTACTTTTACTTTAGATAAATGAAAATTCAGATAGGAATTTTTAATGGCACACACGACTTCCATGTGCATCTCCAATTGGTTTTCAATGCAGCAGGTAGGTTATCTAACTGCACCGAGAATCTCTCCTTCACAGTTAACAACACGTTACCAAAACCTAGAGACATGTAATATGTTAATATGTTGTTTGGGTATGTAGTGGTTTCTTTAAATGTTGATTTACCAAGGAAAATACAACTTAAATAAGTCTGCTGTCACTCAAACAGGCATCAGACCTCCTACGTAGCTAAAACAATGTAATTTTAAAGACAATTTTCCAAACAACTGTGTTTTCTTTGTTCAAAGGCCACTCCAAGAAAAACATGATACCTTGCATTGAAAGATTACATTGAAAACACTGTGACTGGAAGAACCTTGACAACTACTTAATCTGCATCTATTATCTTCAAAAGTAAGGCTGATTGCAGAAAATGCTGCAAGAGTTCAGTGCAACTCCAGATGACAGCAAACAAACAAGATGTTGGAACACAACCTGCTCTCTCTACCCTCGGACATGTCTAGCTACAGTTCAACTTGTCTTCTGCTAGATGAAGCATGAACCCCAGGAGACACAGCTACAGTGGTGTTGCTCCACGAGCAAGGAAGCATTCTGCACTCAATGTCATTCAACAAAGCCTTGGAGAAAGCTCTGCTACACTTTTCAGCTGCTGTTAAGGAAGGGCTTTTAAGGAAGGGAGGAGGGGAAGCCCCACACCTATTAGGCTGTCCTGCTGGGTAAACATATTCACCCATTTCTCCAGGTTCCTTTGTAAAAAGCCCTTTAACTGCAGGATTACATCTGTCAGAAATACATGAACACTGAAAGGAAGAAAAATGGGAATGTTGCTACAAACTAGAAAATAAGCACACACAAAAAGCCAATGCACGCTCTCTCTATTTTTTGTTTTTGTTTGCCTTTTTTTCTCTTTACAAGAATTATTCTTCCTTCAGCCTTTGAATGTTAACACTTTAAGGGGCTGATTTTTTTTAAAGATAGTAACCCACTGCTGTTTCCACTGACTACATTTAGATGTGTAGCTACTCAGCACCTTCTGAAAAACAAGCAATGCTTTCAAAAGCTCCGTACACTCACCTTCCAACGCTGTCAAAGGTTGAAAATAAGAATCTACATTAAGGATATACTGTGATAAACACACAGTATATCTTTGGCTTTCTAATAAGTTAAGGAGCAACTCTTAAGCTGCTTTTCTCAAATCCAAAAAGTGATGTCATCACAAAAATGCATCATGCATACAGGCTCAATAAAAAATAGTCACGTCACCAAACATCTTTAAAATCCAGATGCTATCCTTGCCTCCTCTTGTCATCATATTCACTAGGACCAGTGTGTGACAATGTGAAAGCCACTTGTGTTATTAAAAAAAAAATGCAAACATATTAAAGATCTGCACTTACAGAAAGCATTATTTACAGCATTATTTCAAGGGTTTTCTAACATAGAAAATAACTATTTAGCTGTCTCCCTTTTGGGTCACAAATGTGACTCCACCAAGCCAGCTAAGGAAGAGAGAAAAAGGGTTTCCTCCTCCACCTCCCAATTTAGGAAGATCTTTTATGACTTACCTCAGTAAACCATAAAAGATCTTCCTAACTGATGAATTGTTTGGAGATGAATTTAAGAATCATGTTTTATGGCATGAGGTCCATCAGCCTAACAGTTTTTTTCAGCTCCTACCTCTTCCTGTACCCAAAACAATACTCTATTTAGAGTACCATACTTTTAATTATTCTAATTGACTTGAAAATTACCTGTAGTGATTTATTATTGAGGAACAAATACGCAAAGAACATGCAGTCTTCTTTGCGACTTCTCTGTTATTAGGACACTATTTTTTTTTTCTTGAGAGAAATCATCATTAAACTTTGATGTGACATATTGCTGTAATTTTTAGCTGCTAAATGTCTGTCAAACCCCTTCAGATTTTCAGAATATAGCTTTTAGTTGTAAATGTAACAATTCTGAACTATTTTTTTTTTATGAGGATGGAATTAGCAACAGCTCAAACCCATGCTTCACTCATCTGAGCATTTATCAGAATCCTTCTAAAAGAAAAACAGTGACAAATCCCATGCTGAAAGCAGCAATCGGTGCTACAAGACAAATCTCATTCAACCTATTCATTTCAGGCCTAATATAAACTACTTATTAAAATTAGTCAGACAGTCTTAGCAGTAAATTTCATATCTTAATACTGAGTAAATCAGAGACTTTTTTTGTTTTTAAAGAACAAACAAAATACGTGTGTTTGGTTAGAACAAAGTTATTACCAAACTGGAGGAAAATTTGGTGGAGAATTTGGGCTGAAAAATTTTTTTAAAAATCATATAAAATGTGAAACATTTTGTTTTGGAAGTAAATAAGAAATATTTTTAAAAATTCTTCAACAAGATTTTCAAAACCAAACCTTCTTCACTTTTTTTCTAAACAGCAGTTTCATTTAAAAATGGACGTAAATTTCAAAGATGGGCTGAAATGTAAGATAACCATAAAAAAGAAAATGGGATGATCCAAAATAATTTCCCCAGCCCATTTTGCTACCAAACAGAAAATCACCCAGCACTAATATGATCTTCAAAGGCACAACCCTAAAACAGTCTATACCAATGTTTAGCATTTACTAAAACACAAGAGGTATGAATTAAAACTGCAATTTTGGGATCCAGTGGCTAAGTACAGGCATTCAAGAAGCCCGTGGCGGAAGTGTTCTAATTTTTGAGCTTTACTCTAAGCACCCCCGTTTAGGTCAGGAGGAAGTAGAACATATGTTAGCCCTTACAGCAGGGAGGGATGAAGCCTACCTGAATGGCCCAAATGCAACTCTCATATGCCTCCCAGTGTGCCCTGCAAGCTCCCTGAGCTGTTGAAGACTCCCAAATGGCCAAGCTTCCCTTGGCTGGCTGGCAGTGACATCACTGTCACCCACCTGGACCTGATACAACAGCTGTTCATCCTGGCTACAAGCTGGCATGCCCACTCAGCACACCATGATCCCGCCAAGTGTGTGTGCACCCCAGATGCAAGAGACAGAGACAGAAACAGAGTGCGTGCATGAATGCATGAGAGAGAGAGTTCAGAACACCTGGGTTCTGGACATGTGAATGTGTGTGTGTGCAGCACCCCCTCTCCCTCCACAAAAATCACATAGGCTGCCTATTCCTGCCAAGTCTGTACCATTCCTCTACAGCAGGACCTGGGCCAGGAGCAGGGCCATGGGAAGCAGAAGAGCAGGGCCATGGGAAGCACCTCCTTGGGCCTCCCAGCAGGGGTGAAAGAGCTATAGCCGCCAGGCTCTGCTGCCACAAGCTCCCCCAGCAACCACCTGGCCTAGCGGGCTAGTGGCTTACCCTTTCCCCCCATTCTGTGTGCTCCTGTACCCCTTTGGGACTAGTCTGGAATCACTTGCGGGGTCTGTACCCATGGGGTAACCACCAGCAGTCCAGGACTGTGTGTAATAACTCCTTTTTTTCCAAACAGCAGGTTGCCAGCTGGATTGCCCAGGCACGTGACTCGGCAGCCCAGGTATAAGTGCCCATTGGCCTGTCCATTTCCCTTATGCACATCCCGATTTGTTCCTCCTGCTGGTCTTGGAGCCCCTGGTGCCAGGAGTCCACAGTATGCAGCTTGAACTCAGAGGCTGCAGCCACAGCTTGTAACATCTAATTTCACTGGCATCTCATGCACACATCTTTCATTTGCTCAGCAGCTGTTTGGCCACGCATCCTGGGCGCATTGTGCAGTCTGCCACAAGATGGTCTTTTGTGCAAAGATGCAGAGCCTGCAGACGAGGCGGAGGGGTTGCTTAGCTTGCAGGAGTTGTGACTGGGGGGGAGGGGAGATCTGGGTCCAGAATGGGCCCACAGTTGAGGGAGGGAGGTTGCAGGTTGCCCTCAGGGATTGAAACAGTAAGTGGCTATGCTGTGAGAATCAGAATCAGCCGGCACCCATTGGACCAGATCAGAGGAAAAGGGGTAAAGTGCTTCTGGGCCACTTGCCAGCCTGATCAGGTGTGAAACCCAGGAGTCACCCTGGCAAGGACAGCCTAGCGCTTGAGATAATGGTTCCCATGCAGGAATGGTTCCCTTTCAGCACATGTCCCTTTCCTGGACTCGGAGGGAGGGACACCTGCAGATTTTTGACAAGGTGGGATTTCTCTCTCATTCCTGAAGTGGGATCAGATATCGCTATGCAGTATCCCCAGTCCCTGACCTGGGTGTGCTCTCTGTCAGAATGGCTGTTTCCCTTTTGCCTGCTGAGCTCAATAAACACTATTGATGTCTTCCTGTGAGTGCTTTGTGAGAAGGGGGAGCTGTTTATAAGCAAGTATTTGAAGTATCTGTACCACAGAATAGGGAATGGTCTTTTAAGGGGCTGGGCAACCTGATGCCTTGGATGAGCTCTAGGCTTCAGGAGAAGGCAGGGGTGGGGGGAAAGCAGGTGATTCACCCTCCCCCTCCCCCAGGGCCTCAACCTCTTGGTGGGCTTCTTGACCATAATGGCCAAAAGAGGGCTATGACCACAGGGGGTGGTCTGTGGCTGCCTCAGCTCTCCCTGCTGCCCCTTCCTTCCTCCCTCTTCCCTCAACCGTGGGGGCCCATGTTTCCTCTGGGACCTGAGCTGGAGTGAATCTTACCATCACAGGTTGCATAGCATCCTCATGCATGGCCTGATTGTTAGAGCGGGCTGCAGGTCATTGCCAGCACTACGGTCACTTTGCTGGTACAGGGGATAGGGGAGGAGGGGTGTTATGTGCTCTGCTTCCTTGGGAGGGGCACAGATGTGTGTGGTAGGACTTGGGCCAAAAACAGTAATGGATCCCTCCACCTGCTCCACTTAGGTCCCTGCAGGCAATTCCTCTGAAAGACTCCTGGTCTTGTGGGTAGGTTGGGGGAGGCAGCAACCTCCCTGTTCTTGGCAAGGAAGTGGAACAGGTCCTCGTAGAATGGCACGCTCTGCCCCAGGCCACAGACCACTTCCTAGCATCAGGCACATGGTAATAATGCCTCCTCATCAATGTGGTCTTGGCAAGGCCTTTGTCCCAGTCTCTGTTGTGGCCCTTTGCCTGCATCTTCTGGATGGCAGGCTTGAAGTGCCCTATCTGAAGCTGGCACTGGACGTATGCCTTGCCCCAGATAGCGATGAGATCCTTTTATTCCATGAACTGCCACTAGCATTCCCATGTTTAACTGCTGGGGGCAGACAGGCCAGGTTCATCCATGGTCCACAACAGTGCCCATTGGGGTCTTGGTGTCAATGGGTAGGTGATGCTCTGACTGCAGGAGGGTGGGTAAAAGTCTGGAAAGATAGATGGATGGATGCAGCAGATGCATGAGGGTACAGTTCCAGTTTGTGGTTCTTGCTCTCCCTTTAGAGGCTTGGGGTCCCTGCTACTGTGTCACCTGGCCTCTGCTATTCAGGTCACCTTCACAATCCCAAAATGTCCAGGGGCTTCCAGCAGATGCCCCGTGGATTCTGGCATGCCATATACCCCACACAGGTCGTACAATTCAAGGGTCCATGCCTCACATGGTCCTAAAGATTGCAGCGGTGTCTGTTTACTCACCCCCCTCAAGTACATCCCCCTACACACAGAGCTAGTTAATCATCTACTAGCTATCTGATCAGTGAGGAAGAGGAGGAGTCAATCTGCACTGAATGGGAATGAACGAAGTGGCAGGAGCCTTCTCTCTGATTTTGGGGGGGGGGCGGGGATTGTCTTTTTTTAAAAGAGGGACGGCAAATATTCAAAGCCCAACTCAGATCAGGAGAGATCATCTCCTCTTATTACTTTCCAACATCCAGAGCTGTAACCCTTCAAGAATAGACAAAAGCAGAACTATTCTCGTGTCAGAACCAAAACCATATGCCAGGTTCATATCCAAGACTCTAAAGCAAACACTTCCTCATGCATTTAAATTGAAATTTCATATTTAAGGCTTTATACCTTCTCTACTTGAAAGTGATTTTTGAATGAACTAGGCAAGTCCAGAGAGTCTTTGGTTCAGAGTAAAGAACTAATCTAAGTCTCAGACAAACACACTTGGTTTGAACAAGACACTATTTGCATCAGGACACTGCAAAATACTTCAGAGTGTAAGCAGCTGCTTACTGTGTCAGATGCACCCGAAATCACTTCGGAGCATGTAGGATGAAAGCGTTAGACACTATGGATTGTAGGTACTGAAAACAAGAAATGCAGGTTACTTTTTGATGTTTTCCCCCCACAAAAGCCTTCAGATGAAGATACTGGACTGCTATTAAAATATTTCAGGCAAGATTTTTTCCTACTCGACACCTGCGCTCGTGCAAGGTGTTTTCCATATGAATCACTACAGATACTGTGGTCTCAGAGCATTGTTTTGGTTTTTTTTTTAAATGGGGGGGTTGCTCTAAGAAGGGAACACTACAGTAAAGCTAGCAAGACATCATTCACATGTGCATGAAAAGCAACAACTGAAAAATGGGAACTAATAAAACAAACAGTGTGGGAGCTTGACAAAACCAGAGTTCCTGGACCTACATGCCCTGTGCATGCATCTGTGGGACTCCCAGCAGCATACCTCAAGCTCTGGAACAGACCATCTGAACCAGCTTTCTATCACATGCACATGGCTCAAAACCACTACTTGAGTAGCCAGAATGATTAGAAATTGGCTTTAAGCCATGAGAACAGAAAAACAGACTCTGCTTCTTTATGAACCAATGAATACATCCAAGATTTCTGGGACTCTGTGTCTGTGAGCTGTGCTCTTGGGTTTCTGATCTTGCATTAAACATGGGCAGTGCTAAGTGCTTCGCACAATCTACACTGTATATATTTGGTTTCCCCAGACAAGCTGAAAAGTAGTGATGCTACATATTAGTATGTGTAGGTGTGCTCATGTACATTTTGGACATGTTTAAGTACATGTTCAAGTACAGGGAACCTGCGAATTGCCACAAATTAGTGCAAATTAATCATTTCATAAGACAGGTGAACTGAGCAGAAGCAAAATAGCAGCAAACCGACATTCAGCACTTGCTCACCTGCAACCATGACAATATGCAGTAAGAGAAATTTAGCAATAAGCAATTTTCTTTTCATTGATGGATCTACGCTACCCAGAGGGGGAACACGGGTGGGCTTGGGGACAGAGGCCTCGCTGACTCTAGTCAGTGACACCCCGAGGCCAGCCTGGTGCTTGGGTAGAAGAGACTAGCACTGGCCTAGCCTCGAGTGCCAGCTCATGGGGGGAGCAGGGTACTGCAATGCTCCATGGGATGCTGGCAGAATGTGACCTACCACGAGTCAAAATGGGATGTGGTACAGAGGTTTGTTACAGCGCTCTAACCTACAGTACTGAAGTCTGATACCACATCCATCCAGGGTTATTTTAGAGTCTGCCATTTTTATAGCACTATCCACCCTGACTGGCTGGTTCAGCTACAGCTGTAGAGCGCTTTCTATGCGCCTGCTTTGCAATAAATGTAATTTCTATACCCGATCTAACAAACCTGAAAGTTTGCCCATTGCTACCAGACTACGAAAGAAGAATAGCACTGACAGCAGTTGCATAAACTGCCTTCTTTTGCTCCAAGGTACAACCTACAGCAGTGAGGAACAGGTTATTCTCCAGCCAGCTGCCTTTAGCTTCCCTGTCAAAACCATCAATTCTGCTGATCTAGGTATGTTTCTACAGTATAGACACTTGTCCCATGAGAGCTGCACTTAAGACAACTGTTAAGTAAGGATTTCCTTTTTGTAACATCCTTCCTTAAGTAGTGTATCATTTTATTTTTTCATTTCACTTGTATTCTGTTGTGCAGTCATCAATACAAAACCCTACTAGGGACTTAAATACCAACTTACCAGGTAGCTTCTAAAAAACTCAAACAGAATATAGACAGATGAAATATGATCTGACTCCTTCCTCTCTTCCCCCTTTCCCCAGCACAAATATTTCTAGATCAGTAGAGAATTTATTAAATTCAAATTGGTAAAATATCCCTACTCAGCACAGCTTTGGAATCACCATTAAAATTAAAGACTACAGTTGTCAACTGATGAATGTATAATGAATGTGACATAACACAAATGATCACAGACAAGAAATGTGCAATCAGTTATTTTTGACAGTGGTAGATTGAGCAACGCATTAATTTTAATGTGATTATTTTTTCACTCTCTTGACAGAGTCACACTTACCAGTAAATGATGATTGTTATAAATCCATAAGGTCATGTAGGTCTCATTAAGAAAACTTGATATTAATGTTATCCAAATGCGAATAATATGAGAAAAGCAACAGAGTATTTTGGGGATATTTTTTATTGGACCAAATGCATAGTTGGGACAGATGTTACACAAGGTTCAGGCACCAAGTGACTTCAGAAATAGTACTTTCTGCCCAAAGTTTGCCTAACATCTCTGCCAACTATACTGTTGGTTCAATAAAAGTATCACCAAAAAAACCCCTTGTTTCTAGCAGATTTCTTGACTGTTATCACTAGAACAATACTCCAACCATATGAAAGTGCTAGGTGGCTCAAAAAAAGGAAAAGATCTAATCACAGTTCCAGTGACACCATCTAGCTTCTAGGCAGGGGTCATAAACAGACAAAATGTAGTGGAAAAAAAAAGGGAACAGAAGGCAAAAAATGCAATCACACAATACCTCTGGCTACGCATTACCAAGGGACCTAAATGGGATGTAGGTTTTTGTGAAAATCAAATGCATAGTTTACATCTGTACAGAAATTAAGTTTATTGATGAGTTACACAACCACTACTTTGAATTCTAGGTCCAGTTAATTATACATACTCACTTTCTCTTCCTGACACTATGTGCTTTAATCATTGTAAAAGTGCCCCAGAGGAATGAATGAAGGCTTCTGGCAGCAATGCCAACATTTGGAATTCTGTTGCAAGTTGTATATTTTGCATTTTTGTAAAACCCTTAGCTCCACGAACTGTGATTAAGCGAGTATCTCAGTTTTCAAATCTCAGCACCTCAAAATTGTGGAAGAAAACTTGAGCATGTGACTACTGTATAATTAAAGGTTCAAACATCAGAAGGCAAGCAAAAAAATTTTAAAAACCACTAATGTTATTTTCTGAATAGCATTATATATTATATTATA
>NW_017728910.1:16799868-16803070 GCF_001723895.1 Crocodylus porosus | reverse complement strand
CTGATCTATTTTTCATGCATAGGGTTGCCAATACTGCTCCATAAAGTGAAATAAAATTTCACAGATGGCAAAACTGAGGCAGAGGGAGAATAAATGGCTCTCACAAAGTCACAGTGATTGAAGAATACAGCCAGAAGCGGCACAAATGAATCATCTAGTCTATCTAGCAACTTGGAAACTCCTCTGCCTTTCATCCCTTATGTTCTGAGCAACCTATAGGATTTATGTTTTTGTAAAATGACAAACGAAACAAAAGGGACCCGGAAAAATAAAAGCATTGAGACAAAATCCACTCTGATTTCACTGAGAGGAAAAGGACTTAAGCAGATATATTTAAGTACCACTCATTTGCTGCAGTACAGAGAAAACTATTCTAATCAACAACAAAAAACCTGAGGCTAACAATTTAATTTCTGACTACAGAGATATTACCTTGTTAAATCAACAGTCAGTGAGAGGCTTTTACATTTTTTCCTGTAAGTATATTATTAATCCTTTCATTTTCCTTTGTAATCTTGCCACCAGATGGAGTACACATCTTGCAACATTTTTGGGGAAAAGAACAATGAAACCCATAGTCCTATTACATGGGCTTCAACCAAGTCGAGGGGGAAAAAATGTGTTGTGAGGTTACCGCACGTATTAAGCTGAAGTAATTGGTATACATTTTAACCACTTACTTGGCTGATCCTTGCAAATTATTACCTCTAAACTAGGCACTGAGATAATTTAAGGGGAACAAAACTGCGTCTGAGAGTGTAGTGAATAGAACGAGAGAGTGTAGTGAGCAGAAAAGGTGAGTTAGGCAGTTATCCAATTATCTCCTGTCCCTCCAAATTATAAGCAAACATCTAGTTGGTGAAAGATTCTCTCTCTCAAAATGTGTTCATTAGAGGAATTGCAGTTTTCATGATCAAGGGTAAGGGCTGTGAGGGAAGAGAGAAAATGATCCTGAATATTCACCTAGAAATAAATGTGTATATAAGCTTTATCGTTTCCATTCAAGAAGATGGTGTCCTGTGAAGTGCTAGTACGATAAAAGCACTGTGGCACGGTGGGTTTACACGGTATCTTTTTATTTGGTAAAATAGCCACTCGGGACAGCGGTATCTTGGTTCAGGCTGTCCTCAGTAATTGATCACCGTACTGTAATCTAAGACGGTCACTGCTGCGATGCCACCAGTCCACTAGAGCAACTCAACCACGTACTCTGCTGCTGTGAGGAGCACAACCATTTCCAATACAGACAGACCTTAAAGTATGCATTGCACTTAAAAAGGTAGCCTCTCCCCTAATCAGTCATCAAGGTTATATTTCAAACAGAGAACATACTGTTCAGAGCATTCATCTTTTTAATATATACCAGCATGCTTTTTCATGGTATGACATGCATAACAAGGCTAGTCAAGGGAGTTCAAATCCTATCCCTTCAAAAAGCTTAGGCATTATTCCTCCTACAGGTTTGGAATAAGGACACAGAACCATGAGCACAAAGCTGGCAAGTTTTCTTGTTGTTTTATTTAAGTAATGTCACACTTCTAAATGTTATAGCCTTATTATGTATATATATTTTCAGTGTTATGTTAGTTGTTCTTTACTAACACTAACAAGACAAATCTATCTTTTCCAAGGTTCGTGCTATAAATCCTACATTAACATCTGCAGTAATGCAAACATACTCAAAAATCACTCAGCAATAATTAAATATTTAAAATCATGCACTGTTAAATTCTGCTATTCAGCAGGCTAGATTGAGACCACCAAGTTAACTAGTGATTGGGGGCAGGATATAGGTTCAAAGACCTATAACTGCCGCAGTCCAGAGCATAAGCTAACACTAAAAGCTTGTTTCTTGGCAAATGATGAAACAGAAGAGCCTGGTAGCAAGTACAAATTATACACAATTAATATAGTTTTATACCACTAAAAAGCACAACAGATAAGCCAGCTGGGGGAAGAATAAAGACAGTAACGAGAGCAGTCTGTTTTCTTTACAATCTTTCCTGTACTCTAAGGTCAAAATTTTTTTATGATTATTTTAGTTAGAATAAGGCATAAATATAAGCACTGATAATCCACTCATGAATCATTAGAACCAACCATCCAGTGAAGTGGATATTTTATCTATTGATGATTTCAATTCATGACCGGTTGCCTTTTGGAGTTTCTGTCCCATTTGTCTTCTATTTGTTATGTTAAGTTAGAAGGATTTCAGCAAAACACTAAATTAAAGATAGTTTGTAATTAAAAACTGATCACATTTGTGTTTCATCGTATTAACAGTTGATTCAAATCACTGCAGTGTTTTAATTCATTTGTGATTTGAAAATGATCATGTTTACAGAGCAATGGTTACAGTGACTACATTTTGGTTTCACATCAGCATCTGTGCGCAGCCTGTTTGAAAGCGCTGGCATATATAATTTTAAAAATTACATGCGTTGAAAATTTAAGTTAGTGGAGTTAGCCAATATTCTTTAAGTAGGACAAAATCCCCCTCCAAATATAAAAAATACACAGCATTCAGTGTGCACATACTGAATTACAGGAATGGATAGATTTTTTTTACATGGCCTCTTGAAGCAACAATTCGATTTTTATTGAATGAGATTTAACAGACATTAAAAAAAGGAGAAAAACAAGGAAAAGCAAGTATATTTTAAAGTACAGGATCAAATTAACCACTCATTCCACTAGCAGGTCCAGAGGAGGTAATGCGTCTACTTGGGGGTGGTGCCCATATAGTCTTACTGACATTTGGGTTAGATTGGACACAGCTTAGGACTGATCTACACAGTTCACTTCCTAGGTGAATGGAAGTTAAATTGGGCTGGCGGTTTTTTGCCCAATCCAGCCTCCTGAACTTGTGAACGTTGGCACTTACATCAATTTAGCTAGGACTAGATCAACCTAAGTGTAACTTTTGTATATACCCTGAGAAAGACTACCGGAAGATCCAAAATTAACTGTATACAATTTGCCAAGAAAAGCAAATCTCCCAATCCAGAGAGACATATGGGTAGACAATGGTAACGATAACTAACAGAAGAATACTACTTGAAAAGAGACATGATATAGTCAGTCACATAAACGTCTACACATGTGTGGACAGGGCCTATTTCCTTGGGGACAAGAAGCAGTAGCACACCTTAGTTTCATAGTTTCTAGGGTCGGAAGGGACCTGAGCAGATCATCTAATCCG